>NC_136983.1:39826657-40064157 GCF_032717465.1 Coenobita brevimanus | reverse complement strand
AGAAGTCGTGGGAATAGCAGCCTCAGCTGTGTGTAATATGGATTTGGTTAAATTCTCAACCTTTACATCTATGGTCTCCCTAGATATATCTAAACTGGCGATCCTTGAGAAGGATCCCCAATCTGCATTCTTATAGTTAAATTTTGGAGGTGGAGGGTCTGAAACGATGTTGTGTGTATAAGAAAGGCAGATGGGTAAATGATCACTTCCCAAGGAGTTGTCATAAGCGTCCCATGAGAAATCTTGATGTATGCCAGGGGAGGCCAGAGATAAGTCAATGACCGAAAAGTTACCAGTACGATCATCTACACGAATCGCTCTACCATTGTTCAGAAGACAGAGGTTGGACTGTAGTATTTGGTCGGCTACTTGCTCCCCACGACCATCGATCCTCAAGCTACCCCATTGATAGTGATGGGCGTTAAAGTCGCCCAACACTAACTTATTTCCAGGCAGATGTTCAAATAGTGACTTTACAGCATCGCTACCAATGAGGCCATGTGGAGGACAATACAGAGAACAAATAGGCAGATACATGTTATTAAATTTTACTCTCCATGCAATAGCTTCCAGAGGGGAATTTAGAATCACTTCCGTCTGTGAGTGTGATATGTGTGTGTATATGGCAACTCCGTGACCTTCATATCTTCTATACGAGTGGTAGTGTTTGAACTGTGGAGGATCAGGATGATCCTCAAGGCACGTCTTCTGTAAACAAACAATGTCTCGCCTGTGTATGGAAAGGAAGATTGCTATATTCTGTAATTTATTCCCAATACCTCTACTATTCCACTGTAATATAGTGAATGCGGCAGTTTATGATTTTCAAGGGTGGCCAGAGCTCTTAGTTCTTATATGCTGCCCGCCAACAGACGAGCAACTACCGGGGGACCTATCTCGGTGCTTGGTGACAGAAACCTCCATGTTTTCGTCAATAACTAGGGTCCCAGATTCCACCGAGAGAGAGCTACCTTTTCTCTCCCTTGCAGGGCCAGGAGCAAGAAGAATATGAGGTCGAGACTTGGTAAGGGTGGTCATATTACTCTTAATATTGTTGTCAGGCATCTGTTTAGGCTTGACTGACTGAGAGGCAGCAGCAGCTTGTGAGTAAGAAGGTGCAATTGGGGGTGTCAATTTGAGAGGTGAATTGGACAAGAGGCTCAGATGGAGAGATAGAGTGTGAGGCAAAAGGAACAGGTTCAGGGTCAGTCTGTGTTTCAACAGAACACATCACGGGACAGGACATTACCGCCGAAGCATAGGACCTATTCAGCGTGGGAGTTGCATGCAACTCCACCTTTTTCCTAGCTTCCTAGTAGGAAATGCCCTCAGTTGCTTTCACTACACAGACCTCCTTCTCCTCCTTCCACTTGGGACAATCCCTAAAGGAAGTGGAGTGTGCGCCCTTGCAGTGAAAACAATGTACCGTCTCTGATGTGCAGTGCTCAGCATCATGTCCCTGTGTTCCACTTTTGCCACACACTGACTGGGAAGCCTGACAAGTTTTATCACCGTGCCCATATAATTGACACCTTAACCCGCGCCATCCCGGCGACGTGATTAACGTCCACACATGATGTGCACTCATGTCCCGGCGACGTGAATTAACGCGGCAACATTGCCAGGTTCCTAATTTGCACAATTTTCTATTTTTGCGAGTGATTTAGCAAGTGATTTTTGGCACGTATACACGGGACACCTTCCTCTATCCCTCTACATGATGCCAAGCAGGGACAATGCCTTACACCGCATAACTTCTCCCCCCCCCCTGCACGCCATTGTCTCAGCAATTCACCTGTTACCAGTGACCTGGCCAATAAAGACATTCAGGGCCAGAGTGATTCCCCAATCGATGACAATGTGGAGGACAAAGTTTACATAGCATTAGCCCCTTAACCGCGGGGCGTCAATTTCGTGATGCTTGGGAGCAAGGGATCATACCACGGGGCGTCGCTTTTGTGATTCTGTGTTATTTTGAATTCACCCGGGCTTCCAAGTGGGGGCTTGTATCATCTATCAGTACTGCCAATGTCCAACACTAGTCAGCACTCCTAATCTCATCTGTACTCCCATCCATTGTTGACAATTTAGCCATTTCTCCCCGTTCTTGACTCCCCTCCCTACCCCCCCTCCATTACCCTATCCTCTCGCCTGCCCGGCCGTGCTACGCTAAGTAAATCTTCCCTGGAATTTTTCACTGATTTCATCCATTGAAATAAGCCCTATGTCCTATTCTTATACCAAATAATATATACAAGAAAGAAATAAGGTAAGTGAGAGTGCCATACACCTGGAATTGGCTAATTATCACCTGACAACACCTCACGTGCATTCGTTCGCTAATTTTCACTGTTTTTTTCCCCTTGAAATATGCTGTATAATCTATTTTCATAATAAATATACATGTAAGGAGGGAAGGGAGAAGCCTAAGTGATATTTACATTCACCTGGAACTACCAAATTTATAATGTATTGTCTAGATTTCCTGCCAATCATATCAGTGCTAGACTTAGCTGTTTCAAGAAATATTGGTAACTCTGAATAACCCCCTAAGCAGGCCTCCACGCTGGCCCTCCGTTATCAGTTTACTCTCATCTTCCGAAGCAAGGGTACGTATGTTTCTCCTTGCTGACTTCAAGGCCTTTTTTCACCCTCATGCAAATGGCCCTGTGACCTTTACCCCCTACTAAACCTTGTGTGGAAAGAGGTAAAGGGCTGACAATTGATAAAAGAGTGACTACGATCTTTCTATTGAGTAAAACAGTGCAAGTGGAATTGTAAATAATGTGTAAACAGCAAGTGAAAGTAATGAATGTAAATATACGTGAACAATGGAAAATAATTTTATAAGTTATTTCAAGTGACAGTGCACAACACAGTGTAAATAAAATAGAAATGTAAATAACGTAAATAAAATAGAGAACGTAAATAGAAATGTAAATGAGTAGTATTATAAGAATACGAGTATATGCCCTAGGAGTAATGAAAGTGAAAGTTTCACTCTAGCATGTCTGAATGCTATGAGTTATGAGAGTGAAGATGAAAGTGACATTCACTCTCAATGCCAGTATACATGACGAGAAAGTGAATGCTACGTATTTTACTGAAAGAAATTGAATCCCTACAGTGACAATAAACTAATACTACTGAAGGAAACTTATGGATAAAGACTGTAGATATATATAAGTGTTATAAAGTAATAGAAATATAAAGTGTGAGGGGTTTTATGAATAATAAATGACAGAGTAACAAAAGCGAACTAGTGCCAGTGCGACGATCAGACGCGCTCGTAATTTCCATTGCTTTCACAGTGTTTTTTTTTTTTAGTATGGATCCCAAACTACTTGAAAATTGTAGAATAGTGTTCATAGTGTTTGTATCTGGCTGTGGTAATCATATTACGGGTTGTCGGGAAGTGTAAAGGGGAGACTTCGTTACCCTACTTCAGAGGTCTCCACAAGTCCTACGGTAACTGACGAAGGCTCAACAATCATTCCAGGAGAAAGCTGAAGGTATGTGCCATAAGCATATGTAATTTTATTATTCTAGGGCTAATAACTGATTTTTGGCAAATATTTTTTGAGAGTCCGTCGGAGCCCAAATAACCCCGCGGCACACGCAAGTCATTGGTAAACAAGCCCGCAGTGTAGGGGTTAGAGGAAGAAACAGTCAGAAATGATGATCAGGTAATGTGGGAAAAAAAAAAGGTCATGAATGGTGATGAGTTAGTGAGTGAAAGAATGCTTATAATGCCTATATTACTGTTTGAAAACCAATATACTCTTGTACTACATATAAATTCATACCAAGTAAATAAATAAATACTGTTTATGAGTGGATAAAATAGTTACCCTCCCATAGAACTCGTTTTCTTTGGTGCCAGCCTGTTAGAAAACCCAGTAAGGTAAGGAAGTACTTGTACCTAGATCGAGTATTTTAAATCTCAGGTGAGCGATTTCTCTATGAATTTTCGATGTTTCTCACCAAAAGCGGATGTTTGAGCCAAAAAAAAAAAAAGGTCCAAAAATGTCGGGACTGGGGCGTACCACTGCCCAGAAAATGTCGGGATGGGGCGGATTAACCACTTAACCGCGGGGCGTCACTTTCGTGATGCTTGGGAGCAAGGGATCATACCGCGGGGCATCGCTTTTGTGATTCTGTGTTATTTTGAATTCACCCGGGCTTCCAAGTGGGGGCTTGTATCATCTATCAGTACTGCCAATGTCCAACACTAGTCAGCACTCCTAATCTCATCTGTACTCCAATCCATTGTTGACAATTTAGCCATTTCTCCCCGTTCTTGACTTCCCTCCCTACCCCCCCCCCATTACCCTATCCTCTCGCCTGCCCGGTCGTGCTACGCTAAGTAAATCTTCCCTGGAATTTTTCACTGATTTTATCCATTGAAATAAGCCCTATGCCATATTCTTATACCAAATAATATATACAAGAAAGAAATAAGGTAAGTGAGAGTGCCATACACCTGGAATTGGCTAATTATCACCTGACAACACTTCACGTGCACTCGTTAGCTAATTTTCGCTGTTTATTTCTCCTTGAAATATGCCGTATAATCTATTTTCGTAATAAATATACATATAAGGAGGGAAGGGAGAAGCCTACGTGATATTTACATTCACCTGGAACTGCCTAATTTTTAATGTATTGTCTAGATTTCCTGCCAATCATTTCACTGCTATATATTAGCTGTGTCAAGAGGCTAACATTGGCAGTAATGAATTTCCCTAAGTAGGCCACCACTCCGGCCCACCCTTATCAATTCAGTCTCATCTTCCAAAGTGGAGGTACGTCTGTTCGCTCTTGCTAGCTTCAGGGACTTTTCACCCCCATGCAAAGGGCCCTGTGACCTTTACCCCCTACTAAACCTCGTGTGGAAAGAGGTAAAGGGCTGACAATTGATAAAAGAGTGACTACGATCTTTCTATTGAGTATAACAGTGCAAGTGGAATTGTAAATAATGTGTAAATAATGTGTAAACAGCAAGTGAAAGTAATGAATGTAAATATACGTGAACAGTGGAAAATAGTTTTATAAGTTACTTCAAGTGACAGTGCATAACACAGTGTAAATAAAATAGAAATGTAAATAACGTAAATAAAATAGAGAACGTAAATAGAAATGTAAATGAGTAGTATTATAAGAATATGAGTATATACTCTAGGAGTAATGAAAGTGAAAGTTTCACTCTAGCATGTCTGAATACTATGAGTTATGAGAGTGAAGGTGAAAGTGACATTCACTCTCAGTGCTAGTATACAGGACGAGAAAGTGAATGCTACGTATTTTACTGAAAAAAATTGAATCCCTACAGTGACAATAAACTAATACTACTGAAGGAAACTTATGGATAAAGACTGTAGATATATATAAGTGTTATATAGTAATAGAAATATAAAGTGTGAGGGGTTTTATGAATAATAAATGACAGAGTACCAAGAGCGAACTAGTGCAAGTGCGACGGTCAGATGCGCTCGTAATTTTCATTGCTTTCACAGTGTTTTTTTTTTTTTTTGGAGTATGGATCCCAAACTACTTGAAAATCATAGAGTAGTGTTTATAGTGTTAATATCTGGCTGTGGTAATCATATTACGGGTTGTCGGGAAGTGTAAAGTGGAGACTTCGTTACCCAACTTCAGAGGTCTACACAAGTCCTATGGTAACCGACGAAGGCTCAACAAACATTCCAGGAGAAAGCTGAAGGTATGTGCCATAAGCAAATATAATTTTAATATTCTAGGACTAATAACTGATTTTTGGCAAATATTTTTTGAGAGTCAGTCGGAGCCCGAATAACCCCGCGGCACACGCAAAACATTGGTAAACATGCCCGCGGTGTAGGGGTTAAGCAACGAAGTGGATTGGGGATATAAGGCCTTACCTTAACAACTTTGTAGCCAATTTTGACATAGTCCAGGAGTGAAACTTTGTCAAAAGTTAAGACAATAGTGGCAGCCTTCATTCTCACGCCTTCGGAATATCCAGTAATAAACCGGGCACCGATTACGTCCTGCTGAGCAAGCTCCCGTATGGTCTCGTCCTCTTCCATAACCATGAGATCCCTGCAGGTGATAACACATTTGCAGGAATTAATGGAATACAGGATCCTCGGCTCGACATCATGTTCATGGAACTTACGCAGTTTCATTAAGTCTTTAAGCTGGGATAAATTTACAGTTTTGATTAGTAGGTCTCCATTACCAAGTTTTCTGAGATGTTCAACCTCCCCAGCACAGTAATCAATCACTTTCTTGATGATGAAAGGATTGATACTGCTCAAGGGAGTGGAACTGAGAGCATGGAGAGTCCCAAACTGGGCATTATGGACAGGGATGTCAAGGGTGGTTTGAGTCTGGGACCTGTCTGTCTGGGTGTCGTCAGTCGTTGGATTAGTCAGGCGTCGGTCAGGACCACCTTCCCCCCTGAAGGGAGGGGAGGCAGTAGGGGTGTCCGTCATACAGTAGTACCACTCCTGTCTAACGGGGGAAGTGGGAAGAAGGCTAGAAGACAAGCAAAAGACAAATAACCCGGTGCAGAATACCTAAGTCTGAGGTTGCTCTCTCAAACCACTCCAGGAAGGCCCAACCGTGTCGATTCACGCCCCAGAGCGATCTGTGGGGGGAACCCTCCGTGGGCGAGTAAGCAAAGGTAAACTCAGGAAAAGACTCAAACACCTATTGTATCTCTAAACAGGGAAGGGAGGAGAATGAGTACTAGCTAGCCTAACTTTAAAGAAAACGCCCTAGTGGCGAAAAAAACTAAATCTTATGCAGGTGAGGCAGCCCTGAAGCTAGAGGAGAATTCAGAAAACACGTCTTCACCCTCTGCGACCATGCATCAAAGTCCCCTGATGACTTTTTTTTTTTTTTTTGGCCTATCGACCATTGGGGTACAGCCCCTGGTCATTAAAGCCAGATATGTATATGTATATACATACACACACACACCCACACACACACATATATATATATATATATATATATATATATATATATATATATATATATATATATACACACACACACACACTTCCATGCATATATACAGACACACTTTCAGTCACACATACATATATATATATATATATATATATATATATATATATATATATATATATATATATATATATAATAATTTTTATTTTATAAATTTTCTGTTTAAGTTTATTATTATTATTATTATTATTTTTATATTTTTATATTTTTTGACCTTAAATTATGAACAAGAATATCGAATCTAAAGACCCTAAACCCGACAAATCGCTAACCTATACTAAATCCTAAAGAGAGAAATAACTAAACCTACATTAATGGTAAAAAGACCTCTACGAAGAGAACACCATCGACTCCAGATATGTAATGCCTTTCTACATTACATACCTGCACTCATCACCTGCTGACTGTCAGTCGAGGCACAACCTAATATAGGGTACATCAATATATGAAAAGGAACCAGACGAGTCAGGAACATTTCCATATATGTCAGCTGTCGGCCCTAATTAGGACAACTTAAACAAGTTGATACAATGTATTAACATAATATGTACTAAACGTGAAGGACCTCGTCCAACAGACCACCATCGACTGGAAATGCCCAATACCATTCTATACTGCACACTTGCACTTATTAGCTGGTGACTGTCAGGCGAGGAACTGGGTTTAAAGTAGGGGACATCTATATTAGAAATAGGTCAGTGGGAAGGAGGAACTATTTCAAATATGTCAACTGTCAACCCTAATAAATAGTACAATATATACATATTTACAGTCGATAAAAAACAAAACCATATAGTAAAAAAGTCACATCACTCTGATCAGTCTGGTCACTCTCAAGAAAGCCAACAATTTATCAGTCATTACAATGTCCCCATCACCCAGGATGGTGGAAAGGGTAAAGGGGACATCTGCTGCGCCGCAGTAATTTATAAGCGCGTTCACGAATAAATCGGCATCAGCGCAGGATGATATGACTGATAGATAACACCACATCACATATGTCACAGTGCGGTGGGAATCGTCTTTCTATATAAGGTTTTCATATGAATTATTATGGAGGCATTAAGCCGTAAAAGAGCCAACACTTTTTCTTCCAGGTGACTGGGATGGTTATCAGTGTTCCTGTCACCCATGTGCGGCTTACATGTTCGAATATTTAGTCTGGTCCACTGACCTTGCCACAGAAGATTTATTGATTTCTTTCCGAGAGAGAGACTCGACCGCAGATCACGAGGAACGTCCCAAGTCTCCTCAAGCTCTACAGCCGACTTTGCAAGTAAGTCAGCCTGCTCATTGCCGTAGATACGACAATGACCAGACGCCCAGATCAGCATGAATGACTTGTTGCAGGCATGCAACTTATTAACGATGCGGCCCTGGATCTCGTGACAGTTCGTAGTACAAGATGTAATTGCCTGGAGGGCTGATTTTGAATCTGAAAATATGACAAATGAGTCATGCCTAGAATTGAGAGCATAGTCTATGGCTTTGTCAATAGCAAAAAAAATCGAAGGTAAACACAGATGTATGAGTCAGCAACCGATACCTGAGTGCACATTTAGTTGACCACACACATGCACCAACACATTCACTCGACTTGGAGCCGTCGATGTACAATTGGTGGGACCCCAAGTGATGAACGATGATGTTATGAAACAAGTGGTGAACCTTCGCATCCGGCGCCTTGGCCTTTGGCGCTGGGAGCCATGATACATCCACTGTAAAGCCAGGTGGCCCCCAAGGCGCTATAATTTTTGACACCAACTTGTCACAGTCACTGAGGTCCACACCAAGCTCCTGAGTCAGTAAATGGAGGCAAATGGCAAGTGGCCGACGCACTCCTCGCATAAGGTAAAGGTATTGACACAGGGGGATACAGGCCACATTACATATATTTCTTTCCCTAAATGTTCGTAGTCCATAGGCCAAGGCCAGGTGATCATGGCGAATATGGAGGGGAGGCACATTCTCCTCCACTTCTATAGGAGCTACACGGGTACAACAGACAGCACCAAGACATTTGCAAACATTTATTCTGCAACACATCCAATCCTTTCACCGTGGCATCGGATGCTGAGCCATACACCTGTGCGCTATAGTCTAGCTTCCATCGAATAAGGGACTTATACACCATTAATTGATTTTCTGTCGGCACCCCATGTGGTATCCATTACGTACTTGAGGACATTTACTGGTTTATCACAACGAGCAAGCAAAATATTAACATGAATTTTTAAGTTCAAACGATGAGCAAAATATATTCCCAAAAACTTTACAGAATTTTGAAAAGGTACTGCCTAATTATCCAAAGTTAAGCTCAATTAGTTACGTTACAAATCGTAAAAACTACAGCGGCACACTTAGGGATGGAAAAATTAAATCCCCAGTACAAAGCCCATTGTTGGACATAATCAAGAGCTGCTTGAATCTGCCCTGCCGAAAATTGTGCATTATGGTAAGAGTGCCATATTGCACAATCGTCAGCGTAGAGCAAGTATTTAAGATTCCTCAAGATGGGAGCTGATAACATAATATCATTGATCATAATGCTAAATAAAGTAGGACTAAGCACACTTCCCTGCGGCATCCCGTTTTCCTGGATAAATATATCCGATGTTATGTTACGGGACAATTTGACAGAGAAAGTCCTGTCCGTTAAGAAATTTGAAACAGAAATAGGCAAATTTGCTCTTAAACCATAAGCATAGATCTTCATTAGTATACAGTGTCGCCATGTCATGTCATAGGCCTTAGGGATGTCCAAGAACACCCCTATCATGAATTCCTTATTGGCAAATACCTCTGAAATACAATGCTCCAAATTCATTAAATGATCTAGTGAACTTCTCTATTTACGGAAGCAACACTGTTGATCATTTAACAACTTCTTCGACTCTAAGACAAAAAGAAGCCTATTGTTTACCATTCGTTCCATGACCTTACATAGACAAGAAGTCAATACAATAGGATGAAATGAAGTGGGATTCATAAGACAACCATCTTCTTTGGGTATCGGTATGACATGCGCAAAGTGCCATGAGTTTGGGAACGTTCGATATGCCCAAATCTCATTGTACAATGCTAACATCTTAATCATGTTGTCCTGATTAAGATGCTGGATCATACCGAACGTGATGGTGTCTGGTCCAGGGCTGGTGTCTTTACAGTATTTAGGCCAAGGAGCAGTTCATCTAGCGTAAACTCTTGGTTGCACGGGGAGTCTACATCTTCTGTGGCAAAGTCTATGATCTGTAGCTCAGCCGTGCGTTTATGATGTTGAAAACGCGGATCATAATTGGCTGAGCTACTTACATGAGAAAAACTCCTGGCGAGGATGTTACAAACGTCCACGGGCTCGTCATAGATGGTGTTGTTCACCTGCAGGGAAGTAAGGTAGGGCCTTTATTATTTAATATTCTTATAATGGACCAGACTTTACTCAGTGGTGTAGTATGAGTCACCGTGGACACAAAGGACAGCCAGGAGTCACGTTTGGCCCTTCTTATTATTCTCTATGCCTCAGCCCGTGCCTGTTTGTATGCAATAAAATTTTCCTCAGTGAGCTGACTACCAAAAATCTTGTATTCCTATTGCGTTTCCTTAATGCTTATCGGCAATTCGGCGTCCACCAATGTGCTTTATGCATTGCATGAACTGTAGAAGTCTTGGGAGTTGCAGCCTCAGCCATGTGTAATATGGAATTAGTTACATTCTCGACCTTAACGCCTATGGTCTCCCCAGATATGTCTAAATTGGCGATCCTTGAGAAGGATCCCCAGTCTACTTTCTTATAGTTAAATTTTGGAGGTGGAGGGTCCGAAACAATGTTGCATGTATAAGAAAGGCAGATGGGTAAATCACTTCCCGAGGAATCGTCATAAGGGTCCCATGATAAATCTTGATGTATACCAAGGGAGGCCAGAGATAAGTCAGTGGCCGAAAAGTTACCAGTACGATCATCTTCACGAGTTGCCCTACCATCGTTCAGAAGACAGAGGTTAGACTGTAGTATTAGGTCGGCTACTTGCTCCCCACAACCATCGATCCTCAAGCTGCCCGATTGATAGTGATGGGAGTTGAAATCACCCAACACTAACTTATTTCCAGGCAGATGTTCAAATAGTGAATTTAAAACATCACAATCAATGATGCCATGTGGAGGACAGTACAGAGAGCAAATAGACAGATATGTGTTATTTAATTTTACTCTGCATGCGACAGCTTCCAGAGGAGAATTTAGAATCACTTCCGTTTTTGGGTGTGATTTGTGTGTGTATATGGCAACTCTGTGACGTTCATATCTTCAATACAAATGGTAGTGTTTGAACTGTGGAGGATCATGATGATCCTCCAGGCGTGTCTCCTGTAAACAAACAATGTCTGGCCTGTATATTGAAAGCAAGATTGCTATATTGTGTAATTTATTCCCAACACCTCTACAATTCCACTGTGGTATAGTGAAAGCGACGGTTTATTATTTACATTGGGGATCAGTGTGCTTAGGCTTTTTTTGCCGCCCAGCAGCAGGCGAGCGACTACCGACGGACCTGTCCCAGTGCTTGCTTATGGAAACCTCCATATTTTCATCAATAACAAGGGTCCGAGATTCCACCGAGGAAGAGCTACCCTTTCTCTCCCTCACTGGGCCAGAAGCAGGAAGAACATGAGGTGGTTACTTGGTAAGGGTGGTCATATTACTCTTACTAGAGTTGTCAGGCTTCGGTTTAGGCTTGACTGGCTGAGAAGCAGCAGCAGCCTGAGAGTAGGAAGTTGTAACAGGGGTGTCAGTTTGAGAGGTGGATTGGACAGGAGGCTGAGATGGAGAGGTAGAGTGTGTGGCAAGAGGTACCAGTTCATTGTCAGTCTGTGTTGCAGCAGAGCACATCACGGGACGGGACATCACCGCCGAAGCATAGGACCTATTCGGCATAGGAGTTGTGTGCAACTCCTTAACCTTTTTCCTTGCTTCGTAGTAGGAGACACCCTCAGTCACCTTCACTGTTCAGACCTCTTTCTCCTCCTTCCACTTGGGACAATCCCTATAGGAAGTGGAGTGAACACCCTTACAATGAAAGCAACAGATAGTCTCTGATGTGTACTGCTCAGCATCATGACCTCTATTTGAAGCCCGAAAAGTCTTAGCACTGTGCCCATATAATTGACACTTCAAACAACAGAGTGGGTTGGGGATATATGGTCTTACATTTTAAAAATTTTGTAGCCAACTTTGACATGTGCCGGAAGTGAAACTTTGCCAAAAGTCAAAACAATACTGGCCGCCTTCGTCCTCATGCCTTCGGAAACTCTAGTTATGAACCTGGCATCAATGACATCTTGCTTAGCAAGTTCCTTTATGATCTCTTCCTCACTCATCACCATGAGATCCCTGCAGGTGATAACCCCCCTTGCAGGAATTCATGGAAGTTGGGATCTTGGCTTTGAAATCATAGCAATGAAATTTGCGCAGCTTCAGCAAGTCCATAACTTGGCAGAAATTACAGGTCTTGACAAGGAGGTCTCCATTCGCAAGTTTTTTTTTAACTTGTTCCACCTCCCCAGCACAGCCATCAATAACCTTCTTTATCATGAAGGGATTGAGTCTGCTCAAGGGAGTGGAACCTAGAGCATGGATGATGACAAACACCTCATTATTTATATTAATATCTCGAGGCAAACGAGTCTGGTGCCGTTCTGTCTGGGGGCTGTCAGTCTGTGTACCAGTGGGGGGTTGGTCAGGACCACCTCCCCCCCTAAGGGGGAGGGAGGTGGAAAGGTCATCCGCCATAGAGGCCACTTCCCCCTAACTGGGGAAGTGGGAAGAAGAAACGAAAACAAGCAAAGGACAAATAACCCAGGACAGAACACCTATGTCTGAGTTTGCCCTCTCAAACCACTCCAGGGTGGCACCACCGTGTTGATTCACGCCCCAGAGCAATCAGTGGGAGGGACCCTCCGTGGGCGAGTAAGCAAAGGTAAACTCAGGAAAAGACACAAACACCTATTGTATCTCTAAACAGGGAGGGGAGGAAAATGAGTACTAGCTAGCCTAACTTAAAAAAAAAAAAAAGCCCTAGTGGCGAAAAAAACAAAAACTAATGCCGGTGAGGCAGCTCTATAGCTAGAGGAGAGCTCAGAAAACGCGTCCTTACTCTCCACAACCATGATCAAAATCCCCTGATGACTTGGTTGGTTTTTATTTTCCGGCCTATCGACCACTGGGGCCAAAGCCCCAGGTCATTAAGGCCATATATATATATATATATATATATATATATATATATATATATATATACGTACACCCGGCGGCAAAAGTCCTGTCGCCTCGGCCGCCTCACCGAGACCCGCGATATCCACAGACTTGAGAATGGTAGCTGCAGATAACGTGCATATTTCTGCCAACAGATGGCACACTGTGAGGTGTGTGGTGGCGAGGGTGGAGGACGATGGGGGAGAGGAGGGGTTGTAGCTGTTGGGGGGGGATATAGGGGAATGTGGAATGAGGTCTACAGTATTTTGTGAAGTTTGATCTGTATCAAATATATTCTCTTTTTCAGAGACTAGGTGGCCATCATTTTTTTTTTTTTTTTTTTTATGTGACCGACTCTGGGCAAAGGCTTCACAGCCTGCTTTCAAGGCCCAGTAGTCCTCCTACGTACCGCACACCTCTACATGTCACCACTTCGGCGCTAACACCCACCGTCCATATTGAATACATGCTAGGGCTGTCTCATACAGGATTGGTGTATTGGTATTAGCGGGGGTATTTTTACGACATGTCGGCGGGCCTTCTGGTAGATCAGTAAAGTCTGATTTTATGAAATTCAAATCCTTAAACTGTTCCCTGCCTCAGCGGGATTTGAACCCGGGTCTGTAACACATGTGAAAGGAACCGAGGATGTAATATCTGCATTCACATAAATAAATGTCAATGATGCTTATACGATTCTGTTGTCAGCTTCATACTAATGTATAGGTTGGTTGCACATTTATATAGATGTGTTTTTAGTAATAGTAATAGTAATTACCTTAATTGTCATATCGGACAGATGACTGTCATTCATACAAGGAGTAGGCCAATAATGACCTTGATAATAATAAACATTATTATATTTCCGTAAATTTATATACATTTATATAATATGTATAGACAAATCCCAAAACAGCCGTAACGTTATATTCCCTACTGAGGATTAAGTAACTCTCAGAAAATAGAAAATATTGATTCATTATACCACTATATATTGTTTATGAACAGTAATGTCTTTGGTACTAGACACTCGTTAGTACGAAGACCAGCCACCACAGATATTGATTTATTATACATTATGTATTTAAATACACAGCCTTAACAATATGCAGTAGAATGATCAGGCACCATTATAAATGTTAATGCATTATATCATCATATAATGTAAACAGAAAAATATAGGGTTACTGCACACACCTTAGTACTACTAAGGCTTAATAGGATGACCGGCCACCATTTGCATCGAACACCTCCTGTAGACGTGTGGGCATACTCCTAACAAGATTCCTACATATATTTGGGCGATGCTTTATTGATTTCCACACTTCAAAGGCTTGCGTTTCTATTGCTTGGGTGGTTCGTTGTTCGCCCACATTCCAGTCACCAACCATAATTGACCATAGGTTTTCAATGGGATTCATGTCACACCCCTTTGCTGGCCAGTTTATTACTGTTCTAGCCAGTCTCTTACCACATTGCTGGTATGGATGGGGCTCCTATCATGAACTAGAACGATAGGGTGTGGTTCGGGAATAGCCATACGCCTCACTGTTGGCACGAGAACATCCTCCAACACTTTCACATAATCATTGCCTGTCAATCGTCCTGACAGTTTTATCAACTCCCCTGGACCCTCAGCCCACATCCAACCCCAGAAATTAACACCCACTCGTCCATTCTTGGCTCTCTCCTGTATATTAACGTCATGATATTTGGTTTTCCTTCTCCTCCAGCAGTGCTGTGCTGCTTCCACCGATGTAAAATACTTTTCATCAGTGAAGATGACATTTACCCAAAAGGAGTGTTCCCTACATAGATACTCAAGCACAAATCCAAGGCGGCATTCCTTTTGTTGTGGTGTTAATAATTCTTTATTGGCGGGGATACAGCATTGAATATTTGCCTCGTGGATCAGCCGCCTTGTTGTGCTAGGATGGCAGGGCAGCTGAAGGTTACGGGTGTGGTGAACTGCCGATGTTAATGGCTGGTTTTCCACTGCGTTGAGGAGACGGACATCATCGTCAGGTGTTGTTACTCGTGGCCTTCCACTCCTTGGTTTGGTTAACAGTGATCCCTCCTCCCGGAACCTTCTAATCCACCTCTGAACGGTCCTTTGTGATACTCCAGTAGTAGCTGCAATATCTCTAGTAGGCATGCCACTTTCCCACAGTCCAATAATTCGCCCCCGTTCAGATATTGCCTCCACAGAGTTAGCTCTCCCTGTAGCCATGCCTATGGGCAAGTAATCACAAATAACATGAATAGTTTAATGGGAATATGCTCTTCAAATAATAATAATAATAATAATAATAATAATAATAAATAATAATAATAATAACGAACATTATTTCACCTCTTAATTACAGTACTCTCAATACAAGTAGACGTATAATAATTGTAAAATATATATGTCGTTACTTTTAGCTGACTTGAAAACTAATCCACGCTGTAGGTTTCAAGAGACCATAATTTGCGGCTAGAGTAAGACAGGATGAGCACCACCCCTCCTGCTAGGTAGCGGGACGCGAAGTTGTGATGATCACCAGATAAACAACCAAACCTTAGGCTACGCTCGAATGCAGCTATTACATTAATAACTAGAGGGGGTAGGATCAGAGAGCACAGACCTCCGCCAAGGGTTGGCTCCAACATATCCTGAAAATTTCATCGAAATCTGTTTGGTAGTTCTTGAGTTATCTATTAAACTAACACACACACACACACACACACACACATGCGGGGTGTCACATTACCTCCTTGGCGGAGATAAATATATACTATATCAATATAACAGGTGACAATACAGTTGTATCAAAGTTCCATACAGAATATAAGAGGAATAGTTTGCATTTAAAAAAGCAGTATAGACGGCGCTTATAAAACATGTCCTACCTGTTAAGAGTGATGGGGTATAACAGATCGTGTGGAAGGATGTTCGTCAACACATCACTTCTGTTGGTTAGGCCTGTATCCCGAACCCTCAACAAGCCGCCTCACCATGATTGTTTGATCTGACCACTGATCTAATGGTTGTTTCTCGTATCTAAGGCGACCATATCAGCAAATCACTTGTTGATTGATGCCCAGTCAGTAATTACATGATAGGGTAAACCCATAGGGGCACTTTATCATCAGTTTATTGCGTTAGAGAGAGAGAGAGAGAGAGAGAGAGAGAGAGAGAGAGTTTGACGGTATTTTGTTTGTTTTTTTCGTAAATTTTCATAGAATGCTTAAAATGCCTGGTGGTTTATCATGCTGTGCTCCATGTGTTACAAACGTAGTTATGTTTTCAGTTTATTTTAAGAAATGGAAAATACATTCAAATAAAGTGTTCCCTCTTACCCCTACCTTTAGACCCCCAACAGCTACAACCCCTCCTCTCCCCCATCGTCCTCCACCCTCGCCGCCACACACCTCACAGTGTGCCATCTGTTGGCAGAAATATGCACGTTATCTGCAGCTACCATTCTCGAGTCTATGGATATCACGGGTCTCGGTGAGGCGGCCGAGGCGACAGGACTTTTGCCGCCGGGTGTACATATACACCTGATGACAGTCCCAGCCCAGCTCATGTACACAAACTCAAGGAAGCAAGAAGGGCAGAACAGAAACTCACTGACAGTGTCGAAACTGAATGGAAACTCACTGACAGTGTCGAAACAATGGAGTGACTTGGGATGGTGGCTTATGGAAACATTGACACGCAGCTGTTTCAGGCTGTTTTCTACGGTTAGATATAAAACTTTTCTCTATTCATGCAGTGCTAAGTGTGATATTAACAACGCATTCGAATAATACATAGGATACTTGGAATGATGCACAAGAACGTGAACAAATTTATTAGCCATACGTAAAAATAGTTATTATACACGCACTTATAAATATTTTTTTTACAATTTCAGCCACAAGCGTCACTATCAGAATTCCAGAAGCATTGCTCCCACATATTTTTCTGCTGTCACAACCTACATTTCAACTGAGATGACACTGAGGTAGTAACCAGCTGACCATTTTACAGGCCTTCACAGTTATCAAGATAAACATTGCACAAATCACTTTGTATTTCATGAAGACACATCACTCTCGTCGCTATTGTAAATATTTCATAAACGTCAGAATTGTTTAAATGACACAAACGTCACTGTCATGTTCTAGCAGTCACTTTCCCTTTCACAAACACATCACTGTTATAAATAGTACACAAACGCCTCATTCATAAATATTTTACAAACGTCACTATCGTCAATACTAGACAAAGGAAACAATCGTAAATATTTTGCAAACGTCACTGTTGTAAATATAACACAAACGTCACTATTATTATCACAACGTCATTACCGTTCATACCAACACACATCTCATATTAGAATTTTTCCAGTGTATGATTATCATACCCCCTGGGGGTAGGGGGGTTTCAAGAATACTCCCCCAGTATCCCTGCTTGTCGTACGAGGCGACTATAAGGGTTGGTGGTGGGTTAGTGCTCCACCCAGTAAAAAGAACTAACTAAACAAGCAAATAAAGCGCCTCGGACCATACGTTGACGACTAAGGAACGGACAAAGGACATTCTGAGGGTGGGAACTTGGAATGTGAGAGGAGTGAATGATGAAGTGAAAGAGAGAGAGATTGTTCAGGTGCTTGAGGATGCAAGAGTGGATGTATGTGGACTGACTGAAACTAAATGGAAAGGCGAAAAGGTGAGAGAATGGGAATATGGTTTAGGTATATGTGCGGGAGTCAATGAGAATGAGAGGGCAAGAGAGAGAGTATGTCTGATGATAAGCAAGAAGTGGAAGGAGAATATAAGAGAGTATGGAATAGTGGGTGCAAGGATTGTATGGGTGAGGATGGAAGTAGGTATACAAGCATGGGCGATTGTATGTGTGTATGCTCTGACAGAGGACCGAGTGGCAAGAGTGAAAGATGAGTTTTGGGCGAGAGTAGAAGCATATATGGACATATTTGAGAGGAGCGAGAGAGTGCTTTTGATTGGAGACATGAATGGCAAAGTTGGGAATGTACGAGTGGATGGAGTGGTTGGTCACTGGGGTGTGCCAGCTGAAGTAGATGGGAATGGTAGTGCTTTGGTGGACATCTGTGCTTGTAAGGGGTTGGCAATAGCCGACACCTACTTTCGGCATAAGATGATCCACCGGTATGCAGGGAGAGTAATGAGGAGGAGGGATGGTGAACTTGTTGAACAAAAGGCAATGATAGACTATGTGTGTGTAGATGAGTGAATGGGAAGACAAGTGTTGGATACAAGAGTTTGGAGAGGGTGGGGGAATGGAGTCTCGGACCATCACTTAGTGATGGCCAAGGTAAAGCTGCAAAGAAAATGGTTGAGGAGACGAAGGGGAAGACAGGAGGAAGCAGCTCCTGTGAGAAGAGTGTAGAATTTGCAAGATAGTGAGAGAATGGCATAGTATAAGAGCATAGTGGAAGAAAGATTGGGAAGGTATGAGCCAGAGCAGATGGAAGGGGTGGAAGACGTATGTAAGATATTCACGGAAGAAATAGGCGCAGTGTGTGAGGTGGTTTGTGGAGTGAGGAGGAGATGCAAGGGTGTGCAAGGGACAGCATGGTGGAATGATGAGGTGAAACGAGCTGTGGAACAAAAGAAGAAGGCATATACTGAATGGTTAGCGAGTAGAGGTAAGGGAGAAGATGAGAGAGAGAAGAGAGAGGTATATGTGAGCAGGAGAAGGGAGGTGAAGAGACTGGTGAAGAGACTGGTGAAGGAGAGTAAGAAGAATGTGGATGAAGAGTTTGGGAGGAATCTGAGTGTGAAATGGAGGGAGAGTAAGAAATTGTTTTGGAAGGAGGTAAAGAAAGTGAGGCAGTGTGAAAGGGAAAATAGTAGGGAAGTGAAAGATAAGAATAATAGATTGTTAGTGAAGAAGAGAGAGAAATTGAGGAGATGGAAGGAGCACGTTGAGGATTTGTTGAATGTAAAGAGTGAGAGCAGTGCGAGGATAAGTGGTTGGGGAACGGCTGGGAGAAGAAGAGATGGGAGGAGGGAGGAAGAGATCAGTAGGGCAGAAGTGGTGGAAGCAGTGAAGAAGATCAAGTTAGGAAAGGCCCTAGGAATTGATGGAGTGTGTGGTGAAATGCTGAGGTAGGGGGGTGAGATTGTTGTGGAGTGGATATGGAAGTTGTGTAGATTGGCTTGGGAAGAGGGAAGGGTTCCAGAGGACTGAAAATCAGGTATAATTGTTCCTTCATACAAAGGAAAGGGGGAGAGAGAAGTATGTGGTAACCATAAGGGTATTTGCCTTCTTAGTGTGACTGGTAAAATATATGGTAGAATACTCATTGATAGGGTTAGGCATATGACAGAGGAGCTAGTTGGAGAAGAATAAGGGGGATTTAGGAAGGGAAAAGGGTGTGTAGATCGGATGTTTGTTCTAAGATGTTTAGTGGAGAAGTATCTAGAGAAGAGAAAGAAAGTGTATGCTGCCTTCATGGACTTGGAGAAAGATTATGACAGAATAGATAGGCAAGGTATGTGGAAGATATTAAGAATATATGGAGTGAAGGGGAAATTGTTGAGTGCTGTGAAGAGTATGTACGAAGGAGCTAGGGCTACGGTGCGAGTGGATGGTGAGCTGAGTGAGTTCTTTGATCTCATTGTGGGACTGAAATAGGGTTGTGTGATGTCTCCATGGCTGTTTAATATATACATGGATGGGGTTGTAAAGGAGGTGCAAGGTAGGGCAGTGGATGTGGGGGTGGCTCTGATGAATGAGGGTGAGATTTGGAAGATTCCAGTGTCGCTGTTTGCTGATGATACAGTATTGTTGAGTGAAGATGAATGGGAGTTGCAAGGTTTGGTGAATGAATTTGGCACAGTGTGTAGGAGGAGAAAGCTGAAAGTTAATGTAAACAAAAGTAAAGTTATGGTGTTTGAGAGGAATAAAGTCAGAATGCACAGTAAGGTTGGATGGTGAGGATATGGAGAATGTGAGTGCATTTAAGTACTTGGGTAGTGAGATGAGTAAGGATGGAACTTTGGGGGATGAAGTGCGTGAAAGGGTACAGCAGGGAAGGAAGGTTGTTGGTTCACTGAAAGCAGTGATGAGGAATACGGAGGTGAGTATGGAAGTTAAGAAATCACTGCATGATAGCATTGTGATCCCTATCCTGACGTATGGAAGTGAGGCGTGGACCCTGCAAGTGGGGAACAAGTCAAGAGTGAGAGCAGTAGAAATGAGTTACTTGAGAGGAGCATGTGGAGTGACATGGAGGGACAGGTTGACGAATGAAGAAGTGAAGGAACGTTGTGGGGTGGATGTGGATGTGGTTGAGAAGATTAGGAGAAATACACTGAGGTGGTTTGGACATGTGGAGAGAATGGAGAATGAAAGACTGACTAAGAGGGTGTATGTAGGTGAGGTAGATGGAGGGGTAGACCAAGGATGAGGTGGAGGGATGGAGTTGAGAGGTATATGAGGGAGGGGGAGTGAGTTGGGGGGAGGGTAGTGAAATGGTGGGTGACAGAGTGACTTGGAGGCGTTTTGTCTGTGGCCACACTTTGCGGGATTAGGGCGTCGGGCTATAGATAGACAGCTAGATAGATGATTATTAAGTAGCCCTTTGTGCACAGGGGAGCTTCTTAGCCTTCGCAGAAGTGCTGTCAAGAGTGGAGGTTGTTTTGTTGGCGTAGAGGTCGCTTGACCTGGGCGGGCGGATGAGGATGTGGACGACATGCCAGATTGCTCCATGGAAATAATTGCTCGTGGTGATAGAACAATAAGTGGTAGGTTCAGGTGATGTGCTCTGCTGTCACCTGATGCAAGGGAAGTAGAGGTGGGGAAAAATCAGGGGCAAATGTTCAAACACTGGCTTGAAAGTGGTCACGGTGAGGGACTGGGCCAGAGCCAAGCCCTGGGCCAACCCCCACTTCGTCCCTTAGCAGGACCTGCGGCATAAGGGTTAAACTATTTTTTTTTTTTTTTTTTTACATTAGTCACAGGATAAGAGAAAGGAATATATGCTTTCATGTCCAGGAGAATAAACTCCGTAATGTGCAAAGCACACTCAGATGGCTTTCAGCCATGGCAGCAATAAACATTCCAGGGAAAATCAAAAAAGCACTGCTTGGGGGCCTCCCAATCTGCTCCTCCAAAATGCCACAACCACCACTTCTTGGGAGGCTCCATAGCCTTTCTGGAGTGACAGGACAGGTTATGGTGATATGGATGTGATCAAAGGAACCCAACAGAGAGAAAAGTTTACAGCATAGGCAGAAGGGTTAGTTGTAATGAAAAGGTCAAGTTTGTTGGAACACTCTCGATGGCAGTCAGGGATTTGGGAAGGGTGCTGTACAAGCTGTTCTAGATCATGAAGAATAGAAAAGATGGCTTGTTCGCCAAGTGGATCAGTGAAAGGAGAGGAGAGCCAAAGACTGTGGTGGATACTGAAATCACCTAGAATGGAGGTTTCAGTGAAAGAAGTTGACAGGATGTGTTTGTTCCATCTTAGAAGTATGCTAATCAAAATATTTTTCACAGTCAGTAGAAATCGGGTATAAGTAAAGAACGCAGATATAATAAGCAGAGAATGAAAGGATAGCCGAAAACAGAGTAGAGAATTCAGAAGATTCAAATTCAGGAACACGAGAGCAAGATATGTTGTGTCATACATACACACAACCACCACCTTTGGTTTGAAGTGAGTATGGAGAAAGTAGGGGGATACAGAGAAGGGCTCGCTATCAGTCGCCTCAAACAGGTGGGTCTCATTAAGGAAGAGAATGTGAGATTTTGAGGAAGTCAGGTGATGTTCGGCAGACAGAAAGTTGAAAGGAAAGACCTGAATGGTACAGAAATGACGAAGTGAGTCAGACAGTGGTTCCAAGCATTTCTCTTAGCCGTCACCAGGAGAGGGGCGAATGGTAAGGTCTTTTATGTCCTCCCCCCCCCCACTGATGACTCCGAGACTGCGTGTTGAAATGCATTTCTTTTTCTTTAAAATTTGAAAAGAAAGGGTGGTGTGTAAAATGCATGTAGTTTGGTGTTGATAGTTGAAGGAAGCCTACTCTCTGTGTTATTAAAACACAGAAAATGTTCAGCAATGGGGGATGGTCAGAAGCTAGTCACGATCGCTGATTAAATGCTCTCCGTATCAGCTTTCCATCCACCATGGGGGTACTGTCCTGTTCGACTCGTGCAACAGGCTACTTCCTGTACCCCATGGATACCTGATAAAACTAGTACCTATAACTGTGGTTTGTTTGTGGTTAATGATTTACATACCCGATTAATGCAACGTAGAAGCAACTTGACATACGAGAAAAGAAATGTGGCAGTGCCAGAGATAGACTCCTTTGTAGCATCCACAAGTTTTCAGAATCATCTGGGCAATATTACTGTTCACCAGGACCTCAGCTACCCTCAGATCATGCCACCATTATCTGTTGATCTTAATATACCACCTAATGTAAAGCTGTTTGTCTAGAGGGCAATGATGCTGGAAGATCACACTGTATTGTGTAGTCCGCGATCAGACCAACTCTTAGAAAACCCATTAGGTGGGTGGAAGGCATTACAGACGAATTTTTATGCATCCTGACCTAGCATGATACCAGTTTCAATATTAACAATGTTGATGTCTCTGCCTCAAGTTTAAGTGACATGCTGCACGAGTACAGTAGGGTGTGTCGCCGCAAGTAGTCACGCCCTCCTGTGACCCAGCACCAGACAGGTGGGAGAGGTTGTTGCAAGGTGGGGATGACGGGAGGGTGTGGCGTGCGATAAATTGGCGTGGGAAACTTGCACAGACAAACCGTCCTTATAGTACCCCCTCTGATGTGGATCGTAAAGGAACTGAAATATGCAGTAGGATAATCAACTAAGTCGTGGAAGTGAAAGGGGGGAAAAAACTGTATATTTCGTTTTACAGTGATGCAGAGAACTCGTTTCATTAACTCTGGAAGGGCTCGGGGACTGGCATTGTTTTAGCTCGGTTTGTCTATTTGTTTGTTGGCTCGTTTGTCTATCTGTCTGTCTGTCTATTTGTTAACAGCTTTACGTGAAAACTACTGGTGCAGTTTTGACTAAAAGTACAGGGATGATGGGCTATGACCTTCTAATCACTTGATTAAGATTTTGGGCCAAACTGGGCCAAGGCCTAGGCTGTAGGCCGAGAAAATGTAAAAAAAAAAAATCGCCATAGTTCCCTTCAGATTCGTTACACCGACATGAAACCAAAATCTCTATGTGCATCTTTCAAATCAGCATCCTCAATCATGCCTAATTACATCAGGGGGGTTCCCCCCCGTTAACGGTAGAGGGGTCAGTGCCAGGTGGGTCGGGCCTAAAATTTCAAATGGGTATAAAATCGTGAGTTTTCCCACGATTTATTCCAAATTTTATGTAATATCTTTGACTAGAAATCGTTTTGTGTTTATACGTAAGCTCTAAAATGACTGACGGGGACGGGTTTGCTGTGCCTTGGCATCGCTTCTTGTTTGACTGGATCTGCTTATTGTATTGTGCCTTGTGAGTTGACCTGCCCAGACAGAAATATTAAGATTTTTTTTTTTTTTTACTATGGGCAATATTCTTCTCAGTAGTGAGGTTAAGACATACTGTATCATAGTGAGTGATTAATATTATCGTATGACTCATAAATATTAGAGTATGATTTATATTATAATGAGAGTGATTAATATTATAGTATGAGTGATTAATAAAGTGTGAGTGAGTAATACTATAGTGTGAGTTAGTATTATTATGGTGTGAGTAATTAAAATTGGGTGAGTAATAATTATTACAGTGTGAGTGATTAATATTATAGTGTGAATAGTATTATAGTGTAAGTTTTATTACAGTGTGGGTGATTAATGTTATACTGTGAGTAATATTATAGTGTCGGTAGTATTATAATGTGAGAGATTAATATTATAGTGTGAGTAATATTTAGTGTGAATGGTTAATCAAATAGTGAATGTTTATAATTATAGTGACTCGTTAATAAAATAGTGAATGTTTATAATTATACTAACTCGTTAATGAAATAGTGAATGTTTACAATTATAGTGACTCGTTAATAAACTAGTGAATGTTTATAATTATAGTGACTCGTTAATATTATAAATCAAATTTCTGTTAACAGAATAATGCAGGCATTGGAAGCTGGCCTTTATGACCTGTGGGTTAGAACATACACACCCAACTATACCGCTTGTTTCAACCCCCCAAAGAAAACTACTCTTCGCACTACACTCGGCATCGCCAACATCTGGGTAACTAAACACCTGGGATACCAAATATCTGGGTAACTAAAACTGAGCAACTGTAGCATCTATGGAGGAGGGGTGGCGGGTTGAAGACGAAATCCGAAAACAGGGTTGAAGGGTAAACTGGATGAGGATGTTATTGAAGATGCCTGGAACGCTGAGGGGAGCTGCAATGACAGGTGTTAATGGGATGTGGGAATCTCTTTACCTGTTTATTTATTCATTTACTTCCTTATTTATTGATTAATATGGAGGGGTACAAAAGTTCAGGGAGCATTCCTTTCGATATTGAGATGACAGCTGCACGCATATGGATACAGTAAGTACCCAGTTCAAAGCCCATTCTTAGTTTATTTGTGAAGTCATCTTAATTATAATTTCAAATGTAGTAAATAAGATTAATTATAACCAACAGGTCTCATCTACGTCTCTGCAACCCATAGAAATTCCTCCTGTGTCCCTCCTTTGCACTGCGACCAGTCGTTTGAACCATGAGAAACTCATTCATATCCTCCATCACAGGGGACGCTGATGGTGATGGTAGGAGGCGCAGCCATCAGTCTCCACGTCTTCTTCCTTGAGCACTTCTATTCCTGCCTCCTTCAGTAACGCAATAGCTGGTATTCTCGTGAGTTAAGGAGGCGCCCTAACATCTCTTTCTTAGCGTTTTACTTTTGGATATGTCTGGTTAACATCCTTTTGTAGGTTACTTTTGTGTACTATGGCGATATTGGGAGGATTCATGTAACACAGAACATGGCAGAGAGGTGTAACAGACAAAATAAATCGTTTAGGAAAATGTGTCATGTAGCTTCGTTAACCAACGAGATTACGGAATACGGTCCCTTGCACTGGTCTTGGTCGTACGGATATCATACATGCTTTCACGAATATACACGTTATCCTTCTCTGTCTGACACCTTTACTTCTCACTACATTTTGGTGATTAATATGCTAAGAGAGGCTTAGTGTAGTTCCTTGTCTGGTGAAATGCATCTGAAAGGAAAATTACCAAATGGACAAGAGAATGAAGTAGACTCAATGAAATATTTGAGGAAATTACATTTTGAGTCTGATCCCACCTGAACTCGAGCCTTGCTGGATACATCCATACCCCTATATCCGGCAGTGTTGTGTACCTATGAGAATGTTCGGTCAGTATGTCGGAAAGCGAAGCAATTTTCCCAGTAAGATACTAAACAAAAGCCAGAGATGCATTCCAAACCCAAACCCAAACTCTCATGTACCTTACTCAGTCAATAGAGACTTACACTGAAACACCATAGGTAATGTTATTATCCTCATAAACACTGCTACTGCTAAAAATGGCACATCGAACATCACATGCAGGAGCGTGGGGTGGTGGTACGTGCGGGGTTCAACACCGCTTTAGGGCAGCAGTGGCTCAATCGGTAGAGAGGTGGCGTGCAGTCCTACCGGACCCTGGTTCGAATCCCGGCTGGGGCAGGGAACAGTTTAAGGATTTGAATTTCATTAAATCAGGCTTTAATGATCTACCAGAAGACCCGCCGACATGTCGTAAAAATACCCCCGCTAATACCAATACACCAGTCCTCTATGAGACAGCCCTAGCATGTATTCAATATGGACGGTGGGTGTTAGCGCCGAAGTGGTGACATGTAGAGGTGTATGGTATGTAGAAGGACTGCTGGGCCTTGATAGCAGGCTGTGAAGCCTATGCCCTGAGTCGGACACATAAAAAAAAAAAAAAAAAAAAACTAAACAGTCCGGTAGGCTGCTGGCAGTGTGCCAAGCAATGATGGGGGAGGGCGGGGGGATGGGTAGGGAGACAAGCAGAAGTGGGGGAGGGAGACAAGGGGGGATGGGGGAGGATGATGGCACAGAGAAGGAGGCCAGAAAACCAAACAGCCCTGCTACCCACCCACCCCTAGTCTCACTCACTCATCACTTTCACTCACTCATTCACTCACCATTGTCACTCACTCTCTCGCCACCATCACTCACCACTCTGACTCACACACACACACACACACACACACACACACACACACAGTCACGAGCACACAGGTCAGATGTATATCACTGAGCGCCACTCTGGGGATACCTAAGTTGTATCTATTTATGGGTCAAGCTTGTATTAGGCTAATTTTAGTGATGATCCAACATGGTAAAACAAGCAACCGGAAAGAAACTGTAGCCTAAACTACGTAAACATCTATATCATTGCCAAGGTATGTGCTAAATTTCCTTACGTCAGCTGGACAGCACCAAGGTTAGCAGACGACAGAGAGATGCAAAAACTGTAAGTAGAGACCTTTTCCTTAACCCCTTAATCACGAGGCGTCACTTTCGTGATGCTCGGGTGCAATGGATCATACCGTGGGGCATCACTTTTGTGATTCCGTTGTTTTGAATTCGCCCGGGCTTTGAAGTGGTTGCTTGTATCATCTGTCAGTATTGCCAGTGTCTAACAATAGTCAGTGCTGCTATTGTCATCTGTACTCCCATCCATTGTTGACAATTTAGCCATTTCTCCCCGTTTTTGACTCCCCTCCCTACCTCCCCTCCTTTACCCTCTCCTTCCGCCTGCCCCAGCTGCGCCGCACTAGGCAAATCTTGCCCGGATTTTTCCACTCATTTCATCCATTGGAATGAGCCCTATGCCTTATTCTTATACAAAATAATATATATAAAAAAGAAAAAAGGTAATTGATAGTGCCATACACCTGGAATTGGCTAATTATCACCTGGCAAAACCCCACGTGCACTCGTTCGCTAATTTTCCCTGTTTATTTCCCCTTGCAAATATGCTGTATGACCTGTTCTCATAATAAAAATATATATAAGAATGGAAGGGAGAAGCCTAAGTGAGATTTACATTCACCTGGAACTACCTAATTTATTATGTATTGTCTAGATTTCTTGCCAATCATTTCACAGCATATAAATTAGCAGCTGTCACCTCGCTGATGTTGTCAACCCTTGGCGGCCCCATATCCACCTCATCATTCAGTTCAGTGTTGTCTCTTGAGATGAAAGCACATAGCACTCGCGCACCTCCATTTCCGCCACTTCTAGAGGGCCTTGTGACCTCTACCCCTACTACACCTCATGTGAGAAGGAGTAAACGACTAAGTGGCTCTGCTGTGGAGCGTGAACTGGCCAATTTATCCATGATAATGATGGACAGTGACTACAATCTTTCCGGTGAATGGTGAGATGAGCCAGTGGAGAAAATGGTGATAAACAAGGAGTGCTTCAGTGTCCCAAGTTCATCCTGGCTCCAACGGAAAGGAGCCCTTAGTTACTGGAAGTGACAGTGTATAACATAGTGTATATATAACAGAAATGTAAATAATTACTAATATAAGAATATGAGAACAGATACTTGGAGTAATGACAGTGAAAGCTTTGCTTTCTACACTAGTTTACTGAACGAGAAAGTTAATGCCTGGAGTGAAAATAAACTACAATTACTGAAGGAAACTTATGGATAAATACTGTGTGTGTATATATATATATATATATATATATATATATATATATATATATATATATATATATATATATATATATATATATATATATATATATATATATATATATATATATATATATATATATATATATATATATATATATATATATATATATATATATATATATATATATATATATATATATATATATATATATATATAAGTGTAATAAAGTACTAGGAATATAAAGTGTGAGTGTGTTTATGAATAATAAATGACAGAATATCAGCGGGGAACAAACGCGGGTGGGAAGCTGGTACACGCTCGTAATTTACATTGCTTTCAGTGTTTTTTTTTTTTTTTTGATGTATGGATTCCAAACTACTTAAAAATTATACAATAGTGTTTCTAGTGATAATATCAGGCTGTGGTAATCATATTACGGGGTGTCGGGAACTGAAAAGTGGAGACTTCATTACCCAACTTCAGAAGTCTCCACAAGTCCTGCGGTAGTCGACGAAGGCTAAACAAACGTCCCAGTAGAAAGCAGAAGGTATGTGCCATATGCATATTTAATTATACTATTCTAGGACTAATAACTGATTTTTGGCAAATATTTTTAAAAAGTCAGTCTAAGTGCGAATATCCCCAACTGAGGGGCACGGACCGCCTCCGACATGCCCGCGCTTAAGAGGTTAAGATGGCTTCATATATTGGGAAGATGCCTTTAGAAGGTGTTAAGAAAAGAGACAAAGGTAAAAAACAGGATGACTTCTACCCAGAACTGGTTGAAAAGGAAACTTACAATAAGTTAGTTGAAAAAAGTAAATCAACTAGAGAGAATTTTTCATATGGATATCGAGGAAATCAAGAATGAGCTACACAGACAGAAGGGAAAAAATGAGAGATTAATAAAGGAAATAAAAATGAGAGATCATTAAACAAATAAACAGAAAAACCACAACAACAGATAAACTATCAGGTGGGGTAAATTCACTGAGAACAAAGCTAGTGAAATGTGATGTACAGTTGCTAATCATGAGAGAATTCTGGTTGATTTCAGAAATAATACAGAGAAAATCAGGCAAGTAACCTACACACAAGAGAAGGATATTTGTGAAACACTAAATAAGAATTTCCAACCAGTTTTTACAGAAGAAAATAATTTTGAGAGGGATTAAATGGAACATGCTTGCCCACACATACTACCACATATACAAATATCAGAAAAAGAAATACAGGAGGAGTTATGTAAATTAGACAAAGGAAGAGCAAATGGTCCTGATGAAATTTCATGTTGGGTGCTACATGAATGTGCAAATGAGTTAAGTAAACCATTATCTTTAATTTTCAAGGAATCCTTTAGACAAGGTAAACTACCGGATATTTGGAAGAGAGCAAACATTGTTCCCTTATTCAAGGAAAGGAATAGACAAAATCCACTCAACTACCGACCAGTATCACTAACCAGTGTTGTAAGCAAAGTATTAGAAGAGCTGATAAGAAAAGTTTGGGTAAATCATCTAGAAGAACACAATATGATAACAGAAAGTTTGGTTTCAGGAAGGGAAAATCATGTATTACTAATTTGTTGAGCTACTATGATAGAGTAACAGAAATATTACAGAACAGCGAAGGATGGATAGACGGTATCAATTTAGATTTCAAGAAAGCATTTGACAGAGTACCGGACCAAAGACTTTCATGGAAACTGTACCATCAAAGAGGAATCCGAAGCAAACTGTATTGCTGGATGCAAGATTTTCTCAAAAAAAGAGAAATGAGAACAGTACTAAGGGGAAATTACTCATCATGGAGGGAAGTGACTAGCGGAGTTCCACAGGGCTCGATGCTGGCACTAATTATGCTTCTAGTGTGTATAAATGATATAGACAGCAACATTGGAAATGTTTAAATATGTTTGCAGATGATGCAAAAATACAAAGGAGAATTACTAACAGACTCTTTCAAAGAGCTACAAGAAGAATTTAAACTTCATGAATGGAGCAATACATGGCAAATGGAATTCAATGTGGACAAGTGTCATGTAATCAAGTTTGGTAAAAGTGGAAAGAGACCTGATTGGGATTATAAGTTAGGAAGTAACACCATGCACACATCAGAAAAAGAGAAGTACCTAGGTGTGATTATCAATAACAGACTATCTCCGGCTGACCACATCAGTGAGAAGGTACGCAACATGTATACACTGCTTGCAAATATGAGAATGGCATTCGCATAAAAAATGAAGACATGCTAAGAAAGATAATAACATCATTCATCAGACCAACCCTGGAGTATGCATCAGTAGTTTGGAGTCCTCATCTAAAAAAAAAAAAAACATAGATAAGATTGAAAAAGTTCAAAGGGCCACTACAAGATGGGTACCAAGCTTAAGGGATCTAAGCTACAAAGAAAGACTAGAAAAACTTAATCTGCCTATACTACAGGAGAGAAGGAAAAGAGGAGACATGATTATGCTATATAAATGCATATCAGGGAAGGAGAAAATAGATATAAATGATTACATAACCTATGGGGATCCATCAGCAAGAGGATACTGCAAAAAACTGCATAAAAAGAGAGGCGATAAAGATGTAAGGAAATTTAGTTTCCCAAATAGGGCAATATTACTGATCGGTGGAATGCACTACCGAATGAAACAGTGTGTCAAAATAATTCATTAATTTAAGGATATGTACAACTAAAATGGTTTAAGACATGGGACAGTACGAGCTTGACTCATTCCTGTAAAGATACAATTAGGTAAGTACACACACACACACACACACACACACACACACAAAGGAGGTGAAAAGAATAATCCAAAACAATCCAAAGTTAGTCAGAGATTCAGTAGAGATAAACAAATCAATAGTAATCACTGGTATAGAAGAGGAAGAAGTTAAAAACAAGATCACAAGAGACATAAAGGAGATGGCAAATGTAATGAGCTTACTGAAAGAAGTATCAGAGGAAATCTGTAGTAAAGACATAGAGGAACACAAAAGGTTAGGGAAATACGAGAAAAGCAAGACAAGACCTCTAAATGTGACTTTCCAGAGTGTAAACACTGTGGAAGAGGTACTAAAAAATGCAAAGAAACTTAAGGAAAAAGAGGAGTTCAAAAATGTATGGATAAAAAGATGCCTAACACAAGAGGAACTGGAATTACTGAAAGAGAAAAGGGAGGAAGCAAAAACAAAAAATGAGGGAAGATCAGAAGAGGAGAAGAAATTTTTATTACAAAGTAATAGGATTGCAGGTACTAAAGTGGTACACAAACAGGATGGAAGAAAAAGGAAGAAGGTAGTAGAACCATGTCATGACAAGTATATAAACAAGATGATAAAGTTGATGTACTCAAATGTGGATGGAATGGTATCTAAATTACTAGAGATGAATGATTATGTCAGAGAAAATGAACCACAAATAATATGCCTAACTGAAACAAAATTAACACCAAGGCTATACAATGACATACTAAACTTAGAGGAATACAATATATGGAGAAGAGACAGATATTTAAAAAAAGGAGGAGGAATTATAATATTAACTAAGAAAAATCTAAAAGTCAAGGAAATAAAACTAGATATACCATCACAAGTAGAACTGATTGCAGTAGAGATCAACACATCTGAAGCGAAAGTAATTGTAGCCAATTTGTACATGCCACCCAGATCAAACACATGGGAAAGAGACGAATATGAGGACCTGGCAGAGAGTACAATTCACAGTGTAAGATCATTGCTACATAAAATGGAAGAGAAATCGGAAAGAATTATACTAACTGGGGACTTCAATACAAATATAAATTGGAATACTCTAGATATAAATAGCCAAGCAAGCTGTTGGGACCAAAAGCTCCTGGATCTCGTACAAGAGTTTTTCTTAACGCAACATGTGAGGGAAACCACCAGAAAAAGAGGACTTGATGTACCTTCAGTGCTAGATCTAATATTTACAAGGCAAGACAATGATATTGACAGTTTAATATATCACCCTCCACTCAGCAAAAGCGATCATGCAGTACTAAATTATAACTTCAGGATAGCATATGACATAGGAAACAGCAATGATAGTTACAAAAAGAGCCTAAACTATAAAAAGGGAAATTATCAAGACCTAAAGAAGTATTTCTTAGAAGTTGATTGGGAAAATGAGCTTAGAGGACAAGATTTAAATGCTGAATATAAAAAATTCTGTGAATTTTATGAAATAGGAGTCCAGAAGTACATCCCACAGCACAAAGAAGCAGATAAGAAAATACAGAAATGGTTCAATACAGAATGTAAAAAATCAAAAGAAAGAAGAGATTTGTTGTGGAATAGATACAGAAGACACAATAGTGAAAGGGCGTATAATAATTACAAACAGGCTAGAAACGACTATACAAGAATAAGGAGGGAAGCCCAAAAACAGTTTGAGGAGAATATAATAAATAAAAGTAGTGATCAACCAAAGCTGTTTTACAGCTATATCAGAAGCAAAACTAAAGTAAAAGATATAATACAATCCATTACAGACGAGTGAATCACTTATACACAAGAGAAAGATATTTGTGAAGCACTAAATAAGAATTTCCAATTAGTTTTTACAGAAGAAAAAAATTTTGAGAGGGACTATGTGGAACACGCATGTCCACACATACTACCATATATACAAATAGCAGAAAAAGTAATACAGGAGGTGTTAAGTGGATTAGACAGAGGAAAAGCAAGTGGTCCTGATGAAATTTCATGTTGGGTATTACGAGAATGTGCAAAGGAGTTAAGTAAACCATTATTTTTAATTTTCAAGAAATCCTTGAGTCAAGGTAAACTACCTGATATTTGGAAAAAAACAAATATTGTCCCCTTATTCAAGAAAGGAAATAGACAAAATCCACTCAACTACCGACCAGTATCACTGACCAGTGTTGTAAGCAAGGTATTAGAAAACTTATAAGAAAAGCTTGGGTAAATCATCTAGAAGAACACAGTATGATAACAGAAAGACAGTTTGGTTTCAGAAAAGGAAATCATGTGTTACTAATCTGTTGAGCTACTATGACAGAGTAACAAACACAATACAGGAAAGGGAAGGATGGGTGGACAGTATCTATTTAGATTTCAAGAAAGCTTTTGACACAGTACCACACCAAAGACTTTTAGGGAAACTGTACCATCAAGGAGGAATTCGAGGCAAACTGTTTTGTTGGATGCAAGACTTTCTCATAAAAAGAGAAATGAGGACAGTACTAAGAGGAAACTACTCATCATGGAAAGAAGTGACTAGTGGAGTACCACAGGGTTCAGTGCTGGCACCAATCATGTTTTTAGTGTATATAAATGATATAAACAGTAACACTGGAAATGAGAGCTATCTGAATATGTTTGCAGATGATGCAAAAATACAAAGGAGAATTACTAACACAGACTCTTGTAAAGAGCTACAAGAAGAATTAAATAAACTTCATGAATGGAGTAGTACATGGCAAATGGAATTCAATGTGGACAAGTGTCATGTAATCAAGTTTGGTAAAAGTGGAAAAAGACCTGATTGGGATTATAAGTTAGGAAATAAAACCCTATACACATCAGAAAGAGAGAAAGACCTAGGTGTGAATATCAATAACAGACTATCTCCGGCTGACCACATCAGCGAGAAGGTACGGAACATGTATACACTGCTTGCAAATATGAGAAAAGCATTCACATACATAAATGAAGACATGCTAAGAAGGATAATAACATCATTCATTAGACCAACCCTGGAATATGCATCAGTAGTCTGGAGTCCTCATCTCAAAAAGCACATAGACAAGATTGAAAAAGTTCAAAGGGCCGCTACAAGATGGATACCAAGCTTGAGGGACCTAAGCTATGAAGAAAGACTAAATAAACTGAATCTACCAACACTACAGGAGAGAAGGAAAAGAGATGACATGATAATGCTATATAAATGCATATCAGGAAAGGAGAAAATAGACATAAATGATTACTTAACATATGGAGAAGCATCAGCAAGAGGACACTGCAAAAAACTGCATAAGAAGAGAGGTGATAAAGACGTAAGGAAATTCAGTTTCCCAAACAGAGCAACTGATCAATGGAATGCACTACCGAATGAAATAGTGTGTGCCAAAACAATTCACAAATTAAAGGATATGTACGATAAATATGGTTTAAGACACGGGACAGTACGAGCTTGACTCATTCCTGTAAAGATACAATTAGGTAAGAACACACACACACACACACACATCCGTGCTGGGATCGCCAATCCCTTTCCCCTCGTGACACCCATTTCCTTTCCCAACATTCCTTCTCCCTCCCATAGGACTTCCCACTACACCTGTCCCTTGTTTCTTTCTTTCTCTTCGTCTTTGTGATCTGTAATCCCTTCCCCCTGGGACCTCATCTTCTCTACTCTACCTGCCCCTCTACAACCCCCCTCCCTACCAATACCTGAAGCCCCCTCACACCCCCACTGCCTTCTACTATATATACAGGATATGTGATGTATATTCAGCAGTTGTATTCTGAGGAAGGCATGAAGCAAAACGTAAGTACATAGCCCGACATCGGTGTTTTTTTCTCCAATTCGTTTACGAGCACTGAGCTACGTCCTCTATCAGTAGGCCCTTCACACCTCTCCTGGGTCAATCACATGCCAGTCACAATGGAAGGTGGATATACTGAGCAGCCACGGGAGAATTCTAACTCCAACCAGCCTTTCACCGGCAGCATTAGGAGCACAGGCCGAGTTCGGAGGCGTATCAATTACCTACGATTATAGTAGTAGCGAGGAGGAGGAAGAAGTTGCCAGGAAAAAGAAAAAGACCAAAATAGAAATGCCAACTGCATGTGGGAAACAAGCAGTGTGCTGTTTGACTAATGCCTTCCTCCATCTGCCACCCCTCTCCTCTTCCCATCATATGCCTGTGCCAACCACAACCACACAACGACAACTATCGGGGGCCAGAAATAACAACCACGCCCATCCCCATACCAACTCCAACTCCCCAGGATCATGTAGCGAGGTGGGAGCATCAAGAACATCTCTCTCCACACCTACCTTTTCAGCATCTGCTCTCTCAGCACCTGCCATCCCAGGTCCAAGTACTTCTGGGTACAAGCCAGCACCACATTCACACCCACGCCCCCAAAATTTAACCCCATCAAAGTACATTCCACTGTTGTTTTCTGAGGACGACAGTGGAAGCGATTGTGACATCACCGGCAGGGATTGTGGATGGCTGGATGACAGCAAGGTGGGATCATCAAGTAGTAGTAAGGAGGATGAAAGTGAGGACAGTGAAGAGACACATGTACCCTGTGCGTGAGGACTCTGTCTTCTTGTTTTCCTGGTCAGAAGGGTCAGACTTCGTACCAGACCTGCACCAGTTTAGGCATGACAGAAGTGTTACATCTGAAAACTGGCCCTGCAAAGACGAGGCAAGGGAGAGTGACTACTTCTGTGCCTTCTTGGATGACAAGGTGATGTCATTCATCGCTGAGAACATCAACAAATATTACGGTTGTATATCTCAGCACATGGATTTCATTTCCCTGAAGCCAAGGGTACGGCAATGTTTATCGCTCACTGTGTTTATCGCTTTGATGCCGGTGATGCCACTTTGCAAGAAGCATGTTCTCCAGCATTATTGGTACAATGACTCCCTTACCGACACCCCTCTGTTCAGGAAATACGGTATATGTCTCGTGACAGGTTTATATCACTGCTAAGTTTTCTACACTTTGCAGACAATGAAAATCCTAACCGTGAATACCTTATCTGGAAGATGAGATTAGAAATATTTTCGATGGTCCTTTCACGGTACAAGAAATATTTCTATCCCTTTCAGAAGACGGTCATTGACGAGTGACTTGTGCTATACAAGGGTCGCCTCCTCTTCATGCAGTACATCCCATCCAAGAGACATCCCTTTGGCATCAAACTGTTTGTGCTGTGTGACTGTGAGACAGAATTTGTGCTCGACATGATCGTGTACACAGGCACAGACATAGATATACCAAATGTCAGCAAGAAAGATCCCATGGGCACGTCTTGTGCTATCGTCAAAAAGATGATGGCAGACTACGTGGGCAGGGGTCTTATTCTTTACAGTGACAGTTGGTATACTAGCTCTGCTCTCTGTCAGTTCCTACAAGACAAAAATGCGCCATGTGGAACTGTACGGACATACAGGAAGTTGATGCCAAAGTTCGATGGAGAGAAGACCCTGCTTGATGACCCCAGTTCGAGCGATACTCCAGATGATGAAGAAGCAGCTCAAACACACCACGGGAGAAACGGAAGGTGACAAAAGGGACAAAAAAAGAGAGATCTATTCATCCAGAGTGAGAAGTCAGGCAAAGCTGTCGCTTTCAGGTGGAACGACAGGCGTGCAGTGCACCTACTGTCCACCATTCACAAGGGTGAGCTTGTTGGCACTGACAAGATCCACCACCGCACCAAGAAACCAGTCATGAAGCCTGATATGGTGGTTGACTACACCCAAAATATGCGCCTGGTGGACAAGTCAGACTGTCAGCTAAGTGGCATTGAGTGCTTGAGAAAGTCCGTCAAGTGGTATCGCAAATTCTTCTTCCACTTGATAGATATCATAGTGCTCAATGCCTACAATCAATGGCTGGCCAAACACGACACTGACCTCACCAAGAAGCTGAAGCTGCGAGAATTTGTATTCAACGTCGCCTACCAGCTTCTAGAGGACTTTGGGCAACCCACCAGCAACATCAGAGGTCGCCGCCCAACCCCCCTGCTAGATCGCATCGTAGAGGCCTTCAGTCGTCATTACCCTGTACATACCAAAATGATCAACGGGCTGAGGAGGTGGATGGAATGTTATGTGATTAACCACACAACCAGACGCCTCAGGAAACGCACTCGAGTCAACATAGTATATAACGAATGCAAAGCTGTCGCTTTCAGGTGGAACGACAGGCGTGCAGTGACTCCGGGACTACCACATCAAGAAGAACTTCTAAACTCATCAGCGGTGGTTCTGGTTACTGGCTTTGCATATGCTGTACAATATAATAAACTCGTGTTTAAGTAATTTGTTATCAGTACTTTCTTCCTAGGTACTTTTTATGCTAATTTATGTACTACAAGTCTGTAAGTCACTTGTATATTTGTCATACTGTTCAATTTCATGTTATGTTTTGTAATTTTTATTATCAGTAGTACTTTCCTTACATGCCTTTCTTATGCCAAGTTATTTACTACAAGTCTGTAAGTTACTTCTATGTTTGTCATACTATTCAGTTTTATGTTTTGTAATTCATGTTATCATGGCCGATTTTGTGCTAACTTACTTACTACAAGTCTGTAAGCCATTTTTATGTTTTATTTGGCATACTGTTTCAATACATGATATGTTATGTGTTATAGTTTTATTTCACGAATTACAGCTAGCTATTATCCCATGTACAATTATGTGTGTGTCTGTATGACTTGATCATAACCCTGTAATCCACATCCATGCTTATTACATTCAGTACTGCACAGTTTCAAAGGAATGTGAAGAAGGCAGGATACTTTATCTGAACCTTGAAACAGCTTTAATGAAACCACCATTATATAAGCCACCACAGTATAATAATGACAGTATTTTAGCCAGCTGTTATCACATCTATATATATGTGTGCCTATATGACTTGAACATAACTCTTTTACCTATATCAGTGTCTTCCGTACTATACAATGTTAAAGGAATGCGAGGAATGCAGGAAATCTGAAACTTAACCCCCTTAAAGTGACAACCCCGATATATCACCCACAATATTTGAACTTTAGGCTTCCTCGATCTCATCAGTGCCAAAGCACGGACGTCTTGCATGAGGGGCGCGGTGTAGCCAGTGGGCTTTTCTCTTGTTTTTCACAGTGCACATGAACTTTTTCATTAGTACTCCCCTTTTTCCCTCCATTGTTTGTGTTTGCACCGACTTACACAGTTTAGTGGCTGTTCAGGACACACACACACACACACACACACACACGAGAAAGTCTCAATGTCACTAACAAGCTAACAAACATCCCATCCAAGAGACATCGCTTGGGCATCAAACTGTTTGTGCTTTGTGACTGTAAGTCAGGATTTCTGCTCGACATGATCGTGTACTCAGGCACATAGATATATCAAGGGTCAGCAAGAAAGACCCCATGGGCACGTCCGGTGCTGCCGTCAAAAAGATGATTGCAGACTACATGGGCAGGGGTCTTATTCTTTACACTGATGGTTGGTATACTAGCCCTGCTCTCTGTCAGTTTCTACATGACAACAAAACTGGGTCATGTGGAACTGTACGAACATACAGGAAGTTTATGCCAAAGTTCAATATAGAGAAGACCCTGCTTGATACCCCAGTTCGATTGATGCACCAGATGATGAAGCAGCAGCTCAAGCACACCACGAGAGAAGCCGGAAGGAACGAAAGGGACGAGAAAAGAGGGACCTATTCATCCACAGCGTGAAGTTGTGGAAAGTTGTCCCTTTGAGGTGGAATGATAGGCGTGCAGTGCACCTACTGTGTGTGTGTGTGTGTGTGTGTGTGTGTGTGTGTGTGTGTGTGTGTGTGTGTGTGTGTGTGTGTGTGTGTGTACAAATGTTGTATAGGTGGGTAAGAATCTGGTTGAAGAGAGGAGAAAGGATGGATGGGAAGGAAAGACGGGTGATGTTTTGAGTTTGGGGGGGGGGGGTTGATGTGAGGAAACTCAAAACATCACCCGTCTTTCCTTCCCATCTATCACTTCTCCTCTCTTCACCCAAATTCTTACCCACCAATACAACACTTGTATGCACACACACACACACACAGATACAAATCACGTGCGCGCGCACACACACACACACACACACACACACACACACACACACACAGTAAGGTAAGTAAGTAAGTATATATTTGGCCCAATATCCAGTTACACACACAGGATTTCAAACAACAATAAACCTTAACATGATAAACAGCACATCAGATATTAGCAAACAAGTATAGTCCACAAAACAAGCGAAGTATTAAAGGGTTGATCAGTGCATCTATATAGCCTTAATGAAAGATAAAAAAACATTACACTTCTGATTAGTAACGTAACTACAATTTGACCAGTCACCTTTTTTACGAAAAAAAAAAAAATCCAAATGATATATCATGGTTAGAATAAGAGCATACAAAATGAATGAAATACACTGTAAGGTTATGATAAACATTAAAGTACACACTAGCCAAAACAGGAAAGGACCTTATACACTATCTCACTAGGAAACTGAGCATCGTCACCAATGATTTGACTCCAGGAAGTAAAGTTATATCTTGTACGTATGTGCTGAGTCAGTGGACACACCTCCACTACATGCAACTCTGCACAGCACCACATGGACGGAGCCGCTCTCCTACCGGGAGACGTCCCCGTTCACGCCGATTCCAACGGCCCTTCTCAATCGCCAGATTGTGACTGATTACACGCAGCTGACAAAATGCCATTCTGTGTACCTCACTAGTTTTACCACGACATTTATAGATCTTGTGAACTGTTAAGGAAGGGTTCAACACGTTATAAATTAGCCTTCTAGAAGATGTAGAGTTAGAAATTGCTTGCTTTAAAGATTCAATGCCGACTTTAACATCATCAACAGAATTATTAATTAAACTCTTAATGTGTTTACTTGTTGGTGTGTTAGCCCCCATGGTCAGCCTGACGGCGTGCACCCACGGCTCATCGGGCATACCGCACCTCTCCCCCCACAGTCGCTGGAAAAGCTTCCTTTGCCTTGCTAGTACTAAAGATTTCAGTGGCAGGCACCTGAGTTCCACGTAACAAACGTCCGTGCACGCCGTCATAAGAGCTCCCAGCAGCTGTTTAATACCCCAGTTATACAATTTTTCCATTGGCCTCAAGTTCCCATTGAACCAGGACTCACAGCCATATAGGATGATTGACATTAAGGCAGCTTCAAACATTTTCATTTCAGACATAAAATAGTATGTATATTCTTTTCCAAAAATGACACAAGTTTCAGAATGTGGCACATTTTTGCTTGTGCGTGGGCGGTAATGGTGGACGACAGGGTCCCGTCGCTTGTGAACAGGCTGCCCAGATACACTTACCTGTCACACCACTGCACGACCATCTCACCAAAGTAGAATGGCTCACGATCGCCCACTGATGCATGGATTGCAAAGAACTTGGTCTTAATATTATTCACAACCATGCCATTATTTACACAGAACTGATTCAGAAATGTAAGTTTATGTTCCATCCCACGTCGCGTTGTCGAGAGAAGAACAGTATCGTCCATAAGGACAAGGAGATGAAGCCACTGTAAAAAACCATCTGACCCTCAATTGGACTTTATCAACTTAATCATGCAGTTTACAAAAATGATAAACAATAAACAAGATGTTGGGGACCCCTGTCTGACGCCGATCCTGGATGTTACAATGGCTGTCACAATAACGCTCAAAGTAACCCCGAATATCGCCACCAGTGCCACTAACATTCGACACGCACCCCAACTCACGTAACATGCGAAACAATTTGGTGCGAGGGACCCGGTCGTATGCCATTGAAAAACCGACAAAGCAATCAAATAGCTTATGCTTTCTCCTGTGGGCCAAATCAATTAACAGTGTAAGTGCCACAACATGTTCAATGCAGCCCCGGCCCTCCTGACTCCCTGTCTGCTCCCTATACGGAACAAACCACATAATTAACCACACACACACACACACACACACACCCACACAGTAGGTGCACTGCACGCCTGTCATTCCACCTCAGTGTGACAACCTTGTCCAACTTCTCGCTGTGGATGAATAGGTCCTTCTTTTCTCATCCTTTTTGTCGTTTTCGGCTTTTCTCGTAGTGTGCTTGAGCTGTTGCTTCATCATCTGATGTATCACTCGAACTGGGGTATCAAGCAGGATCATCTCTATATTGAACTTTGGCATAAATTTCCTTTATGTCCATACAGTTCCACATGACCTAGTTTTGTTGTCATGCAGAAACTAACAGAGAGTAGGGCTAGTATACCAACCATCAGTGTAAAGAATAAGACCCCTGCCCATGTGGTCTGCCATCCTTTTTATGACGACAGCACCAGACGTGCCCATGGGGTCTTTCTTGCTGACATTTGGTATATCTATGTGTCTGTGTACACGATCATGTCGAGCACAAATCCTGTCTCACAGTCACACACCACAAAGTTTGATGCCAAAGCGATGTCTCTTGGATGGGATGTTTGTTAGCTAGTTAGTGACACTGAGAATTTGTCGTGTGTGTGTGTGTGTTTGTGTGTGTGTGTGTGTGTGTGTGTGTGTGTGTGTGTGTGTGTGTGTGTGTGTGTGTGTGCCAAAGCACGGACTTCTTGGATGAGGGGTATGGTGTAGCCAGTGGGCTTTTTTCTTTTCACAGTACACACAAGCCTTTTCATCAGTACCCCCCCTTTTTCCACCATGGTTTGTGTTTGCACTGACTTTATATATATATATATATCAACATACTTGTGAGATGTGATTATAGAAGACGACTAACAATCTGTTGTCGGATGAAGTCGAGGAAGCCTGATGTTCAAATATTGTGGGTGATATATCGGGGTTGTCACATTAGGGGGGTTAATTTCAGATTTCCTGCATTCCTCGCATTCCTTTGACATTGTATAGTACGGAAGACATGGATATGGATGAAAGAGTTATGTTCAAGTCATATAGGCACACATACATATGGATGGGATAACAGCTGGCTAAAATGCTGTCATTATTATACTGTGGTAGCTTATATAAGGCTGGTTTCACTAAAGCTGAGTCAAGGTTCAGATAAAGTATCCTGCCTTCCTTACATTCCTTTGAAACTGTGCAGTACTGAATGTAATAAGCATGGATATGGATTACAGGGTTTTGGTCAAGTCATATAGATACACACATAACTGGACATAGTTTAATACTGTAGGTAGATGTAAATCACGAAATGGTTGAAGAGTCTCATTATACTTTTATTTATTTTTCTTATTTTTTTCACTGAAAGGCATATGAGAAACAATGATCTGAATGTCTGACTTTCATTTTCCTAAGGAAAATCACACGAGTTTGAAGAACCTGAAATAAGATTTTAAAAATAATTTCTTAGTTATTATTTTATTTATTTAGTTTTTATACACTCAAAGTCTCCTAGCCATAAAAATATAACACAGAACGTAACACATATTGGAACAGTATGGTTGGAGGTAGGATACTCCCGTACTTGTTCGCTACATCCACCCTTCATCGTGACTGGCAGGTGACTGACCAGGGAGACGGTGAGAAGGGGTTGACAGGTGTCGCTGTGACCTACAGTCTGTCCCACTTTGGAAAGTAGGTCCCAGGTTAGATGTGGGTGTATCACACGCACTCAATAATGTGCAGATATGGGTGTTTCGAAGCTTTTGGGTTGATACTTGCCAACTATTGTACACTTCACTGTTTTCACAAGTACCAGAGATATACAGTCTTCACTAACTGCTATTACACTTCACTGACACTGAGCTATGCTCAATTCGAACTGAAAACTGACTGAACTGCTATAGTCTCTTCCCCATCTTTATATTAGCTTGCATTGTACTCGAATCTTCGAGTACACTCTCGACAGACAACAGCTACCAACTTGGACACATCCAAAACATCCCACAGTTTTCTTACACTGCATAACATTCTAAATTATTTAGGATACAGCCTGAGATAATATTACATAATCTAACAGATAATCACATCATTAAACCATAATAGAGGAAAACAGCACAAAATTTAATGCATAACTTGCAAAATACCTCTGCTCACAAATAGCAGGCTAAGGAGCAACTCTGACACTTAACTAAAAAGAAATATGAGAATCTTCAGGAAATCTCCAGCCCATTCTAACTACCAATCCAGCTTCTTAACAATATTTATGTTTATAAACTGCTTATAATATAAGCAGCCAGTTTAAATATGGAATGTATATAATTTCCTTAGCTAAAGAGGTCAAGGTTAGCTTTAACCCATACCATGCTGGAAAAAAAAAAAAAAACATACCCCTCTTTGCCGGCTGATTTTTATTTATTTTTATTTTTTGCTGGATAAATGGACTTAATACATCAGTATAAGATCCCTGGCAGTAATAAAAATAATCACTAAGGCCAGATAATTGGTTGAATCGAGTTAGGTTGTTGCCACTCTGCCTCTAAAATCTACGAGGTTACTGAGCAGAGCGGCTGTGAGCTTGTGAATCAATTTTGGATATATTTGTCGTATTAAGCCCATTTAAACAATCAATATAAAATCCCTGGCACTAATAAAAGTAATTGCCAAAGCTAGATATTTAGCTGATTCGAGTCAGGTTGGTGCCACTCTACCTCTGAAATCTTCGAGGTTACTGAGAAAGCAGAGCATATGTGAGCTTGTGAACCAATTTTGGATTATTTTGTGGGTAAATTGGCTTACTACATCAATATAAGTTCCATGGCACTAATAAAAGTAATCACCAAAGCCAGAAAGTAGGTGGAATCGAGTGAGGCTGGTGCCATTCGATCTCTGAAATCTTCAAGGTTACCGACAGAGCAAAGCTGCTGTGAACCTATGAAGGCTCACTCGCTTCCCATACTCCTAAATCAGTGTTGTACGCGTAGCGGAGAAATGTCTGAAGTTAGCGAGATACGATATTACCTTCTATTTTTCTTTTATTGCTTGCAGTGACTTCTCAATGCTGCAGGACATAGATCTACATCACCGGCGTTTTTGAAGGAGATGTAGATCTACGTCGCTAGCACGGTACGGGTTATAAGTTTACCATTATCAAAGAAAACTAAAGTTGATTATAAAGTTTTATAAAACGATGAGTAACATTTGAATCAAATGCAGGCTTGTATTAATGAGCAACATGCATACATAGATGTAAACGGTAGTTGGATAATTTACTTCAAATGTCACCCATCATTTTATAAAGTTTTATAATCTCTAATTTTCTTTAAAGTTTAAAGTTATTTTTTACCTTTTTAGCTTCGGAAATTATTCCATATTTAAAGTGGCATGTTTTCAAATGCCGCATGTCTGAGCTTCCTGCACAAGTGAGAAGAAACTGAGGGGAGACACACTCTCACCCTGCCACTGCCAAGAGCCAACTGATGGCTGCGGAACACTGTGATGTAATGCGCGGGCTGCTCCAAAATTTGAACCAAGAATGAGACGACTATGTATACTTAGACTGTGGGCAGAAGCAGGTGCATAAAACTTCTCGGTTATATATTGCAATCGTGTTCATCAGAAAACGTTTCAGCATTTTATATATATATATATATATATATATATATATATATATATATATATATATATATATAATATAATATAATATATATATATATATAATAATATATATAATATATATATAATATATATATAGATATAAAATTTATTTATAATATATATATATATATATATATATATATATATAGTATATATATATATATATATATATATATATATATATATATATATATATATATAGTATATATATATATAGTACATATATATAAAATATATATATAATATACATATAATATATATATATATATATATATACAGTATATATATATATATATATATATATATATATATATATATATATATATATATATATATATATAATCATCATCATCATCATCATCCGGACCTCCTTTCCCACCCAAGGGCAGGGTGAAGAGTAGCAATGTCCAGACAGCCCAAAATTGCCCAATCCAATGGGCCACGCTTCCATTCACTCATCATTCAAGCCCCTGGAACCCTGATTCTACCGGATATGCCAAAAACGTTTACCACGTTCTGTAGCTTCACCAATCGTATCCGACAGAGTTAATCCAGACGCTGCCACGTTAAAAAGGGGTGCCAAAAATCCCCGACCATGCACATCTCCTCACAAAATTCATCCAGCCAGCTCGATCTCCTGTCAGTTCCCTAGCCTCACCGACTTCCAAACCTCTCTTCCTCACACATTCATCCACCATATGTCTCCACCTTCTCCTTGGCCTACCTCGTCTCCTCCCTCCTTCGAATTCGCTCTGATATACCTTCTTCACCACTCTATTGTTATCCATTCTCTCCACATGACCATACCATCTCAGTACACTTCCTTCAATTCCGGTGTCCACCGACTTCCTCACTCCGCATCTTTCACGAATCACATTATTTCGTATCCTATCCACCCTCTGTACTCCACATACATTCCTCAGCAGTCCCATCTCCACTGCTCTTACTCTTGACTTTTCATTTTCATGCCACACCATAGTCTCACATCCATATGTTAAAGTTGGCACTAACACTCCTTTATGTAAGCCTCTTGCAGCTGCAACACTCAAGCCTCTGTTTCTTATCAAGGCCTTCAGTGCACCAGGCACTTTGCTTCCTTGTGTCACTCCACTTTCAACATCCCTTGCACACCTTCCTCTCATTTCTATCACTGTACCCAGGCATTTGAACTCTCTCACCAATTCCAGTCTCTCTCCATTCACTGTTACACTGCACTGGGAGTCACCCTTTCTCTCAACAACCACCACTATTCTCTACATTCATTCTCAAGGAACGATGCTTACAGACATCAACAAAACTCCTCACTAGCCTACCAAGTTCCTGTCCGGCACCTGCAAGCAGCACCGCCTCATCAGCACACAACAAACCTGAGACATTCCATCCATCACCACTCACCACCAATGTCATCCCTCTCTCCATCACTCGTGTTTTCACTTCTCTCATCACCCCATCCATGTATACATTGAACAACCATGGGGACATCACACAACCTTGTCGAACGCTCACACCGACTGTGAACCATTCACTCCGACGCCAATTAACCCTGACACATGCTTCACTATCATAAAAACTCTTGACGGTACCCAACAGCTTACCCTCTACACCACACATGCGCAAAACCTTCCACAAACCCTCTCTGTCCACCCTCTACACCGCCCATGCGCAAAACCTCCCACAATCCCTCTCTGTCCACTCTGTCATATGCTCTTTCCAGATCCACGAATTCCATAAACACCTTATGGTCCTTCTCACAGGTCTTCTCTACTATCTGTCTCACTGCAAATACTTGGTCCACACATCCTCCGCCACTCCCAAAGCCACCTTGTTCATCACTCACAAGGACCTCTGACATCTCTACCACTTTCTCTATAATAATTCTTCCATATACCTTCCCTACCACACGCAGTAAGCTTATGCCACGATAATTCTTGCTCTCACTTCGTTCACCTTTATTTTTGTACAGGGGTACAATCACAGCCTTTTTCCGCTCTGCAGGCACAGTTTCACTTATCCATGCCTTCTTACATATCTCCAACAAGCACTTCATTCCATTCTTTCCACTACATTTAAGCATCTCTGCATACACTTCATCAACTCCAGCTGCTTTCCCATTTTTCAGCCGCTTCACAGCACTCTTCACCTGTGCGAGTGTCACGTCTCCTGGCACTGCACTCCTTCTCTGCACACCCCGAAAACCAATCATGTTTACAGCTGCTCTGCTCTCTCTATCCCCATTAATCAGGCTTTCAAAATAATCTTTCCATCTGGTCCTTACTTCATCTCCATGGGTTAATAATCTACCATCTGCATCCTTTATATATATATATATATATATATACCTAGGCTGCTTCCCCCAAGGAAAGGGAGATAGCCGAGACAGGACGACACACTCCCCATTTACTCATCCATTCAAACACATTCATTCGCATCTTAGCCCCAAAGGGGAGAACGGACAGATCCTCACCGCACCACATCGTACAAGGGTCAACTGCGCAATGGAATCAGTGACATCCGCAGCAGGGCCCGACAGCAGAACTAGTTTACCCCTGCCATATCATAACAGACCCATCCCCTTACCCGCACCTGACCTGACTAGCTGATCAGATCAAATGCGGGAGAATATCCCCTCAGGGCTGCGTCATCACTTATTCATTCACAATTTCTCCCCATTTATTTCTGTCATGCACAGCCACTCTTCCTTGCTCAACAGACATCTCTCTCGCACCCAACGCTTTCTTCACACTGTCCATCCATCCTATTCGTGGTCTTTCTCTCAGCCTTACACCTCTCACATCAGATCTAGTTATCTTTTTCACCAATCGCTCATTATCCATTCTCTCCATATGCCCAAACCATCGCAACACCCTCTGCTCAACTCTACCAGCCATCTCTCGAACAATTCCAGTTCTCCTTCGCACTTCATCATTTCACATCCAATCCATACGCATCACTCCACACATACTCCTCAGACACCTCATCTCCATTACATTCAAACTTTTCCTCTCTGCTACACCCATATTCCATGTTTCAGCCCCATATAACGCAGTTGGTACCACAACACCCTCATACAGCCTTCTCTTTACATCCATTCTAAGTGAACGACATTTAAACACTTTTTTCATTCTTCCCAGCACCTTTCCTACTTCATTTATTCTAAACTTCACTTCTGCATCTATTCTTCCATCCACAGCAACATGTGACCCTAGATATTTAAAACAATCTATCTCCTCAAGCAACTCACCATTCAAAACTATATTCATCCCCCTACCATCTATCAACCTTGTACTCTTCATCACTTTACTCTTATTCTCATTTACTTCTATTTCCTCCTTTCACACACCCTTCCAAACTCCTCTACCAACTGTCTCAATCTCTCCTCTGAATCAGTCACCAGTGCAGTATCATCTGCAAATAGCAGCTGCTTCAGATTCCACTCTCCACCATCAACATTCACCAGACTCAGACCTCCACCTAAAACTCTTGCATTCACCTCCCTTACAACACCATCCATGTAAAAATTAAACAACCAAGCCGACATCACACATCCCTGTCGCAGCCCCACTCTCACGGGAAATCAATCACTCACACCATTTCCCACTCTTACACACGCTCTACTATTTACAAAAAAACTTTTCACCCCTTTTAGTAACCTACCGTCAAGTCCATACAATCTTAAAACAGTTCACAAAGCCTCCCTATCAATTCTATCATACGCTTCCTCTAAATCCATAAATGCCCAAAACACATCCTTGCCTTTCGCTAAATACTTTTCACACATTTGTCTCACAGCAAACACCTGATCAACGCATCCCCTCCCTCTCCTAAAGCCACACTGCTCATCACCAATCACTCCCTCTGTACCCTCTCTAACTCTCATAATTAACACTCTACCATACACCTTACCTACAACACTCAACAGACTTATACCCCTAAAGCTAGTACATTCATACTTATGACACTTGCCTTTATACAACAGGACCACACAAGCACTTGCCCAGTCAACTGGCACCATACCTTTCTCAAAGCACACATTCAACAATCTTACTAACCAGTCAACAATAGTCACTCCACCACCCTTCAGGCATCCCACAGCACACCCATCTATACCTGCAGCTTTCCCTGTTTTCATCTCCTTTACTGACTTCTCCACTTCCTCCTTCGTGATCAAAGAATCATTTAACTCTCCCAACACATTTATTCCTTGCACTCTTCCATCTGCCACAATCTCAGCCACCATTTCCTCCTCTACATTTAACAATCTTTCAAAATACCATGCCCATCTCTTCCTTACCGCATCCATTTCAATTAACATCCTTCCATCCTCTGATTTTACTCGTTCTTCCATCCCAGACCCTCCCGTTCGCAACCTTTTCACCTTCTTCCAAAACGTTTTCTTATTCTGTTGAAAATTCTCTGTCAGCCGCCTACCCCACCTCTGATGTGCTGCCACTTTAGCATCACGCACAGCCCTTCTCGCTCTATTCCTCTTTTCCTTATACCTTTCATATGACATCTCATCCTTCCTCTGCAGCCACACTTCATATGCACGTCTCTTCTCAGCCACAGCCATACTTACTTCCTCGCACCACCATTCACTTCCTTTTCTTACACCACCACCCACACGTCTCACACCACACCCCTCTTCTGCATGCCCCACCACAGCACTCTTAAACAACAGCCATTCCTCCTCCACGCTGCCATTTTTCCGATCTTTCACTGCGTTCCACTCATCTTTCAATTTCTCCTGATACTCTATCTTTTTCTCTCTTTTATCCAACTCACTCACTTTCAAAACCTCCCTGCCACACCTAACCCTCCTAGCTCTCACCCATCTCTTACCTACTCTTAACTTTTCCTCCACCAGGTAGTGGTCAGACATACCTCCACCCTCCCCTCTCAGAACTTTCACATCCAACAATCTTCCTATTACATTACTAGACACAACCACATAGTCCATCAAAGCTCTATCAACAACCCTTCCACCCTCCTGTCTCACCCATGTTTACTTATAAATATCTTTCTTCTCAAACAGCGTATTCCCAATCACCATCTCTCGCTCAACACACATCGCTATCATTTGTTCCCCATTTTCATTTCTTCCAGGCACACCATGCATACCAACTACGCCTTCAACGGCTACATTTCCCACTCTAGCATTCAGATCTCTCGTCATTACCACATTCACATTCGCTCCAAAACTCTGCAGACACTCATCAACATCATTCCAGAAAGACTCCCTCTCTTGTTCAACCCTTTCACTACCAGGCCCATATGCACTCACAAACACCCACAACTCACGTTCAAATTTCGCTTTCATCCACATTAGTCTCGATGACACCTCCTTCCATTCAATCACATACTGCTGTACTTCCGGACTCACTAACAAGGCCAAACCTTCTCTTGCCCTTCCTCTATCAACACCTGACAATCTTCCATTCACACTTCCAAACATAGATTCCCCCTTCCCTTTCATCTTCGTTTCACTCAAAGCTAACACATCCAACTTTCTTCTCACAAACATTCTCCCAATCTCTTCCCTTTTAGCCTCAATCGTACTACATCCACGCACATTCATAGACCCAATCTCCAGGGTACGGGGATAACTCCATCCCCCATCCCTTTCTCTGGCCTGTCTCTTTTTAAGAACTAAAAAACAGAGGAGGGGGTCCCTAGTCCCCTCACCCCGCCCTTTTTAGTCGCCTTTTACGACACGCAGGGAATACGGTGACAGTATTCTTCCTAACACAACCTGGCCGCAGTGTAGTAGTACCACTCCATAGTGCGGCCAGGTTGTGTCCCCCCCGCCGCGGGGGGGGGGGGGCACAACCTGGAGGAGATTGGGAGAATGTTTGTGAGAAGAAAGTTGAATGTGTTAGCTTTGAGTGAAACGAAGATGAAAGGGAAGGGTGAGTCTATGTTTGGAAGTGTGAATGGAAGATTGTCAGGTGTTGATAGAGGAAGGGCAAGAGAAGGTGTGGCCTTGTTAGTGAGTCCGGAAGTACAGCAGTGTGTGATTGAATGGAAGGAGGTGTCATCGAGACTGATGTGGGTGAAAGCGAAATTTGAACGTGAGTTGTGGGTGTTTGTGAGTGCATATGGTCCTGGTAGTGAAAGGGATGAACAAGAGAGGGAGTCTTTCTGGAATGATGTTGATGAGTGTCTGCAGAGTTTTGGAGCGAATGTGAATGTGGTAATGATGAGAGATCTGAATGCTAGAGTGGGAATGTAGCAGTTGAAGGTGTAGTTGGTATGCATGGTGTGCCTGGAAGAATGAAAATGGGGAGCGAATGATAGCGATGTGTGTTGAGCGAGAGTTGGTGATTGGAAATACGCTGTTTGAGAAGAAAGATAGTTATAAGTATACATGGGTGAGACAGGAGGGTGGAAGGGTTGTTGATAGAGCTTTGATAGACTATGTGGTTGTGTCTAGTAATGTAATAGGAAGATTGTTGGATGTGAAAGTTCTGAGAGGGGAGGGTGGAGGTATGTCTGACCACTACCTGGTGGAGGAAAAGTTAAGAGTAGGTAAGAGATGGGTGAGAGCTAGGAGGGTTAGGTGTGGCAGGGAGGTTTTGAAAGTGAGTGAGTTGGATGAAAGAGAGAAAAAGATAGAGTATCAGGAGAAATTGAAAGATGAGTGGAACGCAGTGAAAGATCGGGAAAATGGCAGTGTGGAGGAGGAATGGCAGTTATTTAAGAGTGCTGTGGTGGGGCATGCAGAAGAGGTGTGTGGTGTGAGACGTGTGGGTGGTGGTGTAAGAAAAGGAAGTGAATGGTGGTGTGAGGAAGTAAGTATGGCTGTGGCTGAGAAGAGACGTGCATATGAAGTGTGGCTGCAGAGGAAGGATGAGATGTCATATGAGAGGTATAAGGAAAAGAGGAATAGGGAGAGAAGGGCTGTGCGTGATGCTAAAGTGGCAGCAGATGAGAGGTGGGGTAGGCGGCTGACAGAGAATTTTCAACAGAATAAGAAAATATTTTGGAAGGAGGTGAAAAGGGTGCGAAAGGGAGAGTCTGGGAAGGAAGAACGAGTAAAAGCAGAGGCTGGAAGGATGTTAATTGAGATGGATGCAGTAAGGAAGAGATGGGCATAGTATTTTGAAAGATTGTTAAATGTAGAGGAGGAAAGGGTGGCTGAGATTTGGCGGATGGAAGAGTGCAAGGAATAAATGTGTTGGGAGAGTTGAATGATTCTTTGATCACGAAGGAGGAAGTGGAGAAAGCGGTAAAGAACACAACTGAGGAGGGCAAACAATCAGCAATAGACACGACAGAGGTCCCAGTGACATCTTGTGTATAAATATCTCTGATTTCTTCACTTTTTAGTCTCTCTGAGGATGGACTTTGTGCAGTCCAAAACGTTAGAGAAATAAAGAGCATATGGTATTTCTTGTTTTCCCTCCTGCCCATTTCTATCCTTCGTACAGTGACCATCAGCTTAACCCAAGAGTATTTCAGTTTTTTACATGAAGGCAAAAATGGTGTGTCGGTTCTTCTTGCTGCTTGTCTTGGAGTCAGCAGTCTTCTCTGCTGCTGACGGATCAATATTTTCTCAAGGTGAGTATACAGCCACATGTCATGGTTTACTTTGCATTCCATATAATATCACAGTTGTATCATAGGTGAAGGTTAGTGTTTCTTAGACTTTTGCACTTCATTCCCCACTTGTGGGGATCGTAACATCCTTGTGCCCCCCCCCCTCACCCCCACCATCAGCTTTCTGTGAAGTCCCTCACAAATAATGATTAAAAAAAAAATGTTTTGGTCGTCTCCATTTATTTTATGGCTTACAACTATCAATCAGAATGCATATTTTGTTGCATGTCAATGGGATGGATGACACTGGTTTATTTCTGTAAGTCGACTGAGTCGAAGTTGAGTACCAGATATCGCACCTCTCATATCTGGGTCCACACGCAATTGCTTTTCGGCCTTTACTTTTTATTTGTAGAAGGGTGGAGTTACCAGATGCATATAATTATGTTGTGGAAATGGCAAGAGGACTCTAAGTGCGATTTCACAGACACACTTTGATTTCCTGCTTACTAGCCCGCCATCGCCCCCGTAAAATCCTGCCGTGGTCCCCCTGGGTGCCATGGCTTCCAGTTTCAGAACTAGTTTCCCTGGATGAACAGTGTTCTGATTCAGTGTTTATCGTTCCACCTTCATCTTCTCTATTCCTTCTTTTCTCTGAGACTTTCATTAGCCTATCTTCGTATTATCACTAATTTTTTTTCATTCGCTGCTCTAGGTCCTTCGGGGTTACGTGACTATGCCAATAATGTGACTATGCCACAGTAACTTATAGCGGCTACACTCATCCGATTCAGCCTATTGTACTCAGCTGAATAAAAATAATAATAATCGAATTTCCTCTTCCTTGCCTGAACTTCAACTCTTCAACTACGTTTGGTTCAAATCCAATCAAACTTGGTTATGGGGTGCAACCTTTGACGTTGCCCTATGTCCTCGACCTCAAAATCGATTCCCTTCATCCTTACCTTCACAGCCGCCCCACCTAGTTTAGCTTAAATCGGATAAAAACTATGTAATTTAACCTCGCCACGTTACCCTGACGTGAGACCTACTCTTTACAAAAACATTTGGTCAACTCCTGGAAAGATCCTGAACCGATCCACCAAATGTGGCTCAAATTGGATAAAAAGTCAGTCATTGTATTCACACACCAACAGATAGAATGACACACACACACACACACACACACACACACACACACACACACACACACACACACACACACACACACACACACACACACACACACAAACACACACGCACGCACGCACGCGCGCGCTCTCCCAGTAATATAATACCCCACTCCCGCAAACGCACAGGTGGATGTAATAAAATATTTCTGATAATCTGATGTTAACAGTGACATCGTTAACTTATCTGAGCCACACCATCAATTTTCCTAACCATAAAAATTAATATAATCACGTAAGGTATGTGATATAGTCAGTCTGGGTCGGTATAAAAATTACGGACAAACGAGTAATCATATTTAACACACAGAACTCTTGTTAAAACTAAAAACAAGCTGCCTGAATCGATGACAAGACGGCGCTGTGCATTGAAGTAACCAGGTAATACAAACAGGAATAAGTCCGGTATCGTCTTGTGTATTACTGGTGTAAAAATGATAACAATTTGACTCATACTTTCGTCGGTTAAGGAAGCTCCCTAACACCTCTTCCTCAGCGATGTATTTCTGAACGAGGGTGGTTGATATCCATTTGTACCTTATTCATGCAGATTATGGCCATATTGGAAGGATTTATGTAACACAGAGAAGAGAGTAGGGTGTAAATAAAAACAAATCGATTTGGAAAAGGTCCTAGGGAGCATCCTTAATCGACGAGAATACGGGCTCGTGTACCTGGATTAGTCTGTATTAGGTCAACTACAGAACCAAACCTTCTCCTCGGAAAGGCAGTGATAATAATAAAAAGATATAAGCCGCATACAAGCAATGATTACGGTATGATGTGATGAATACATCGCTCAGGAAGAAATGGTGCAATCTGTAGAAACGAAAGAATGAGAATAGAATTGTGTGTAATTCACCGGGTCGGTCAGGATCACTTTGATGGTCATGATCGTCAGCTTTTACCCTCCCGGAAGGGAGCTGAGAGCTCATATAGTCCGATCTAAGGGCAAGGCTGTGACCTTCACACACGCACACACACCCGTCCCCTTGCTCAATGGGGACAGTAACCACCCACTTCGTCAGTGAAACTTTTCTCAACCTGAGCGAGGCGCGAACTCCCGTCCACCAGTTGGCAAGCGAGAGCGTTACCACTGCACCTGCGAGGTGTGTGTGTGTGTGTGTGTGTGTGTGTGTGTGTGTGTGTGTGTGTGTGTGTAATTAGTGGATGGTAAAACCTCTACCATATACTACTACTACTACAAATACTACTACTACTAAATGATAATAATAATAATAATAATAATAATAATAATAATAATAATCCAAGAATATGGTGCCATAGGTTAGAAGGGCAGTGTGATCTGTGAGGGGAGTGTCAGGCTGTCAGCGTATAGTGAGGGTGAGGGTTTTGGGGTGGATGAAGGTGTTGGAGTGTGAGGGTGGAGGGGGAGTGTGCGGTGCAATAAATAGGGGCGTGTCGGTGTGTCCGCGTCACTGGCAGCCTGACCCTGAGTGGCCGACTGCCTCACCCGCCGCTGCCTGATCATCGCCTCTCCACTGGTGAGTCTTGAGAGTGTGGCGCCGTGCTGGTGTGGCTGACGGTATTAGTGTGGTGCTGGTGAGGCTGACAGTGTTAGTGTGGTGCTGGTGTGGCTGACGGTGTTAGTGTGGTGCTGGTGTGGCTGACGGTGTTAGTGTGGTGCTGGTGTGGCTGACGGTGTTAGTGTGGTGCTGGTGAGGCTGACGGTGTTAGTGTGGTGCTGGTGTGGCTGACGGTGTTAGTGTGGTGCTGGTGTGGCTGACAGTGTTAGTGTGGTGCTGGTGTGGCTGACGGTGTTAGTGTGGTGCTGGAGTGGCTGACGGTGTTAGTGTGGTGCTGGTGTGGCTGACGGTGTTAGTGTGGTACTGGTGTGGCTGACGGTGTTAGTGTGGTGCTGGTGTGGCTGACGGTGTTAGTGTGGTGCTGGCGTGGCTGAGGGAGTTAGCGTGGTCCTGATGTGGCTGACGGTGTCAGTGTGGTGCTGGTGTGGCTGACAGTATTTATTTTGGTGGTGGTGTGGTGGTGGTGTGGCTGACGGTGTTAGTGTGGTGCTGGTGTGGCTGGCGGTGTTAGTGTGGTGCTGGTGTGGCTGACGGTGTTAGTGTGGTGCTGGTGTGGCTGACGGTGTTAGTGTTGTGCAGGTGTGGCTGATGGTGTTAGTGTGGTGCTGGTGTGGCTGACGGTGATAGTGTGTTTTTTTTTTTGTGTTTTTTTTTTTTTTAAGCGAGGAAGAAGGAACCAAAGGCCATGAGCCCGCAGTAACAGTTCCCTCCAAGAGAAAAACAAAATACAATAGAGAGCCAAATTCAAGATCCGATCATTTTGAGATGCCTGGACACACTGCGTTTGAAAGACTGGAGATCATAGGCAGGAGGAAATACAGACAGAGGGAGACAGTTCCAGAGCTGACCTGTTGCATGAATGAAAGACTGGGAGTAACGGTTAACTCTTGCATTAGAGAGTTGGACAGAAAAGGGATGAGAGTTTGCTGCCAGACGGGTGCTACGCGCCCGTCGTAGAGGTGGAGGAATGCAAGCAGACAGTTCAGAGGAGCAGTGACCATTAAAGTAGCGATAGAAAAGAGATAAAGATGCAACAGTGCGGCGAAGAGACAGAGGTTGAAGGGAGTCAGTAAGAGGAGGAGAGTTAATGAGACGAAAAGCCTTTGACTCCACCCTATTGAGAAGAGCTGTATGTGGGGAGCCTCCCCACACATGAGAGTTGTACTCCACACAGGGGCGGATAAAACCCCTGTATAGAGTCAACAATTGTGCAGGGGTAAAGAAAGAGCGGAGTCGGCTTAGCACACCCAATCTCTTGGAAGCAGATTTTACAAGAGATGCAATATGATCTTTCCAAGATAAGTCCCGAGTAAATGAAACCCCAAGCATGTTCAAAGGGATGATGCAGGATTAATCTGAATATTATTAAACATTAGTGGGTATACCTGTGGAAGATTTTGTCGGGTTGATAGGTGTAAGAACTGAGTCTTAGAAGCATTAAAGACAACCATATTATTTTTACCCCAGTCAGAGATATGAGCCAAGTCAGACATTAGGTGTGCCATAGCCTCATCCCTTGTTTCTTGAAGTAACTGTTGAGATGGGCGTTGCGGGAACCGAATGGAAAGGTGAAGGGTGGAGTCATCAGCGTATGAGTGGATAGAGTTAGATGTACAGCTTAGAAGATCGTTGATGAATAAAAGGAAGAGAGTTGGTGATAGGACAGAGCCCTGAGGAACACCACTGTTGATAGATCTAGGAGAAGAACGATGGCCGTCTACGACAGCAGCTATAGAACGACCAGAAAGGAAGCTAGCGATGAAGGTACAGATAGAAGGATAGAAACCGTAGGAGGGCAGTTTGGAAATTAAAGATTTATGCCAGACTCGATCGAAAGCCTTTGAGATGTCAAGTGCAATGGCAAAGCTTTCGCCAAAGTCCCGAAAGGAGGATGACCAGGAGTCTGAAAGGTAGGTGAGAAGATCGCCAGTGGAGCGTCCCTGACGGAACCCATACTGACGATCGGAAAGAAGGTTGTGATAGGAAAGATGCCTTAAAATTTTTTTATTAAGAATTGACTCGAAAACTTTTGAAATACAGGACGTTAAAGCAATTGGACGATAGTTGGAGGGTTGGGAGTGGTCACCCTTCTTTGGGACTGGCTGAATGAGAGCAAACTTCCAGCAAGAAGGAAAGGTACAAGTTGACAGACAAAGGCGAAATAGTTTGCCTAGGCAGGGTGTAATCACAGAAGCACAGTTTTTGAGAACAACAGGAGGGACCCCATCAGGCCCATATGCCTTGTTAGTACTGAGGCCAGTAATGGCAGAAAATACATCAACTGAAGACATTTTAATGTCAGCCATGAGGAAGTCAGAGGGGGGAAGTGATGGAGGAACAGCACCGGAATCGTCTAAGGTGGAATTGGAGGAGAAAGTCTGTGCGAAGAGATCTGCTTTATCAGTAGAAGAAATAGCTACAGAACCATCAGAGTAGTAAAGAGGAGGGAAGGATGATGAGGTAAAGTTATTAGAAAGATTTTTGGCAAGGTGCCAGAAGGAGCGGGAAGAATTCGAGTTGGAGAGTTGAGAGCATTTAGTATGGATGAAATTATTTTTAGTAGAGCGAAGAACAGACTTAGCACGATTCCGGGCAGAAACGTAAAGATTATGTGATTCAGGGGTGGGTTGGCTCCGGTACCTTTTGTAGGCCTTCTCCTTGTTGCGGACAGCATTAGAACAAGCGTGATTAAACCAAGGCTTTCTTGCGTTAGTCAAAGGATATGAGAAAGGAATGTATGCTTCCATGCCCGAGAGAATAACCTCCGTAATGCGCAAGGCACACTCAGATGGCTCACGGCCATGGAAGCAATAATCATTCCAGGGAAAATCAAAGAAGTACTGCCTGAGGGCCTCCCAGTCCGCAGCTCCAAAATGCCAGAGACGACGTTTCCCTGGAGGGTCCGCAGGCCGTACTGGAGCGATAGGACAGGTTAAGGTAATAAGGTTGTGATCGGAGGAGCCCAACGGAGAGAAAAGATTAACAGAGTAAGCTGAAGGATTAGTTGTGAGGAAGAGGTCAAGTATGTTGGAGCTCTCTCCAAGGCGGTCAGGGATACGGGTAGGGTGCTGTACAAGCTGCTCTAGGTCATTAAGGATAGAAAAGATGTAGGCTTGTTCACCAGGTGGATCCGTGAAAGGAGAGGAGAGCCAAAGGTGGTGGTGAACATTGAAATCTCCAAGAATGGAGATTTCAGAGAAAGGAGAAATGGACAGAATGTGTTCCATCGTAGAAGTAAGATAGTCGAAGAATTTTTGATAGTCAGTAGAATTAGGGATAAGTAAACAGCACAGATATATTTAGTCAGAGAATGACAGGAAAGCCGAAGCCAGAGAGTGGAGAATTCAGAAGAATCAAGTTCAGGAACACGAGAGCAAGATAAGTCGTTGCGTATGTATACACAACAGCCACCTTTGGCTTTGAAATGAGTATAAAGAAAGTAGGAGGATACAGAAAAGGGTTTGCTGTCAGTTGCCTCAGACAGCTGAGTCTCCGTTAGAAAAAGAAGGTGAGGTTTAGAGGAGGAGAGGTGGTGCTCAACAGAGCGAAAGTTAGATGAAAGGCCGCGAATGTTGCAGAAATGAAGAAGAAGAGAGTCAGACAGTGGTTCCAGGCACCTCGAGTCGTCACCGGGAGAGGGGCAGATGGCGGGGGCATTTATGGTCCCCCCCCCTGGGGACTCCGAGGCTAGGTGAATTGACGCCATTTTGGTAAATTTTGAATAGGAAGTGTAGTGTGTACTGTGCATGTAGTTTGGTGAAGATAGATAGAGAAATTTGTACTGGAGAGCATGCTGGCCTACTCTCTGTGTAACTGAGACACTGAAAAAGTTCAGCAAAGGGGGATGGTCAGGAACTAGTCCTGAGGGCTGATGAAACGGGAGCTCCAGCACTCCCTGTCATCAGCTTTCCATCCACCTCGGGAGTACTGCCCTGCTCGACTGGTGCTACAGTCTACTCCACACAATAAATAGGGGCGTGTCGGTGTGTCCGCGTCACTGGCAGCCTGACCCTGAGTGGCCGACTGCCTCACCCGCCGCTGCCTGATCATCCCCTCTCCACTGGTGAGTCTTGAGAGTGTGGCGCCGTGCTGGTGTGGCTGACGGTATTAGTGTGGTGCTGGTGAGGCTGACAGTGTTAGTGTGGTGCTGGTGTGGCTGACGGTGTTAGTGTGGTGCTGGTGTGGCTGACGGTGTTAGTGTGGTGCTGGTGTGGCTGACGGTGTTAGTGTGGTGCTGGTGAGGCTGACGGTGTTAGTGTGGTGCTGGTGTGGCTGACGGTGTTAGTGTGGTGCTGGTGTGGCTGACAGTGTTAGTGTGGTGCTGGTGTGGCTGACGGTGTTAGTGTGGTGCTGGAGTGGCTGACGGTGTTAGTGTGGTGCTGGTGTGGCTGACGGTGTTAGTGTGGTACTGGTGTGGCCGACGGTGTTAGTGTGGTGCTGGTGTGGCTGACGGTGTTAGTGTGGTGCTGGCGTGGCTGAGGGAGTTAGCGTGGTCCTGATGTGGCTGACGGTGTCAGTGTGGTGCTGGTTGGCTGACAGTATTTATTTTGGTGGTGGTGTGGTGGTGGTGTGGCTGACGGTGTTAGTGTGGTGCTGGTGTGGCTGGCGGTGTTAGTGTGGTGCTGGTGTGGCTGACGGTGTTAGTGTGGTGCTGGTGTGACTGACAGTATTAGAGTGGTGGTGGTGTGGTGGTAGTGTGGCTGACGGTGTTAGTGTGGTGGTGGTGTGGCTGACGGTGTTAGTGTGGTGACTGTGTAGACAACGGCGCTGTGTTACTGTGGTCGTGGTATGGCTGACGGTGTTACTACGGGGGTGGTGTGGCTGACGGTGTTAGTGTGGTCATGATGCGGCTGACTGTGTTAGTGTGGTCGTGGTGTGGCTGGGGGTGTTAGTGTGGTGGTGGTGTGGCTGACGGTGTAGTGTGGTGCTGGTGTGGTTGAAGATGTTAGTGTGGTGCTGGTGTGGCTGACGGTGTTAGTGTGGTGCTGGTGTGGCTGACTGTGTTAGTGTGGTGTTGCTGTGGCTGACGTTGTTAGTGTGGTGGTGGTGTGGCTGAATGTGTTAGTGTGGTGGTGGTGTGGCTAACGGTGTTAGTGTGGTGCTGGTGTGGCTGGCGGTATTAGTGTGGTGGTGGTGTGGTTGACGGTGTTAGTGTGGTGGCTGTGTAGACAACGGCGCGGTGTTACTGTGGTCATGGTATGGCTGACGGTAGTAGTATGGGGGTGGTGTGGCTGACGGTGTTAGTGTGGTGCTGGTGTGGCTGACGGTGTTAGTGTGGTGCTGGTGTGGCTGGCTGTGTTAGTGCGGTGCTGGTGTGGCTGACGGTGTTAGTGTGGTGATGGTGTGGCTGACTGTGTTAGTGTGGTGGTGGTGTGGCTGACTGTGTTAGTGTGGTGTTGGTGTGGCTGACTGTGTTAGTGTGGTGGTGGTGTGGCTAACGGTGTTAGTGTGGTGGTGGTGTGGCTGACTGTGTTAGTGTGGTGGTGGTGTGGCTGACTGTGTTAGTGTGGTGGTGGTGTGGCCGACAGTGTTAGTGTGGTGCTGGTGTGGCTGACTGTGTTAGTGTGGTGATGGTGTGGCTGACTGTGTTAGTGTGGTGGTGGTGTGGCTGACGGTGTAGTGCGGTGCTGGTGTGGCTGACGGTGTTAGTGTGGTGTTCGTGTGGATGTAGGTGTTAGTTTGGTGCTGGTGTGGCTAACGGTGTTAGTGTGGTGCTGGTGTGGCTGACGGTGTTAGTGTGGTGGTGGTGTGGCTGACGGAGTAGTGCGGTGCTGGTGTGGCTGACGGTGTTAGTGTGGTGCTGGTGTGGCTGACGGTGTTAGTGTGGTGCTGGTGTGGCTGACGGTGTTAGTGTGGTGCTGGTGTGGCTGACGGTGTTAGTGTGGTGCTGGTGTGGCTGACTGTGTTAGTGTGGTGCTGGTGTGGCTGACGGTGTTAGTGTGGTGCTGGTGTGGCTGACGGTGTTAGTGTGGTGCTGGTGTGGCTGACGGTGTTAGTGTGGTGCTGGTGTGGCTGACGGTGTTAGTGTGGTGCTGGTGTGGCTGACGGTGTTAGTGTGGTGCTCGTGTGATGGTGGTGTGGCTGACGGTGTTTGTGTGGTTGTGGTGTGGCTGACGGTGTTAGTGTGATGATGGTGTGGCTGAAGGTGCTAGTGTGGTGCTGGTGTGGCTGGCGGTGTTAGTGTGGTGCTGGTGTGGCTGACGGTGTTAGTGTGGTGTTCGTGTGGCTGACGGTGTTAGTGTGGTGCTTGTGTGGCTGACGGTGTTAGTGTGGTGCTTGTGTGGCTGACGGTGTTAGTGTGGTGGCTGTTTTGACAACGCGGCGGTGTTACTGTGGTCGTGGTATGGCTAACGGTGTTAGTATGGGGGAGGTGTGGCAGACGGTGTTAGTGTGGTGATAGTGTGGCTGACTGTGTTAGTGTGGTGGTGGTGTGGCTGACGGTGCTATTGTGGGGTTGGTGTGGCTGACGGCGTAGTGCGGTGCTGGTGTGGCTGATGGTGTTAGTGTGGTGCTGGTGTCGCTGAAGGTGTTAGTGTGGTGCTGGTATGGCTGACGGTGTTAGTGTGGTGCTGGTGTGGCTGACGGTGTTAGTGTGGTGCTGGTGTCGCTCAAGGTGTTAGTGCGGTGCTGGTGTGGCTGACGGTGTTAGTGTGGTGTTGCTGTGGCTGACAGTGTTAGTGTGGTGGTGGTGTGGCTGACGATGTTACTGTAGTGGTGGTATGGCTGAATGTGTTAGTGTGGTTCTCTTGTGGCTGGCAGTGTTAGTGTGGTGGTAGTGTGGCTGACGGTGTTAGTGTGGTGCTAGTGTGGTGGTGGTGTGGCTGACGGTGTTAGTGTGGTGTTGGTGTGTCTGACAGTATTAGTATGGTGGTGGTGTAGTGGCGGTGTGGCTGACGGTGTTAGTGTGGTGCTGCTGTGGCTGACAGTGTTAGTGTGGTGCTCGTGTGGTGGTTGTGTGGCTGACACTGTTATTGTGGTGCTGATGTGGCTGACGGTGTTAGTGTGGTGCTGGTGTGGCTGGCGGTGTTAGTGTGGTGCTGGTGTGGCTGGCGGTGTTAGTGTGGTGCTCGTGTGGTGGTTGTGTGGCTGACACTGTTATTGTGGTGCTGGTGTGGCTGGCGGTGTTAGTGTGGTGCTGGTGTGGCTGGCGGTGTTAGTGTTGTGGTGGTTTGACTGGTAGTGTTAGTGTGGTGCTGGTGTGGTGTTGATGTGGCTGACGGTGTTAGTGTGGTGCTGTTGTGGCTGACGGTGTTAGTCTGGTTCTGTTGTGGTGTTGGTGTGGCTGCCAGTATTAGTTTGGTGGTGGTGTGGTGGTGGTGTGGCTGACAGTGTTAGTGTGGTGGTGGTGTGGCTGACAGTGTTAGTGTGGTGGTGGTGTGGCTCACGGTGTTAGTGTGGTGCTGGTGTGGCTGACGGCATTAGTTTGGTGCTGGTGTGGCTGACAGTGTTAGTGTGGTGCTGGTGTGGCTGACGGCGTTAGTGTGGTGCTGGCGTGGCTGACGGTGGTAATGTGGTGCTGGTGTGGCTGACGGTGTTAGTGTGGTGCTGGTGTGGCTGAGGGAGTTAGTGTGGTGCGGGTGTGGCTGACGGTGTTTGTGTGGTGCTGGTGTGGCTGACAGTGTTAGTGTGGTGGTGGTATGGCTGACTGTGTTTGTGTGGTGGTGGTGAGCCTGAATGTGTTAGTGTGGCGCTGGTGTGGCTGGCGGTGTTAGTGTAGTTGTGGTGTTGCTGACGGTGTTAGTGTGGTGCTGGTGTGGCTGATAGTTTTAGTATGGTGGAGGTGTGGTGGTGGTGTGGCTAACGGTGTTAGTGTGGTGCTGGTGTGGCTGTCAGTGTTAGTGTGGTGCTGATGTGGCTAACGGTGTTAGTGTGGTGCTTGTGTGGCTGACAGTGTTAGTGTGGTGCTGGTGTGGTGGTGGTGTGGCTGACAGTGTTAATGTGCTGGTGGTGTGGTTGACAGTTTTAGTATGGTGGAGGTGTGGTGGTGGTGTGGCTAACGGTGTTAGTGTGGTGCTTGTGTGGCTGACAGTGTTAGTGTGGTGCTGGTGTGTTGGTGGTGTGGCTGACAGTGTTAATGTGGTGGTGGTGTGGTTGACGGTATTAGTTTGGTGCTGGTGTGGTTGACGTCGTTAGTGTGTTGGCGGTGTAGATGATGGAGCGGTGTTACAGTGGTGGTGATATGGCTGATGTGTTAGTGTTTTGGTGGTGTGGCTGACTGTGTTCGTGTGGTGGTGGTGTGGCTGAAGGTGTTACTGTGGTGCTGGTGTGGCTGTCGGTATTAGTGTGATGCTGGTGTGGCTCACGGTGCTTGCCGCTGGTGTGGCTGACTGTGTTAGTGTGGTGCTGGTGTGGCTGCGGGAGGTAGTGTGGTGCTAGTGTGACTGACGGTGCTAGTGTGGTGCTCGTGTGGTTCAGGTGTTACTGTGGTGCTGGTGTGGCGGAAGGTGTTAGTGTGGTGGTGGTGTGGCTGACGGTATTAATGTGGTGGCTGTGTGGGTGACGGTGTTAGTGTGGTGCTGGTGTGGCTGACGGTGTTAGTGTGGTGCTGGTGTGGCTGACGGTGTTAGTGTGGTGCTTGTGTGGCTGACGGTGTTAGTGTGGTGCTCGTGTGATGGTGGTGTGGCAGGCGGTGTTAGTGTGGAGCTGGTATGGCTGATGGTATTAGTGTGGTGGTGGTGTGGCTGAAGGTGTTTGTGTGGTGGTAGTGTGGCTGACGGTGTTAGTGTGGTGCTGGTGTGGTGGTGGTGTGGCTGACGGTGTTAATTCGGTGCTGATGTGGCTGACGGTCTTAGTGTCGTGCTGGTGTGGTGTTGGTGTGGCTGACTGTATTAGTTTCGTGGTGATGTGGTGGTGGTGTGGCTGACGGTGTTACTGTGGTGCTGGTGTGGTGGTGGTGTGGCTGACGGTGTTGATTTCGTGATCGTTTGGCTGACGGTGTTAGTGTGATGCATGTGTGGTGGTCGTGTGGTTGACGGTGTTAGTGTGGTGTTGGTGTGGGTGGGAGTATTAGTTTGGTGGTGGTGTGGTGGCGGTGTGGCTGACGGTGTTAGTGTGGTGCTGGCGTGGCTGACGGTGTTAGTGTGGTGGCTGTGTAGACAACGGCGCGGTATTACTGTGGTCGTGGTATGGCTGACTGTGTTAGTATGGGGTTGGTGTGGCTGACGGTGTTAGTGTGGTGCTGGTGTGGCTGACGGTGTTAGTGTGGTGCTGGTGTGGCTGACGGTGTTAGTGTGGTGCCAGTGTGGCTGACGGTGTTAGTGTGGTGCTGGTGTGGCTGACGGTGTTAGTGTGGTGCTGGTGTGGCTGACGGTGTTACTGTGGTGTTGTTGTGGCTGACGGTGTTAGTGTGGTGCTGGTGTGGCTGACGGTGTTAATGTGGTGCTGGTGTGGCTGACGGTGTTAGTGTGGTGCTGGTGTGGCTGACGGTGTTAGTGTGGTGCTGGTGTGGCTGACGGTGTTAGTGTGGTGTTGGTGTGGCTGACGGTGTTAGTGTGGTGCTGGTGTGGCTGACGGTGTTAGTTTGGTGCTGGTGTGGCTGACGGTGTTAGTGTGGTGCTGGTGTGGCTGACGGTGTTAGTGTGATGTTGGTGTGGCTGACGGTGTTAGTGTGGTGCTCGTGTGATGGTGGTGTAGCTGACGGTCTTTGTGTGGTTGTGGTGTGGCTGATGGTGTTAGTGTGGTGGTGGTGTGGCTGATGGTGTTAGTGTGGTGGTGGTGTGGCTGACAGTGTTAGTGTGGTGTAGTCTGAAAGGTAGGTGAGAAGATCGCCAGTGGAGCGTCCCTGACGGAACCCATACTGACGATCGGAAAGAAGGTTGTGATAGGAAAGATGCCTTAAAATTTTTTTATTAAGAATTGACTCGAAAACTTTTGAAATACAGGACGTTAAAGCAATTGGACGATAGTTGGAGGGTTGGGAGTGGTCACCCTTCTTTGGGACTGGCTGAATGAGAGCAAACTTCCAGCAAGAAGGAAAGGTACAAGTTGACAGACAAAGGCGAAATAGTTTGCCTAGGCAGGGTGTAATCACAGAAGCACAGTTTTTGAGAACAACAGGAGGGACCCCATCAGGCCCATATGCCTTGTTAGTACTGAGGCCAGTAATGGCAGAAAATACATCAACTGAAGACATTTTAATGTCAGCCATGAGGAAGTCAGGGGGGGAAGTGATGGAGGAACAGCACCGGAATCGTCTAAGGTGGAATTGGAGGAGAAAGTCTGTGCGAAGAGATCTGCTTTATCAGTAGAAGAAATAGCTACAGAACCATCAGAGTAGAAAAGAGGAGGGAAGGATGATGAGGTAAAGTTATTAGAAAGATTTTTGGCAAGGTGCCAGAAGGAGCGGGAAGAATTCGAGTTGGAGAGTTGAGAGCATTTAGTATGGATGAAATTATTTTTAGTAGAGCGAAGAACAGACTTAGCACGATTCCGGGCAGAAACGTAAAGATTATGTGATTCAGGGGTGGGTTGGCTCCGGTACCTTTTGTAGGCCTTCTCCTTGTTGCGGACAGCATTAGAACAAGCGTGATTAAACCAAGGCTTTCTTGCGTTAGTCAAAGGATATGAGAAAGGAATGTATGCTTCCATGCCCGAGAGAATAACCTCCGTAATGCGCAAGGCACACTCAGATGGCTCACGGCCATGGAAGCAATAATCATTCCAGGGAAAATCAAAGAAGTACTGCCTGAGGGCCTCCCAGTCCGCAGCTCCAAAATGCCAGAGACGACGTTTCCCTGGAGGGTCCGCAGGCCGTACTGGAGCGATAGGACAGGTTAAGGTAATAAGGTTGTGATCGGAGGAGCCCAACGGAGAGAAAAGATTAACAGAGTAAGCTGAAGGATTAGTTGTGAGGAAGAGGTCAAGTATGTTGGAGCTCTCTCCAAGGCGGTCAGGGATACGGGTAGGGTGTGACTGACGGTGTTAGTGTGGTGCTGGCGTGGCTGACGGTGTTAGTGTGGTGCTGGTGTGGCTGACGGTGTTAGTGTGGTGCTGGTGTGGCTGAGGGAGTTAGTTTGGTGCTGGTGTGGCTGACGGTGTTAGTGTGGTGCTGGTGTGGCTGAGGAAGTTAGTGTGGTGCGGGTTTGGTTGACGGTGTTGGTGTGGTGCTTGTTTGGCTGACGGTGTTAGTGTGGTGCTGGTGTGGTTGACGGTGTTAGTGTGGTGTTGGTGTGGGTGGGAGTATTAGTTTGGTGGTGGTGTGGTGCTTGTTTGGCTGACGGTGTTAGTGTGGTGCTGGCGTGGCTGACGTTGTTAGTGTGGTGGCTGTGTAGACAACGGCGCGGTATTACTGTGGTCGTGGTATGGCTGACTGTGTTAGTATGGGGTTGGTGTGGCTGACGGTGTTAGTGTGGTGCTGGTGTGGCTGACGGTGTTAGTGTGGTGCTGGTGTGGCTGACGGTGTTAGTGTGGTGCTGTTGTGGCTGACGGTGTTAGTGTGGTGCTGGTGTGGCTGACGGTGTTAGTGTGGTGTTGGTGTGGCTGATGGTGTTAGTGTGGTGCTGGTGTGGCTGACGGTGTTAGTGTGGTGCTGATGTGGCTGACGGTGTTAGTGTAGTGCTGGTGTAGCTGACGGTGTTAGTGTGGTGCTGGTGTTGCTGACGGTGTTAGTGTGATGTTGGTGTGGCTGACGGTGTTAGTGTGGTGCTGGTGTGGCTGACGGTGTTAGTTTGGTGCTGGTGTGGCTGACGGTGTTAGTGTGGTGCTGGTGTGGCTGACGGTGTTAGTGTGGTGCTGGTGTGGCTGACGGTGTTAGTGTGGTGTTGGTGTGGCTGACGGTGTTAGTGTGGTGCTCGTGTGATGGTGGTGTAGCTGACGGTCTTTGTGTGGTTGTCGTGTGCCTTACGGTGTTAGTGTGATGATGGTGTGGCTGAAGGTGCTAGTGTGGTGCTGGTGTGGCTGGCGGTGTTAGTGTGGTGCTGGTGTGGTTGATGGTGTTAGTGTGGTGGTGGTGTGGCTGATGGTGTTAGTGTGGTGGTGGTTTGGCTGACAGTGTTAGTGTGGTGATGGTGTGGCTGACGGTGTTAGTGTGGTGCTGGCGTGGCTGACGGTGTTAGTGTGGTGCTGGTGTGGCTGACGGTGTTAGTGTGGTGCTGGTGTGGCTGACGGTGTTAGTGTGGTTGTGGTGTGGCTTACGGTGTTAGTGTGATGATGGTGTGGCTGACGGTGTTAGTTTGGTGCTGGTGTGGCTGACGGTGTTAGTGTGGTGCTTGTGTGGCTGACGGTGTTAGTGTGGTGCTTGTGTGGCTGACGGTGTTAGTGTGGTGGCTGTTTTGACAACTCCGCGGTGTTACTGTGGTCTTGGTATGGCTAACGGTGTTAGTATGGGGGAGGTGTGGCAGACGATGTTAGTGTGGTGATGGTGTGGCTGACTGTGTTAGTGTGGTGGTGGTGTGGCTGACGGTGCTATTGTGGTGCTGGTGTGGCTGACGGCGTAGTGCGGTGCTGGTGTGGCTGATGGTGTTAGTGTGGTGCTGGTGTCGCTGAAGGTGTTAATGTGGTGCTGGTATGGCTGACGGTGTTAGTGTGGTGCTGGTGTGGCTGACGGTGTTAGTGTGGTGTTGCTGTGGCTGACAGTGTTAGTGTGGTGGTGGTGTGGCTGACGATGTTACTGTAGTGGTGGTATGGCTGAATGTGTTAGTGTGGTTCTCTTGTGGCTGGCAGTGTTAGTGTGGTGGTAGTGTGGCTGACGGTGTTAGTGTGGTGCTGGTGTGGTGGTGGTGTGGCTGACGGTGTTAGTGTGGTGTTGGTGTGTCTGACAGTATTAGTATGGTGGTGGTGTAGTGGCGGTGTGGCTGACGGTTTTAGTGTGGTGCTGCTGTGGCTGACAGTGTTAGTGTGGTGCTCGTGTGGTGGTTGTGTGGCTGACACTGTTTTTGTGGTGCTGATGTGGCTGATGGTGTTAGTGTGGTGCTGGTGTGGCTGGCGGTGTTAGTGTGGTGCTGGTGTGGCTGACGGTGTTAGTGTGGTGCTCGTGTGGTGGTTGTGTGGCTGACACTGTTATTGTGGTGCTGGTGTGGCTGGCGGTGTTAGTGTGGTGCTGGTGTGGCTGGCGGTGTTAGTGTTGTGGTGGTTTGACTGGTAGTGTTAGTGTGGTGCTGGTGTAGTGTTGATGTGGCTAACGGTGTTAGTGTGGTGCTGTTGTGGCTGACGGTGTTAGTCTGGTTCTGTTGTGGTGTTGGTGTGGCTGCCAGTATTAGTTTGGTGGTGGTGTGGTGGTGGTGTGGCTGACAGTGTTAGTGTGGTGGTGGTGTGGCTGACAGTGTTAGTGTGGTGGTGGTGTGGCTCACGGTGTTAGTGTGGTGCTGGTGTGGCTGACGGCGTTAGTTTGGTGCTGGTTTGGCTGACAGTGTTAGTGTGGTGCTGGTGTGGCTGACGGCGTTAGTGTGGTGCTGGCGTGGCTGACGGTGGTAATGTGGTGCTGGTGTGGCTGACGGTGTTAGTGTGGTGCTGGTGTGGCTGAGGGAGTTAGTGTGGTGCGGGTGTGATTGACGGTGTTTGTGTGGTGCTGGTGTGGCTGACAGTGTTAGTGTGGTGGTGGTATTTCTGACTGTGTTTGTGTGGTGGTGGTGAGCCTGAATGTGTTAGTGTGGCGCTGGTGTGGCTGGCGGTTTTAGCGTAGTTGTGGTGTTGCTGACGGTGTTAGTGTGATGCTGGTGTGGCTGATAGTTTTAGTATGGTGGAGGAGTGGTGGTGGTGTGGCTAACGGTGTTAGTGTGGTGCTGGTTTGGCTGTCAGTGTTAGTGTGGTGCTGATGTGGCTAACGGTGTTAGTGTGGTGCTGATGTGGCTAACGGTGTTAGTGTGGTGCTGATGTGGCTAACGGTGTAAGTGTGGTGCTGGTGTGTTGGTGGTGTGGCTGACAGTGTTAATGTGGTGGTGGTGTGGTTGACAGTTTTAGTATGGTGGAGGTGTGGTGGTGGTGTGGCTAACGGTGTTAGTGTGGTGCTTGTGTGGCTGACAGTGTTAGTGTGGTGCTGGTGTGTTGGTGGTGTGGCTGACAGTGTTAATGTGGTGGTGGTGTGGTTGACGGTATTAGTTTGGTGCTGGTGTGGCTGACGGCGTTAGTGTGTTGGCGGTGTAGATGATGGAGCGGTGTTACAGTGGTGGTGATATGGCTGATGTGTTGGTGTTTTGGTGGTGTGGCTGACTGTGTTCGTGTGGTGGTGGTGTGGCTGAAGGTGTTACTGTGGTGCTGGTGTGGCTGTCTGTATTAGTGTGATGCTGGTGTGGCTCACGGTGTTTGCCACTGGTGTGGCTGACTGTGTTAGTGTGGTGCTGGTGTGGCTGCGGGAGGTAGTGTGGTGCTAGTGTGACTGACGGTGCTAGTATGGTGCTGGTGTGGCGGAAGGTGTTAGTGTGGTGGTGGTGTGGCGGAAGGTGTTAGTGTGGTGGTGGTGTGGCTGACGGTATTAATGTGGTGGCTGTGTGGGTGACGGTGTTAGTGTGGTGCTGGTGCTGCTGACGGTGTTAGTGTGGTGCTGGTGTGGCTGACGGTGTTAGTGTGGTGCTTGTGTGGCTGACGGTATTAGTGTGGTGCTCGTGTGATGGTGGTGTGGCAGACGGTGTTAGTGTGGAGCTAGTATGGCTGATGGTGTTAGTGTGGTGGTGGTGTGGCTGAAGGTGTTTGTGTGGTGGTAGTGTGGCTGACGGTGTTAGTGTGGTGCTGGTGTGGTGGTGGTGTGGCTGACGGTGTTAATTCGATGCTGATGTGGCTGACGGTCTTAGTGTCGTGCTGGTGTGGTGTTGGTGTGGCTGACTGTATTAGTTTCGTGGTGATGTGGTGGTGGTGTGGATGACGGTGTTACTGTGGTGCTGGTGTGGTGGTGGTGTGGCTGACGGTGTTGATTTCGTGATCGTTTGGCTGACGGTGTTAGTGTGATGCATGTGTGGTGGTCGTGTGGTTGACGGTGTTAGTGTGGTGTTGGTGTGGCTGACGGTGTTAGTTTGGTGCTGGTGTGGCTGACGGTGTTAGTGTGGTGCTGGTGTGGCTGACGGTGTTAGTGTGGTGCTGGTGTGGCTGACGGTGTTAGTGTGGTGTTGGTGTGGCTGACGGTGTTAGTGTGGTGCTCGTGTGATGGTGGTGTAGCAGACGGTCTTTGTGTGGTTGTGGTGTGGCTTACGGTGTTAGTGTGATGATGGTGTGGCTGAAGGTGCTAGTGTGGTGCTGGTGTGGCTGGCGGTGTTAGTGTGGTGCTGGTGTGGTTGATGGTGTTAGTGTGGTGGTGGTGTGGCTGATGGTGTTAGTGTGGTGGTGGTTTGGCTGACAGTGTTAGTGTGGTGATGGTGTGGCTGACGGTGTTAGTGTGGTGCTGGTGTGGCTGACGGTGTTAGTGTGGTGCTGGTGTGGCTGACGGTGTTAGTGTGGTGCTCGTGTGGCTGACGGTGTTAGTGTGGTGCTCGTGTGATGGTGGTGTGGCTGACGGTGTTTGTGTGGTTGTGGTGTGGCTTACGGTGTTAGTATGATGATGGTGTGGCTGAAGGTGCTAGTGTGGTGCTGGTGTGGCTGGCGGTGCTAGTGTGGTGCTGGTGTGGCTGACGGTGTTAGTTTGGTGCTGGTGTGGCTGACGGTGTTAGTGTGGTGCTTGTGTGGCTGATGGTGTTAGTGTGGTGCTTGTGTGGCTGACGGTGTTAGTGTGGTGGCTGTTTTGACAACTCCGCGGTGTTACTGTGGTCTTGGTATGGCTAACGGTGTTAGTATGGGGGAGGTGTGGCAGACGATGTTAGTGTGGTGATGGTGTGGCTGACTGTGTTAGTGTGGTGGTGGTGTGGCTGACGGTGCTATTGTGGTGCTGGTGTGGCTGACGGCGTAGTGCGGTGCTGGTGTGGCTGATGGTGTTAGTGTGGTGCTGGTGTCGCTGAAGGTGTTAATGTGGTGCTGGTATGGCTGACGGTGTTAGTGTGGTGCTGGTGTGGCTGACGGTGTTAGTGTGGTGTTGCTGTGGCTGACAGTGTTAGTGTGGTGGTGGTGTGGCTGACGATGTTACTGTAGTGGTGGTATGGCTGAATGTGTTAGTGTGGTTCTCTTGTGGCTGGCAGTGTTAGTGTGGTGGTAGTGTGGCTGACGGTGTTAGTGTGGTGCTGGTGTGGTGGTGGTGTGGCTGACGGTGTTAGTGTGGTGTTGGTGTGTCTGACAGTATTAGTATGGTGGTGGTGTAGTGGTGGTGTGGCTGACGGTGTTAGTGTGGTGCTGCTGTGGCTGACAGTGTTAGTGTGGTGCTCGTGTGGTGGTTGTGTGGCTGACACTGTTATTGTGGTGCTGATGTGGCTGACGGTGTTAGTGTGGTGCTGGTGTGGCTGGCGGTGTTAGTGTGGTGCTGGTGTGGCTGACGGTGTTAGTGTGGTGCTCGTGTGCTGGTTGTGTGGCTGACACTGTTATTGTGGTGCTGGTGTGGCTGGCGGTGTTAGTGTGGTGCTGGTGTGGCTGGCGGTGTTAGTGTTGTGGTGGTTTGACTGGTAGTGTTAGTGTGGTGCTGGTGTGGTGTTGATGTGGCTGACGGTGTTACTGTGGTGCTGTTTTGGCTGACGGTGTTAGTCTGGTTCTGTTGTGGTGTTGGTGTGGCTGCCAGTATTAGTTTGGTGGTGGTGTGGTGGTGGTGTGGCTGACAGTGTTAGTGTGGTGGTGGTGTGGCTGACAGTGTTAGTGTGGTGGTGGTGTGGCTCACGGTGTTAGTGTGGTGCTGGTGTGGCTGACGGCGTTAGTTTGGTGCTGGTGTGGCTGACAGTGTTAGTGTGGTGCTGGTGTGGCTGAGGGAGTTAGTGTGGTGCGGGTGTGATTGACGGTGTTTGTGTGGTGCTGGTGTGGCTGACAGTGTTAGTGTGGTGGTGGTATGGCTGACTGTGTTTGTGTGGTGGTGGTGAGCCTGAATGTGTTAGTGTGGCGCTGGTGTGGCTGGCGGTTTTAGCGTAGTTGTGGTGTTGCTGACGGTGTTAGTGTGATGCTGGTGTGGCTGATAGTTTTAGTATGGTGGAGGAGTGGTGGTGGTGTGGCTAACGGTGTTAGTGTGGTGCTGGTTTGGCTGTCAGTGTTAGTGTGGTGCTGATGTGGCTAACGGTGTTAGTGTGGTGCTGATGTGGCTAACGGTGTAAGTGTGGTGCTGGTGTGTTGGTGGTGTGGCTGACAGTGTTAATGTGGTGGTGGTGTGGTTGACAGTTTTAGTATGGTGGAGGTGTGGTGGTGGTGTGGCTAACGGTGTTAGTGTGGTGCTTGTGTGGCTGACAGTGTTAGTGTGGTGCTGGTGTGTTGGTGGTGTGGCTGACAGTGTTAATGTGGTGGTGGTGTGGTTGACGGTATTAGTTTGGTGCTGGTGTGGCTGACGGCGTTAGTGTGTTGGCGGTGTAGATGATGGAGCGGTGTTACAGTGGTGGTGATATGGCTGATGTGTTGGTGTTTTGGTGGTGTGGCTGACTGTGTTCGTGTGGTGGTGGTGTAGCTGAAGGTGTTACTATGGTGCTGGTGTGGCTGTCTGTATTGGTGTGATGCTGGTGTGGCTCACGGTGTTTGCCACTGGTGTGGCTGACTGCGTTAGTGTGGTGCTGGTGTGGCTGTGGGAGGTAGTGTGGTGCTAGTGTGACTGACGGTGCTAGTGTGGTGCTGGTGTGGTTCAGGTGTTACTGTGGTGCTGGTGTGGCGGAAGGTGTTAGTGTGGTGGTGGTGTGGCTGACGGTATTAATGTGGTGGCTGTGTGGGTGACGGTGTTAGTGAGGTGCTGATGTGGCTGACGGTGTTAGTGTGGTGCTGGTGTGGCTGACGGTGTTAGTGTGGTGCTTGTGTGATGGTGATGTGGCAGACGGTGTTAGTGTGGAGCTGGTATGGCTGATGGTGTTAGTGTGGTGGTGGTGTGGCTGAAGGTGTTTGTGTGGTGGTAGTGTGGCTGACGGTGTTAGTGTGGTGCTGGTGTGGTGGTGGTGTGGCTGACGGTGTTAATTCGATGCTGATGTGGCTGACGGTCTTAGTGTCGTGCTGGTGTGGTGTTGGTGTGGCTGACTGTATTAGTTTCGTGGTGATGTGGTGGTGGTGTGGCTGACGGTGTTACTGTGGTGCTGGTGTGGTGGTGGTGTGGCTGACGGTGTTGATTTCGTGATCGTTTGGCTGACGGTGTTAGTGTGATGCATGTGTGGTGGTCGTGTGGTTGACGGTGTTAGTGTGGTGTTGGTGTGGGTGGGAGTATTAGTTTGGTGGTGGTGAAGTGGCGGTGTGGCTGACGGTGTTAGTGTGGTGGTGGCGTGGCTGACGGTGTTAGTGTGGTGGCTGTGTAGACAACGGCGCGGTATTACTGTGGTCGTGGTATGGCTGACTGTGTTAGTATGGGGTTGGTGTGGCTGACGGTGTTAGTGTGGTGCTGGTGTGGCTGACGGTGTTAGTGTGGTGCTGGTGTGGCTGACGGTGTTAGTGTGGTGTTGGTGTGGCTGACGGTGTTAGTGTGGTGCTCGTGTGATGGTGGTGTAGCTGACGGTCTTTGTGTGGTTGTGGTGTGGCTGATGGTGTTAGTGTGGTGGTGGTGTGGCTGATGGAGTTAGTGTGGTGGTGGTGTGGCTGACAGTGTTAGTGTGGTGATGGTGTGGCTGACGGTGTTAGTGTGGTGCTGGCGTGGCTGACGGTGTTAGTGTGGTGCTGGTGTGGCTGACGGTGTTAGTGTGGTGCTGGTGTGGCTGAGGGAGTTAGTGTTGTGCGGGTTTGGTTGACGGTGTTGGTGTGGTGCTTATTTGGCTGACGGTGTTAGTGTGGTCCTGGTGTGGTTGACGGTGGTAGTGTGGTGTTGGTGTGGGTGGGAGTATTAGTTTGGTGGTGGTGTGGTGGCGGTGTGGCTGACGGTGTTAGTGTGGTGCTGGCGTGGCTGACGGTGTTAGTGTGATGGCTGTGTAGACAACGGCGCGGTATTACTGCGGTCGAGGTATGGCTGACTGTGTTAGTATGGGGTTGGTGTGGCTGACGGTGTTAGTGTGGTGCTGGTGTGGCTGACGGTGTTAGTGTGATGCTGGTGTGGCTGACGGTGTTAGTGTGGTGCTGGTGTGGCTGACGGTGTTAGTGTGGTGCTGGTGTGGCTGACGGATTAGTGTGGTGTTGGTGTGGCTGACGGTGTTAGTGTGGTGTTGGTGTGGCTGACGGTGTTAGTGTGGTGCTGGTGTGGCTGACGGTGTTAGTGTGGTGCTGGTTTGGCTGACGGTGTTAGTGTGGTGCTGGTGTGGCTGACGGTGTTAGTGTGGTGTTGGTGTGGCTGACGGTGTTAGTGTGGTGCTGGTGTGGCTGACGGTGTTAGTGTGGTGCTGATGTGGCTAACGGTGTTAGTGTGGTGCTGGTGTGTTGGTGGTGTGGCTGACAGTGTTAATGTGGTGGTGGTGTGGTTGACAGTTTTAGTATGGTGGAGGTGTGATGGTGTTGTAGCTAACGGTGTTAGTGTGGTGCTTGTGTGGCTGACAGTGTTAGTGTTGTGCTGGTGTGTTGGTGGTGTGGCTGACAGTGTTAATGTGGTGGTGGTGTGGTTGACGGTATTAGTTTGGTGCTGGTGTGGCTGACGGCGTTAGTGTGTTGGCGGTGTAGATGATGGAGCGGTGTTACAGTGGTGGTGATATGGCTGATGTGTTGGTGTTTTGGTGGTGTGGCTGACTGTGTTCGTGTGGTGGTGGTGTGGCTGAAGGTGTTACTGTGGTGCTGGTGTGGCTGTCTGTATTAGTGTGATGCTGGTGTGGCTCACGGTGTTTGCCGCTGGTGTGGCTGACTGTGTTAGTGTGGTGCTGGTGTGGCTGAGGGAGGTAGTGTGGTGCTAGTGTGACTGACGGTGCTAGTGTGGTGCTGGTGTGGTTCATGGTGTTACTGTGGTGCTGGTGTGGCTGAAGGTGTTAGTGTGGTGGTGGTGTGGCTGACGGTATTAATGTGGTGGCTGTGTGGGTGACGGTGTTAGTGTGGTGCTGGTGTGGCTGACGTTGTTAGTGTGGTGCTGGTGTGGCTGACGGTGTTAGTGTGGTGCTTGTGTGGCTGACGGTGTTAGTGTGGTGCTCGTGTGATGGTGGTGTGGCAGACGGTGTTAGTGTGGAGCTGGTATGGCTGATGGTGTTAGTGTGGTGGTGGTGTGGCTGAAGGTGTTTGTGTGGTGGTAGTGTGGCTGACGGTGTTAGTGTGGTGCTGGTGTGGTGGTGGTGTGGGTGACGGTGTTAATTCGGTGCTGATGTGGCTGACGGTCTTAGTGTCGTGCTGGTGTGGTGTTGGTGTGGCTGACTGTATTAGTTTCGTGGTGATGTGGTGGTGGTGTGGCTGACGGTGTTACTGTGGTGCTGGTGTGGTGGTGGTGTGGCTGACGGTGTTGATTTCGTGATCGTTTGGCTGACGGTGTTAGTGTGATGCATGTGTGGTGGTCGTGTGGTTGACGGTGTTAGTGTGGTGTTGGTGTGGGTGGGGGTATTAGTTTGGTGGTGGTGTGGCTGACGGTGTTAGTGTGGTGCTGGCGTGGCTGACGGTGTTAGTGTGGTGGCTGTGTAGACAACGGCACGGTATTACTGTGGTCGTGGTATGGCTGACTGTGTTAGTATGGGGTTGGTGTGGCTCACGGTGTTAGTGTGGTGCTGGTGTGGCTCACGGTGTTAGTGTGGTGCTGGTGTGGCTGACGGTGTTAGTGTGGTGCTGGTGTGGCTGACGGTGTTAGTGTGGTGCTGGTGTGGCTGACGGTGTTAGTGTGGTGCTCGTGTGGTGGTTGTGTGGCTGACACTGTTATTGTGGTGCTGGTGTGGCTGGCGGTGTTAGTGTGGTGCTGGTGTGGCTGGCGGTGTTAGTGTTGTGGTGGTTTGACTGGTAGTGTTAGTGTGGTGCTGGTGTGGTGTTGATGTGGCTGACGGTGTTAGTGTGGTGCTGTTTTGGCTGACGGTGTTAGTCTGGTTCTGTTGTGGTGTTGGTGTGGCTGCCAGTATTAGTTTGGTGGTGGTGTGGTGGTGGTGTGGCTGACAGTGTTAGTGTGGTGGTGGTGTGGCTGACAGTGTTAGTGTGGTGGTGGTGTGGCTCACGGTGTTAGTGTGGTGCTGGTGTGGCTGACGGCGTTAGTTTGGTGCTGGTGTGGCTGACAGTGTTAGTGTGGTGCTGGTGTGGCTGACGGCGTTAGTGTGGTGCTGGCGTGGCTGACGGTGGTAATGTGGTGCTGGTGTGGCTGACGGTGTTAGTGTGGTGCTGGTGTGGCTGAGGGAGTTAGTGTGGTGCGGGTGTGATTGACGGTGTTTGTGTGGTGCTGGTGTGGCTGACAGTGTTAGTGTGGTGGTGGTATGGCTGACTGTGTTTGTGTGGTGGTGGTGAGCCTGAATGTGTTAGTGTGGCGCTGGTGTGGCTAGCGGTTTTAGCGTAGTTGTGGTGTTGCTGACGGTGTTAGTGTGATGCTGGTGTGGCTGATAGTTTTAGTATGGTGGAGGAGTGGTGGTGGTGTGGCTAACGGTGTTAGTGTGGTGCTGGTTTGGCTGTCAGTGTTAGTGTGGTGCTGATGTGGCTAACGGTGTTAGTGTGGTGCTGATGTGGCTAACGGTGTAAGTGTGGTGCTGGTGTGTTGGTGGTGTGGCTGACAGTGTTAATGTGGTGGTGGTGTGGTTGACAGTTTTAGTATGGTGGAGGTGTGGTGGTGGTGTGGCTAACGGTGTTAGTGTGGTGCTTGTGTGGCTGACAGTGTTAGTGTGGTGCTGGTGTGTTGGTGGTGTGGCTGACAGTGTTAATGTGGTGGTGGTGTGGTTGACGGTATTAGTTTGGTGCTGGTGTGGCTGACGGCGTTAGTGTGTTGGCGGTGTAGATGATGGAGCGGTGTTACAGTGGTGGTGATATGGCTGATGTGTTGGTGTTTTGGTGGTGTGGCTGACTGTGTTCGTGTGGTGGTGGTGTGGCTGAAGGTGTTACTATGGTGCTGGTGTGGCTGTCTGTATTGGTGTGATGCTGGTGTGGCTCACGGTGTTTGCCACTGGTGTGGTTGACTGTGTTAGTGTGGTGCTGGTGTGGCTGCGGGAGGTAGTGTGGTGCTAGTGTGACTGACGGTGCTAGTGTGGTGCTGGTGTGGTTCAGGTGTTACTGTGGTGCTGGTGTGGCGGAAGGTGTTAGTGTGGTGGTGGTGTGGCTGACGGTATTAATGTGGTGGCTGTGTGGGTGACGGTGTTAGTGAGGTGCTGGTGTGGCTGACGGTGTTAGTGTGGTGCTGGTGTGGCTGACGGTGTTAGTGTGGTGCTTGTGTGGCTGACGGTGTTAGCGTGGTGCTTGTGTGATGGTGGTGTGGCAGACGGTGTTAGTGTGGAGCTGGTATGGCTGATGGTGTTAGTGTGGTGGTGGTGTGGCTGAAGGTGTTTGTGTGGTGGTAGTGTGGCTGACGGTGTTAGTGTGGTGCTGGTGTGGTGGTGGTGTGGCTGACGGTGTTAATTCGATGCTGATGTGGCTGACGGTCTTAGTGTCGTGCTGGTGTGGTGTTGGTGTGGCTGACTGTATTAGTTTCGTGGTGATGTGGTGGTGGTGTGGCTGACGGTGTTACTGTGGTGCTGGTGTGGTGGTGGTGTGGCTGACGGTGTTGATTTCGTGATCGTTTGGCTGACGGTGTTAGTGTGATGCATGTGTGGTGGTCGTGTGGTTGACGGTGTTAGTGTGGTGTTGGTGTGGGTGGGAGTATTAGTTTGGTGGTGGTGAAGTGGCGGTGTGGCTGACGGTGTTAGTGTGGTGGTGGCGTGGCTGACGGTGTTAGTGTGGTGGCTGTGTAGACAACGGCGCGGTATTACTGTGGTCGTGGTATGGCTGACTGTGTTAGTATGGGGTTGGTGTGGCTGACGGTGTTAGTGTGGTGCTGGTGTGGCTGACGGTGTTAGTGTGGTGCTGGTGTGGCTGACGGTGTTAGTGTGGTGCTGGTGTGGCTGACGGTGTTAGTGTGGTGCTGGTGTGGCTGACGGTGTTAGTGTGGTGCTGGTGTGGCTGACGGTGTTAGTGTGGTGTTGGTGTGGCTGACGGTGTTAGTGTGGTGCTGGTGTCGCTGACGGTGTTAGTGTGGTGCTGGTGTCGCTGACGGTGTTAGTGTGGTGCTGGTGTGGCTGACGGTGTTAGTGTGGTGCTGGTGTGGCTGACGGTGTTAGTTTGGTGTTGGTGATGCTGACGGTGTTAGTGTGGTGCTGGTGTGGCTGACGGTGTTAGTGTGGTGCTGGTGTCGCTGACGGTGTTAGTGTGGTGCTGGTTTGGCTGACGGTGTTAGTGTGGTGCTGGTGTGGCTGACGGTGTTAGTGTGGTGTTGGTGTGGCTGACGGTGTTAGTGTGGTGCTGGTGTGGCTGACGGAGTTAGTTTGGTGCTGGTGTGGCTGACGGTGTTAATGTGGTGCTGGTGTGGCTGACGGTGTTAGTGTGGTGCTGGTGTGGCTGACGGTGTTAGTGTGGTGTTGGTGTGGCTGACGGTGTTAGTGTGGTGCTCGTGTGATGGTGGTGTAGCTGACGGTCTTTGTGTGGTTGTGGTGTGGCTGATGGTGTTAGTGTGGTGGTGGTGTGGCTGATGGAGTTAGTGTGGTGGTGGTGTGGCTGACAGTGTTAGTGTGGTGATGGTGTGGCTGACGGTGTTAGTGTGGTGCTGGCGTGGCTGACGGTGTTAGTGTGGTGCTGGTGTGGCTGACGGTGTTAGTGTGGTGCTGGTGTGGCTGAGGGAGTTAGTGTTGTGCGGGTTTGGTTGACGGTGTTGGTGTGGTGCTTATTTGGCTGACGGTGTTAGTGTGGTCCTGGTGTGGTTGACGGTGTTAGTGTGGTGTTGGTGTGGGTGGGAGTATTAGTTTGGTGGTGGTGTGGTGGCGGTGTGGCTGACGGTGTTAGTGTGGTGCTGGCGTGGCTGACGGTGTTAGTGTGATGGCTGTGTAGACAACGGCGCGGTATTACTGCGGTCGAGGTATGGCTGACTGTGTTAGTATGGGGTTGGTGTGGCTGACGGTGTTAGTGTGGTGCTGGTGTGGCTGACGGTGTTAGTGTGATGCTGGTGTGGCTGACGGTGTTAGTGTGGTGCTGGTGTGGCTGACGGTGTTAGTGTGGTGCTGGTGTGGCTGACGGTGTTAGTGTGGTGTTGGTGTGGCTGACGGTGTTAGTGTGGTGCTGGTGTGGCTGACGGTGTTAGTGTGGTGCTGGTGTGGCTGACGGTGTTAGTGTGGTGCTGGTTTGGCTGACGGTGTTAGTGTGGTGCTGGTGTGGCTGACGGTGTTAGTGTGGTGTTGGTGTGGCTGACGGTGTTAGTGTGGTGCTGGTGTGGCTGACGGTGTTAGTGTGGTGCTGATGTGGCTAACGGTGTTAGTGTGGTGCTGGTGTGTTGGTGGTGTGGCTGACAGTGTTAATGTGGTGGTGGTGTGGTTGACAGTTTTAGTATGGTGGAGGTGTGGTGGTGTTGTAGCTAACGGTGTTAGTGTGGTGCTTGTGTGGCTGACAGTGTTAGTGTTGTGCTGGTGTGTTGGTGGTGTGGCTGACAGTGTTAATGTGGTGGTGGTGTGGTTGACGGTATTAGTTTGGTGCTGGTGTGGCTGACGGCGTTAGTGTGTTGGCGGTGTAGATGATGGAGCGGTGTTACAGTGGTGGTGATATGGCTGATGTGTTGGTGTTTTGGTGGTGTGGCTGACTGTGTTCGTGTGGTGGTGGTGTGGCTGAAGGTGTTACTGTGGTGCTGGTGTGGCTGACTGTATTAGTGTGATGCTGGTGTGGCTCACGGTGTTTGCCGCTGGTGTGGCTGACTGTGTTAGTGTGGTGCTGGTGTGGCTGAGGGAGGTAGTGTGGTGCTAGTGTGACTGACGGTGCTAGTGTGGTGCTGGTGTGGTTCAGGTGTTACTGTGGTGCTGGTGTGGCTGAAGGTGTTAGTGTGGTGGTGGTGTGGCTGACGGTATTAATGTGGTGGCTGTGTGGGTGACGGTGTTAGTGTGGTGCTGGTGTGGCTGACGGTGTTAGTGTGGTGCTGGTGTGGCTGACGGTGTTAGTGTGGTGCTTGTGTGGCTGACGGTGTTAGTGTGGTGCTCGTGTGATGGTGGTGTGGCTGACGGTGTCAGTGTGGAGCTGGTATGGCTGACGGTGTTAGTGTGGTGGTGGTGTGGCTGAAGGTGTTTGTGTGGTGGTAGTGTGGCTGACGGTGTTAGTGTGGTGCTGGTGTGGTGGTGGTGTGGCTGACGGTGTTAATTCGGTGCTGATGTGGCTGACGGTCTTAGTGTCGTGCTGGTGTGGTGTTGGTGTGGCTGACTGTATTAGTTTCGTGGTGATGTGGTGGTGGTGTGGCTGACGGTGTTACTGTGGTGCTGGTGTGGTGGTGGTGTGGCTGACGGTGTTGATTTCGTGATCGTTTGGCTGACGGTGTTAGTGTGATGCATGTGTGGTGGTCGTGTGGTTGACGGTGTTAGTGTGGTGTTGGTGTGGGTGGGGGTATTAGTTTGGTGGTGGTGTGGCTGACGGTGTTAGTGTGGTGGTGGCGTGGCTGACGGTGTTAGTGTGGTGGCTGTGTAGACAACGGCGCGGTATTACTGTGGTCGTGGTATGGCTGACTGTGTTAGTATGGGGTTGGTGTGGCTGACGGTGTTAGTGTGGTGCTGGTGTGGCTGACGGTGTTAGTGTGGTGCTGGTGTGGCTGACGGTGTTAGTGTGGTGCTGGTGTGGCTGACGGTGTTAGTGTGGTGCTGGTGTGGCTGACGGTGTTAGTGTGGTGCTGGTGTGGCTGACGGTGTTAGTGTGGTGTTGTTGTGGCTGACGGTGTTAGTGTGGTGCTGGTGTGGTGACGGTGTGGTGCTGGTGTGGCTGACGGTGTTAGTGTGGTGCTGGTGTGGCTGGCGGTGTTAGTGTGGTGGTGGTGTGACTGACTGTGTTTGTGTGGTGGTGGTGTGGTGTTGATGTGGCTGACGGTGTTAGTGTGGTGCTGGTGTGGCTGACGGTGTTAGTGTGGTGCTGTTGTGGTGTTGGTGTGGCTGACGGTGTTAGTGTGGTGCTCGTATGTGATGGTGGTGTGGCTGATGGTGTTAGTGTGGTGGTGGTGTGGCTGATGGTGTTAGTGTGGTGGTGGTGTGGCTGACAGTGTTAGTGTGGTGATGGTGTGGCTGACGGTGTTAGTGTGGTGCTGGCGTAGCTGACGGTGTTAGTGTGGTTATGGTGTGGCTGACGGTGTTAGTGTGGTGCTGGTGTGGCTGAGGAAGTTAGTGTGGTGCTGGTGTGGCTGACGGTGTTAGTGTGGTGCTGGTGTGGCTGAGGGAGTTAGTGTTGTGCGGGTTTGGTTGACGGTGTTGGTGTGGTGCTTGTTTGGCTGACGGTGTTAGTGTGGTGCTGGTGTGGTTGACGGTGTTAGTGTGGTGTTGGTGTGGGTGGGAGTATTAGTTTGGTGGTGGTGTGGTGCTTGTTTGGCTGACGGTGTTAGTGTGGTGCTGGCGTGGCTGACGGTGTTAGTGTGGTGGCTGTGTAGACAACGGCGCGGTATTACTGTGGTCGTGGTATGGCTGACTGTGTTAGTATGGGGTTGGTGTGGCTGACGGTGTTAGTGTGGTGCTGGTGTGGCTGACGGTGTTAGTGTGGTGCTGGTGTGGCTGACGGTGTTAGTGTGGTGCTGGTGTGGCTGACGGTGTTAGTGTGGTGCTGGTGTGGCTGACGGTGTTAGTGTGGTGTTGGTGTGGCTGACGGTGTTAGGGTGGTGCTGGTGTGGCTGACGGTGTTAGTGTGGTGCTGGTGTGGCTGACGGTTTTAGTGTGGTGCTGGTTTGGCTGACGGTGTTAGTGTGGTGCTGGTGTGGCTGACGGTGTTAGTGTGGTGTTGGTGTGGCTGACGGTGTTAGTGTGGTGCTGGTGTGTCTGACGGTGTTAGTGTGGTGCTGGTGTGGCTGACGGTGTTAGTGTGGTGTTTGTGTGGCTGACGGTGTTAGTGTGGTGCTCGTGTGATGGTGGTGTAGCTGACGGTCTTTGTGTGGTTGTGGTGTGGCTGATGGTGTTAGTGTGGTGGTGGTGTGGCTGATGGTGTTAGTGTGGTGGTGGTGTGGCTGACAGTGTTAGTGTGGTGATGGTGTGGCTGACGGTGTTAGTGTGGTGCTGGTGTGGCTGACGGTGTTAATGTGGTGCTGGTGTGGCTGAGGGAGTTAGTGTGGTGCTGGTGTGGCTGACGGTGTTAGTGTGGTGCTGGTGTGGCTGAGGGAGTTAGTGTGGTGCGGGTTTGGTTGACGGTGTTAGTGTGGTGCTGGTGTGGCTGACGGTGTTAGTGTGGTGCTGGTGTGGCTGACGGTGTTAGTGTGGTGCTGGTGTGGCTGACAGTCTTAGTCTGGTGCTGGTTTGGCTGACGGTGTTAGTGTGGTGATGGCGTGGTTGTGGTGTGGCTGACGGTGTTAGTGTGGTGGTCGTGTGATGGTGGTGTGGCTGACGGTGTTAGTGTGGTGCTGGTGTGGCTGGCGGTGTTAGTGTGGTGGTGGTGTGACTGACTGTGTTTGTGTGGTGGTGGTGAGCCTGAATGTGTTAGTGTGGTGCTGGTGTGGCTGACGGTGTTAGTGTGGTGCTGGTGTGGCTGAGGGAGTTAGTGTGATGGTGGTGTGGTTGACGGTGTTTGTGTGGTGCTGGTGTGGCTGACAGTGTTAGTGTGGTGGTGGTATGGCTGACTGTGTTTGTGTGGTGGTGGTGAGCCTGAATGTGTTAGTGTGGCGCTGGTGTGGCTGGCGGTGTTAGTGTAGTTGTGGTGTTGCTGACGGTGTTAGTGTGGTGCTGGTGTGGCTGACAGTTTTAGTATGGTGGAGGTGTGGTGGTGGTGTGGCTAACGGTGTTAGTGTGGTGCTTGTGTGGCTGACAGTGTTAGTGTGGTGCTGGTGTGGTGGTGGTGTGGCTGACAGTGTTAATGTGCTGGTGGTGTGGTTGACGGTATTAGTTTGGTGCTGGTGTGGCTGACGGTGTTAGTGTGGTGGCGGTGTAGATGACGGAGCGGTGTTGCTGTGGTGGTGGTATGGCTGACAGTGTTAGTTTGGTGGTGGTGTCGCTGACGGTGTTAGTGTTTTGGTGGTGTGGCTGACTGTGTTAGTGTGGTGGTGGTGTGAGTATAGTCTGGCTGACGGAGTTAGTGTGGTACTGGTGTGATGGTAGTGTGGCTGACGGTGCTAGTGGGGTGTTGGTGTGGCTGATAGTATTAGTTTCGTGGAGGTGTGGTGGTGGTGTGCCTAACTGTGTTAATGTGGTGCTGGTGTGGCTGACGATATTAGTGTGGTGCTGGTGTGGCTGACTGTATTAGTGTGGTGCTTGTGTGGCTGACGGTGTTAGCTTGGCGCTGGTGTGGCTGACGGTGTTAGTATGGTGCTGGTGTTGCTGAGGGAGTTATAGTCTCACCATTCTAAATCCAAGGTTTGGGTGGAGTCCAGCCGGGGATTTCCCGGTGTATAGCGTTGCCTTGTATCCTATACTCTGCTTGGCTAGTGGCAGACCTGACACCGTTAGAGTTCGCCGATCACATCTCGCCACCTGGCCTGACATGACTTCACCCACTTCTGTGTGTGTGTGTGTGTTTGTGTACGTGTGTGTGTGTGTAAAGACAAACTAATTTAAGTTATAAATATAACCAAAATAATGAATTTAAAAATCGCATTCTCTCTCTCTCATATAATTTATGATTCCCAGTATGGGCCTGGATGTTGCCACTCGTGAGTGTTTTAGCTTATTTATTTCTATTAAGAAAATAGCGTATGTTCTACTGGTTCCTTCAAATTATATTATAAACGTTATTGTTACATTACTTACCCAACTTAGAACTACCGTGAAAGTCGGTAAAAGTAACTACATTTTCTTCAGCAACACTGTAAAATATGTATGCCACGTTTCTTTATTGATGTTCAAGAGCCATATGCATTACAAGTTTACCTTCCTTTGATATGCTAGAATACTTACATCTATATTGTATTAGTATGTGTGTACCTATCTGTGATGCCAGTTACATATATATCAGGATTTACTAATCGCTCGTTTAGGAAGTATGGCATGGCTGCACCCACCGCCAGACCCCACCCAAATTTTTGTTTCAAATTGGTGAGACTGTACTGTGGTGCTCGTGTGGCTGACGGTGTTAGTGTGGTGCTCGTGTGGCTGATGGTGTTAGTGTGGTGCTGGTGTGGCTCAGGTGTTAGCGTGGTGCTGGTGTGGCTGAAGGGGTTAGTGTGGTGGTGGTGTGGCTGACGGTATTAATGTGGTGGTGGTGTGGCTGTCGGTGTTAGTGTGGTGCTGGTGTGGCTGACGGTGTTAGTGTGGTGCTGGCGTGGCTGACGGTGTTAGTGTGGTGCTGGTGTGGCTGAGGGAGTTAGTGTGGTGCGGGTGTGGTTGACGGTGTTGGTGTGGTGCTGGTGTGGGTGACGGTGTTAGTGAGGCGCTTGTGTGGCTGATGGTGTTAGTGTGGTGCTGGTGTGGCTGACAGTGTTAGTGTGGTGCTGGTGTTTCTGACGGTGTTAGTGTGGCCATGGCGTGGTGGTGGTCTGGCTGACAGTGGTAGTGTGGTGCTCGTGTGATGGTAGTGTGGCTGACGGTGTTAGTGTGGTGCTGGTGTGGCTGACAGTCTTATTGTGGTGGTGGTGAGCCTGAACGTGTGGCGCTGGTGTGGCTGGCGGTGTTACTGTAGTTGTGGTGTTGCTGACGGTGTTAGTGTCGTGCTGGTGTGGTGGTGGTGTGGCTGACGGTGTTAGTATGGTGTCGGTGTGGCTGACAGTTTTAGTTTGGTGGAGGTTTAGTGGTGGTGTGGCTAACGGTGTTAGTGTGGTGGTGGTGTGGCTGACAGTGTTAGTGTGGTGCTGGTGTGCTGGTGGTGTGGCTGACAGTGTTAATGTGGTAGTGGTGTGGTTGACGGTATTAGTTTGGTGCTGGTGTGGCTGCCGGTGTTAGTGTGGTGGTGGTGTAGACGTTGGAGCGGTGTTAGTGTGGTGGTGGTATGACTGACGATGTTAGTGTGGTGGTGGTGTCGCTGACGGTCTTAGTGTTTTGGTGGTGTGGCTGACTGTGTTAGTGTGGTGGTGGTGTGGCTGAAGGTGTTACTGTGGTGCTGGTGTGGCTGACGGTGTTAGTTTGGTGCTGGTGTGGTAATGGTCTGGCTGATGGAGCTAGTGTGGTGCTGGTGTGGTGGTAGTATGGCTGACGGTGTTAGTGTGGTGGTGGTGTGGCTGACGGTGTTAGTGTGGTGTTGGTGTGGCTGATAGTATTAGTTTCGTGGAGATGTGTTGGTGGTCTGGCTGACGGTGTTAGTGTGGTGCTGGTGTGGCTGACGGTGTTAGTGTGGTGCTGGTGTGGCTGACTGTGTCAGTGTGGTGCTGGTGTGGCTGACGGTGTTAGTTTAGCGCTGGTGTGGCTGACGGTGTTAGTGTGGTGCTGGTGTCGCTGAGGGAGTTAGTGTGGTGCTGGTGTGGCTGACGGTGTTAGTGTGGTGCTGGTGTGGCTGACGGTGTTAGTGTGGTGCTGGTGTGGCTGAGGTGTTAGCACGGTGCTGGTGTGGCTGAAGGTGTTAGTGTGGTGGTGGTGTGGCTGTCGGTGTTAACGTGGTGCTGGTGTGGCTGACGGTGTTAGTGTGGTGCTGGTGTAGTTGACGGTTTTAGTGTGATGCTGGTGTGATGCTGGTGTAGCTGACGGTGTTAGTGTGGTGCTCGTGTGATGGTGGTGTGGCTGACTGTGTTAGTGTGGAGCTGGTATGGCTGACGGTGTTAGTGTGGTGGTGGTGTGGCTGAAGGTGTTAGTGTGGTGGTAGTGTGGCTGACGGTGTTAGTGTGGTGCTGGTGTGGTGGTGGTGTGGCTGACGGTCTTAGTGTCGTGCTGGTGTAGTGTCGGTGTGGCTGACTGTATTAGTTTCGTGGTGGTGTGGTGGTGGTGTGGCTGACGGGGTTACTGTGGTGTTGGTGTGGTGGTGGTGTGGCTGACTGTGTTGATTTCGTGCTGGTGTGGCTGACGGTGTTAGTGTGGTGTTTGTGTGGTGGTCGTGTGGTTGACGGTGTTAGTGTGGTGTTCGTGTGGCTGACAGTATTAGTTTGGTGGTGGTGTGGTGGTGGTGTGGCTGACGGTGTTAGTGTGGTGCTGGTGTGGCTGACAGTGTTAGTGTTGTGCTGGTGTGGTGGTGGTGTTGCTGACGGTGTTAGTGTGGTGGTGGTGTGGCTGACGGTATTAGTGTGGTGCTTGTGTGGCCGACTTGTTAGTGTGGTGCTGGTGTGGCTGACGGTGTTAGTATGGTGCTGGTGTGGCTGTGGGAGTTAGTGTGGTGCTCGTGTAGCTGACGGTGTTGGTGTGGTGCTCGTGTGGCTGACGGTGATAGTGTGGTGCTGGTGTGGCAGAGGTGTTAGTGTCGTGCTGGTGTGGCTGACGGTATTAGTGTGGCTCTGGTGTAGCTGGCGGTTTTAGTGTGGTGATGGTGTGGCTGAAGGTGTTATTGTGGTGCTGGTGTGGTGGAGGTGTGGCTGACGGTGTTGATTTGGTGATTGTGTGGCTGACAGTGTTATTGTGGTGCTGGTGTGGTGGTCGTATGGTTGATGGTGTTAGGAGCGTGGTGTTGGTGTGGGTGACAGTATTAGTTTGATGGTGGAGTGGTGGTAGTGTGGTTGACGGTAATACTGTGGTGGTGGTGTGGCTGACGGTATTAGTGTGGTACTCGTGTGCTGACGGTGTTAGTGTGGTGGCTATGTAGATATCGGCGCGGTGTTAGTGTGGTCATGGTATGGCTGACGGTGCTAGTGTGAGGGTGGTGTGGCTGACGGTGTTAGAGTGGTGATGGTGTGGCTGACTGTGTTAGAGTGGAGCTGGTATGGCTAACGGTGTTAGTGTGGTGGTGGTGTGGCTGAAGGTGTTAGTGTGGTGCTGGTGTTGTGGTTGTGTGGCTGACAGTGTTAGTGTGGTGCTGGTATGGCTGACGGTGTTAGTGTCGTGTGGTGTGGCTGACGATGTTAGTGTGGTGCTCGTGTGGCTGGCGGTGTTTTTGTTGTGGTGGTTTGGCCGTCAGTATTCGTGTGGTGCTGGTGTGGTGATGGTTTGGCTGACGGTGTTAATTTGGTGCTGGTGTGGCTGACGGTGTTAGTGCGGTGCTGGTGTGGTGGTGGTGTGGCTGTCGGTATTAGTGCGGTGCTCGTGTGGTGGTGATGTTGCTGACGGTGTTAGTGTGGTGTTGGTGTGGCTGATAGTATTAGTTTGGTGGTGGTGTGTTTGTGGTGTGGCTGACGGTGTTAGTGTGGTGCTGGTGTGGCTGACAGTGTTAGTGTTGTGCTGGTGTGGTGGTGGTGTGGCTGACGGTGTTAGTGTGGTGGTGGTGTGGGTGGCAGTATTAGTGTGGTGCTGGTGTGGCTGATGGTGTTAATGTGGTGCTGGTGTGGCTGACGGTGTTAGTGTGGTGCTGGTGTGGCTGAAGGTGTTAGTGTAGTGCTGGTGTGGCTGACGGTATTAGTGTGGTGCTGGTGTGGCTGACGGTGTTAGTGTGGTGCTGGTGTGGCTGACGGTGCTAGTGTGGTGCTGGTGTGGCTGACGGTGTTAGTGTGGTGCTGGTGTGGCTGAGGTGTTAGCGCGGTGCTGGTGTGGCTGAAGGTGTTAGTGTGGTGGTGGTGTGGCTGTCGGTGTTAACGTGGTGCTGGTGTGGCTGACGGTGTTAGTGTGGAGCTGGTATGGCTAACGGTGTCAGTGTGGTGGTGGTGTGGCTGAAAGTGTTAGTGTGGTGCTGCTGTGGTGGTGGTGTGGCTGACGGTGTCAGTGTTGTTCTGGTGTGGTGGTTGTGTGGCTGACAGTGTTAGTGTGGTGTTGGTGTGGCTGACTGTATTGGTTTCGTGGTGGTGTGGCTGACGATGTTACTGTGGTGCTGGTGTGGTGATGATGTGGCTGACGGTGTTAATTTGGTGCTGGTGTGGCTGACGGTGTTATTGTGGTGCTGGTGTGGTGATGGTGTGGCTGACGGTGCTAGTGTGGTGCTAGTGTGGCTTACGGTGTTTTTGTGGTGTTGTTGTGGCTGACGGAGGTAGTGTGGTAGTGGTGTGGCTGACAGTGTTAGTGTGGTGGTGGTGTGACTAACGGTGTTAGTGTAGTTGTTTTGTGGCTGATGGTATTAGTGTGGTGCTGGTGTTGCTGACGGTGTTAGTGTGGTGGGTGTGTGGACGAAGGCGCGGTGTTACTGTCGTGGTAGTATGGCTGAAGGTGTTAGTGTTGTGGTGGTGTGGCTGAAAGTGTTAGTGTGGTGGTGGTGTGGCTGACGATGTTAGTGTTGTCTTGGTGTGACTGATGGTGTTAGTGTGGTGCTGGTGTGGCTGACGGTGTTGTGTTGTGCTGGTGTGGTGGTTGCCTGGTTGACGGTGTTTGTGTGGTGCTGGTGTAGCTGACGGTGTTAGTGTGGTGCTGGTATGGCTGAACGTGTTAGTGTGATGGTGGTGTGGCTGAAGATCTTAGTGTGGTTGTGGTGTGGCTGACGGTGTCAGTGTGGTGGTGGTGTGGCTGACGGTATAAGTGTGGTGCTAATGTGGTGGTGGTGTGGCTGACGGTGTAAGTGTGGTGCTGATGTGGCTGACGGTGTTAGTGTGGTGGTGGTGTGGCTGACGGTGTTAGTGTGGTGCTGGTGTGGCTGACGTTGTTAGTGTGGTGCTGGTGTGGCTGAAAGTATCAGTGTGGTGCTGGTGTGGCTGACCGGGTTAGTGTGGTGCTGATGTTGCTGATGGTGGTAGTGTGGAGCTGGTGTGACTGACGGTGTTAGTGTGGTGCTGGTGTGGCTGACAGTGTTAGTATGGCGCTGGTGTGGCTGACGGTATTAGTGTGGTGCTGGTGTCGCTGACGGTGTTAGTGTGGTGCTGGTTTGTGGCTGACGATATTAGTGTGGTGCTAGTGTGGCTGACGTTGTTAGTGTGGTGCTGATGTGGTTGACGGTCTTAGTGTGGTGCTGGTGTGGCTGACAGTATTAGTATGGTGCTGGTGTGGCTGACGGTGTTAGTGTGGTGCTGGTGTGGCTGACGGTGTTAGTGTGGTGCTGGTGTGGCTGACGGTGTTAGTGTGGTGCTGGTGTGGCTGACGGTGTTAGTGTGGTGCTGGTGTGGCTGATGGTGTTAGTGTTGTGCTGGTGTGGCTGACGGTGTTAGTGTGGTGCTGGTGTGGCTGACGGTGTTAGTGTGGTGCTAGTGTGATTAAGGGTGTGTTGAAATGCAAACTTGACAAAGAAGTGGTGGCAAAAATTACAGCAGTTTTTGAGAGTACCGTGTCTATAATGACAAGGGCATTTTATTATCAAACGATTGCACAACGGACGGCAGGTATTTTCTCTCTCTCTCTCATGTGAATCTGAATTTACTATACCTCATACCAATTAATCTGGCCAGGCATGTATTGCAACACTGTTCCCGTCGAGATTCTGATTGGCTGGAGGTGTTTGTTCGATTTCGTTGTTGCTTAAACCGATACTCTCTTTATTGTCAGATGTGATAACTTGAGTTTGTCGACGATACAATTGTCAAAAGCAATAAGAAATCAGTTATATACTTAACAACAATGAAATTTGCGTAGGAAGATAGAAATATGAGTTAACAAAGTATTATAATAGTCCAAGTCAAGGTCAGCATTTGAACAATTCTTTTAAATCTCCAACACTCGATAATGTAACAGAAAATTAAGGAAACCTGCTTAATTTATGCGTTGGTGTAACACACATTTAAATTTTAAGATCAGTCCTTACTGTGATAATAGAGGAGATATAATGAAATAGTTTTCCTTTAGCCTACTTTGATTTTCGCAATTTTTTCAAACTCCCCTCCCCGAACAACTCGTCTTTTCATTAGAATTTTTAATTATTCAATGTTGTGGCACGATTTAAGGATGCGGACTGATCTTAAAATATAAAAGTGTGTTACACCAGTGCTTCGATTAAGCAGGTTTCCTTAATTTTCTGTTACATTATCGAGTGTCAGAGATTTAACCCGCCCCGTCTCGTCGACGTATGGGTACGTTGCAACGATTTGCATTTGCCAGTCCCGGCAACGTACCGGTATGTCGTGCAATTGCAAGGTCCCTAATTTGCACAATTTTCAATTTTCACACGTGATTTTTCGTATGTATACACGGGACACCTTCCTCTATTCCTCTACAAGATGCCAAGCAGGGACAATGCCTTACACCGCATAACCTCCCCCCTCCCCCCCTCACGCCATTGTCTCGGCAATTCACCTGTTACCAGTGACCTGGCCAGTAAAGATATTCAGGGCCAGAGTGATTCCCCAATCGATGACAAAGTGGAGGACAATGTTTACATAGCATTAGAAGAAACAATCAGAAATAATGATCAGGTAATGTGGCAAAAAAAGGTCAGGTATGGTTATTAGTTAGTGAGTGAAACAATGCTTATAATGCCTTTATTACTGCTTGAAAACCAGTATACTCTCATACTACATATAAATTCGTACCAAGTAAATAAATAAATACCGTTTATGAGTGGATAAAATAGTTACCCTCCCATAGACTCGTTTTCTTTGATGCCAGCATGTTAGAAAACCCAGTCAGTTAAGGAGGAACTCCTACCTGGATTGAGTATTTTAAACCTCAGGTGAGCGATTTTCTATGAATTTTCGATGTTTCTCACCAAAAGCGAAGGTTTTAGCCGAAATTTTTTTTTTCGAAAATACCTCGGGATTGGGGGATGTTGGAGGTGCGGAAAACCTCGGGACGTGACGGGTTAAAGGAATTGTTCGAATGCTGACCTTGACTTGGACTGTTATAATAATTTGTTGACTCATATTTCTGTGTTCCTACGCAAATTTCATTGTTGTAAAGTATATAACGGTTTTCGTATTGCTTTCGAGATTGTATTGTCGACAAACTCAGTATCATATCTGATAATAAAGAGAGTATCGGTTTAATCAACAACGAAATCGAACAAACACCTCCAGCCAATCAGAATCTCGGCTGGAACAGTGTTGCCATACATGCCTGGCCAGATTAATTGGTATGAGGTATAGGCTCCAAGGTAACTACTTCTCGATTCCCCAATACCCTGCCCCCCAGTACAGAGAAATGGATTTGAATATTTTTACATTGATATACATGGTTATATATATATATATATATATATTTAGATATATATATATATATATATATATATATATATATATATATATATATATATTGGTAGGAGAAGGGATCTTTATTTTGTTTTTGTTGATTTGGAAAAGGCCTTTGACAGAGTCCCTAGAGAGGTGGTGAAGTGGGCAATGAGAAAGCTTGGCTTGGAGGAGTGGCTGGTTAGGGTGGTTATGGCCATGCATGTGGGTGCTCACGCCCAGGTGAGAGTGAATGGAGATTTGAGTGATGAATTTTCCGTGAATGTTGGTGTGCATCAGGGGTCAGTCTTGAGTCCCATGTTGTTTATCATGGTACTTGAAGCCCTTTCACGTGACTTTAGAAACGGACTCCCGTGGGAGTTGTTGTATGCTGATGATTTGGTGTTGATTGCAGAGAATGAAAGGGAGGCGGAGGAAAGGTTTAGGAAGTGGAGAGATGGTATGGGGCAAAAGGGTTTAAGGGTAAATGCAGATAAAACAAAAGTGATGATATCTAGGGTTGGTGGCGGTACTGTCAAAGATGAGGGATAGTGGCCATGTGCAGTTTGCCACAAGGGCGTGGGAAGTAATTCCATCTTGTGCGGTGTGTGTGATAAATGGGTGCATAAGAGATGTAGTGGTATCAGAGGTAGACTGCCAGATAATGCTGATTTTATGTGTACGGCATGCTGGGGTGAGCAGGTGGAGATTGTCAGACTTGAAAGGATTGAACTTGCTGGTGAATCTCTTGAGTGTGTGGAAGAGTTTTGTTATTTGGGAGACATGTGTGCTGGAGGTGGGGCTGGAGGTAGCTCTGTGGCTAGGGTGAGAAGTGGTTGGAAGAAGTTCAGGGAGCTCTTGCCTCTCCTGACATTGAGAGGGCTCTCCCTACGTGCTAAGGGGTCTTTGTATGCAGCATGTGTTAGGAGTGTAATGCTGTATGGCAGTGAGACCTGGGCAGTGAAGGAGGAAGATATTCGCCAGCTCAGACGTACTGAAATGACAATGATTAGGTGGATGAGCAGTGCGTCCCTGCATCCAAGGCCTGGAGGGGCTGGGTTTACAATGGAAGAGTTGAGAGGTAGGATGGGACTGGAGTGTATTGGTGTTGTGATGAGGAGAGGTAGATTGAGGTGGTTTGGACATGTGGAGAGGATGGGGGATGATAATTGGGTGAGGAAGGTGAGAAGTGTTAATATTGGGGGTGGGGTTATGAGGGGTAGACCGAGAAAGACATGGGACGAGGTCATTAAGTGTAACCTTAGGGTTAAGGGACTGAACAGGGAGGTTGCAATGGATCGTGCAACGTGGAGAGCCGCCATTAGGTGACCAAGGCCGACACATGCAAGCATGTTGGAGCCTTTAAAAACGAAATGAAACGAAACGAATATTGCTTCCATTGCCAGGAGCCATCTGAGTGTTCCTTGCTCATTACGGAGGCATGGAAGCACACATTCCTTTCTTATATCCTTTGACTAATGCAAGACAGCCTTGATTTAGTCACGCTTGTTCTAATGCTGTCCACAACAAGGAGGAGGCCTATCAACGGTACCAGAGCCCCTGAATCACATCTTTTTTATATTTCTGCCCGGAATCGTGCTAAGTCTGTTCTTCGCTCTGGTAAATATAATTTCATCTGTACTTAATGCTCTCAACTCTCCAACTTGAAGTCTTCCCGGTCCTTCTTGCACTTTGCCAAAAACCTTACTAACAACTGTACCTCATCATCCTTCCCTCCTGTTTTCTACTCTGGTGGCTCTGTGGCTATTTCTTATACTGATAAAGCATATCTCTTTGCCCAGACTTTCTCCTCAAATTCCACCTTAGACGATTCCGGTGCTGTTCCTCCATCATTTCCCCCCTCTGACTTCCTCATGGCCGACATTAAAATTTCTTCAGCTGGTGTATAGTCTGCCATTGCTGGCCTCAATACTAATAAGGCATATGGACCTGATGGACTCCCTCCTGCTGTCCTCAGGAACTGTGCTTCTGTGCATACACCCTGCCTAGGTAGACTCTTTGGCCATTGTCTTTCAACTTGTACCTATCCTTCTTGCTGGATGTTTGGCCTCATTCAGCTAGTCCCAAAGAAGGGTGACCATTCCCAACCCTCTAACTATCGTCCAAATGCTTTAACATCCTGTGTCTCAATAGTTTTCGAGTATATTCTTAACAGAAAAACTTAAAAGCATTTTTCCTATCACAATCTTCTTTCTGATCATCAGTATGGATTCCGTCAGGGAAGCTCCACTGACGATCTTCTCACCTACCTTTCAGACTCCTGGTCATCCTCCTTTCGGGACTGGTGAAAGCTTTGCCATTGCCCTTGACATCTCAAAGTCTTTCGATCGAGTCTGGCATACAATAAAACTTTAATTTCCAAACTTACCTCTAACGGTTTCTATCCTTCTATCGGTGCCTTCATCTACAGCTTCCTATCTGGTCGTTCTATAGCTGCTGTTGTAGACGGCCATTGTTCTTCTCCTAGATCTATCATCAGTGGTGTTCCTCAGGGCTCTGTCCTATCACCAACTCTCTTCCTTTTATTCATCAATGATCTTCTAAGCTGTACGTCTAACCCTATCCACTCGTACGCTGATGATTCCATGGTCCACCTTTCCATTCGGTTCCCGCAACATCCATCTCAGCAGTTACTTCAACAAACAAGGAATGAGGGTATGGCACCCTTAATGTCTGACTTGGCTCGAATCCCTGTCTGAGGTAAAAATAATCTGGTTGTTTTTAATGCCTCAAAGACTCAGTTCTTACACCCATCAACCCGACAAAATCTTCAACAGGAGTACCATTATCCAGCTCAGTCCTGCATCATCCTTGAACATGTTTTGGGTTTCATTCACTCGGGATTTATTTTGGAAAGATCATATTACATTTGTAAAATCTGCTCCCAAAAGATTATGTGTGCTAAGCCATCTCCGTGCCTTCTTTACCCCTGCACAGTTGTTAACTTTAGGCACAGGCTTTATTCGCCCCTGTGTAGAGTACAACTCTCATGTGTGGGGAGGCTCCCCACATACAGCTCTTCTCAATAGGGTGGAGTCAAAGGCGTTTCGTCCCATTAACTCTCCTCCTCTTACAGGCTCCCTTCAACCTCTGTCTCTTTGCCGCAGTGTTGCATCTTTATCTCTTTTCTATCGTTACTTCCATGGTCATTGTTCTTCTGAACTGTCTGCTTGCATCATTCCACCTCTATGACGGGTGCATAGCACCCAACTAGCAACAATCTCTCATCCTTTTTCTGTCCAACTCTCTAATGCAAAAGTTAACCATTACTCCCAGTTTTTCATTTATGCAACAGGTCAACTCTGGAACTGTCTCCCTCTGTCTGTATTTCCTGCTTCCTATGACCTCCAGTCTTTCAAACACAGTGTTTCCAGGCATCTCGAAATGAACGGATCTTGAATTTGGCTCTCTTTTGTATTGTTTTTGTTTTTTCTTGGAACGAACTGTTATGCGGGCTCCTAGCCTTTGGTTCTTTCTTCCTCGCATAAAAAAAAAAAATGGAGGAATCAGACCCTATTTAGGGTAAGAGTTAGGATAATCCTATAATACGCAAAATCTAGGGGAATCTTAGAATCTATCTATCTATCTATTGCCAGACGCCATAATCCGGTAAGGGGTGGCCATTGACTTTGAGTTATTTGTTTTACGTGGAGGGCACTAACCCTCCACCAACCCACTTGTTGACACGTAGGGAACACGTATGGTTTGGTTATATGGTTACCACCCAGCGTTGTAAATGGTTTCTTGGCTTACAGGAAACCATTTGGCTTGTCACTCAATGTAAAGCCACCTGTAAAGGAAAGAAAGGCAATAAGATGTGACAGGAAAGATGGAAGAAATAAAGAGAGAGGAGGGCAGGCACAGAAAAAAAAAAATGATAAAGGTTAAGGAAGAAGTAGGCAGCATTACATCAAGTGAGTGGATGATGATCGCCACCACCTACCACAAATCTTAGAATCTTAGGGGCGTATTCAGTATTTTCGAGGGGATTTCACATCAGCATTTTGGAAATGACTTGTCAAACACCACGCATGCAGTATTGGGATATTGTGTTTAGCAAAAAAGAAGCTACTAATTTCCTATGTTACCTAAATTTAATGGCAGTTGTATCTGTCTTGTTATCACTTCCATTTCATAATGGAGAGCTTTTTTTCTCTTTTAGTACAGTATATCTATGAAAGACTCCTCAGACTCACAAATGAAACACTCTGTGGTATAATGGATATGGTATGTTACCTCAGTAATGAAAATATGACATCAGAAACTTTCAGTATTGAAGACAAAATGATTTCAGCACTTAGAGAAGTCGAATTTAATGCCACTTGTGCCGATGTCAATGGTTAACTGATGGTACAAATTACAATTTCGTTCCATGTTATTCTCAAAATCCGAGGATATAATGGTTCAGTGGTTTTAATGAGCTATAGAAAATGAAGTTTTGCTCTGATATCAGTATCACTGTGTGGGTTGTATGAAGTTTACACACACACACACACACACACACACACACACACACACACACACGCACACAATATATATATATATATATATATATATATATATATATATATATATATATATATATATATATATATATATATATATATATATATATATATATATATATATATATATATATATATATATATATAATAATTTTTTTTTTCACTTCTTGTGAATTACATTTCTATTTTGATACCACTTTTTGTGCAATTAATTATAAAAATTTCCACATATACCCCATACTCTTGTTTTTTATATCCAGTCATATTATATAGTTTCAGGGTAAAAATGGCAAAGGTTTAGGTTAAAAAATATTTTGGCTATGGAAACTCTGCTCCAACTGTCTACACACACTGCTTGCACATTAGATGTCGCACTTTCTATATCCATCACCCTTATTTATTTATTTTTTTTTATGCAAGGAAGAAGGAACTAAAAGCTACGAACCGACAAATTGTTCCCTCCAAGAGAAAACAAAAACAAGTTAACAGAGAGCATAATACAAGATCTGGTCATTTCGAGATGCCTGGACACACTACGTTTGAAAGACTGGATATCATGAATTACAGACAGAGAGACAGTTCCAAATTTCACTGTTGCATACATGAAGGACTGGGAGTAATGGTTAACTCTTGCATTAGAGAGTTAGAGAAAAGGGATGAGAGTTTGTTGCTAGATGGGTGCTACATGCCCGCTGTAGTGGTGGAGGGATGCAAGCAGACAGTTTAGAGGAGCAGTGGCCATTGAAGCAATGACAAAATAAGGACAAAGATGCAACAGTGCGGAGAAGAGACAGAGAGCGAAGGGAGCCAGTAAGAGAAGGAGAGTTAAACCCCTCTCAGGTAGATGTTGGTCCGTGTTGCACAACAGATAGACATGGGTCTCTCAGACCCCAAAATATAAAAATTCGGGAAAAATGTTTATGTTTACTTTATTCCAATACTGAAAATAGAGTAACATGTTTAATGTTTCCACAACACAAACATGTAAAAAAATGAACTGTTCTTTTCTTTTTATATTTTTAACAAATTTTTGAAACAAAAAAACGGGAAATAAATTTTGGTCTTCTATAAAATAAAAAGAAAACATCTGAATGGTTGTTTGAGTGGTCCCAAAGCTTGGTATGGGATGGTGCTTCATGGTTTGAAGAGGGGCTGCCAGACACTGCGTTCATGTCCGCAATCAGGGAGTAAAAAGTATCTCATACACCTCGTGCAAGGAACAGCATGGTGGACTGACGAGGTGAGACAGACTGTGACACAAAAGAAAAAATCATACACTGAATGGATGAGATATAGGGGCGTGAAAGAAGTTGAGAGGCGGAAGAAAGAGATATGTAGAAAGGAAGAGAGGGGCGAAAAGATTAGTAAGAGAGAGTAAGAAGAGAGTGGATGAAGAATTTGGAAGGAATTTGAGTGTCAAGTGGAGGGACTGTAAAAAAAAAAAAAATGTTCTGGAAAGAGGTGAAGAGAGTAGGACAGGGTGGGAGTGAAGTTAGCAGGGGAGTGGGTAGATTACTAGTGGAGAAGGGAGAAAAAAATGACCAGATGGAGAGAACACTTTAAGGAATTGTTGAACATAGAGAATGGAAGTAATGCAAGTATAAGTGGCTGGGGAATGGCTGGGAGAAGGAGGGAGGTGAGAAGACAGGAAGAAATCAGCAGGATAGAAGTTGTGGAAGCAATGAAGAGAGTCAAATTGGGGAAAGTCCCAGGAATTGATGGAGTGTGAGGTGAAATGCTGAAGCATGGGGGAGAGTTAGTAGTAGAATGGATGTGGAAGATGTGCATATTGGCCTGGGAGGAAGGTAGAGTCCCGGAGGATTGGAAGTCAGGTATAGTAATTCCTTTGTACAAAGGAAAAGGGCAAAAAGAAGTGTGTCGTAATCAATGGGACATTTGTCTTCTTAGTGTAATAGGAAAACTGTATGGCAGGATACTTATTGAAGGAGTTAGGGAAATAACAGAGTAATTAGTTGGAGAAGAAAAGGGAGGCTTTAGGAAGGGAAGAGGTTGTGTACATCAGATATTAATTCTAGGATCTTTAGTGGAAAAGTGTCTAGAGAAGGGAAAGAAGTTGTATACGGCCTTCATGGATTTGGAGAAAGCATATGACAGGTTGGATTGACAAGGATTGTGGAAAGAATTAAGATTATATGGAGTATATGGGAAGTTGCTGAATGCTGTGAAGAGTATGTATTATGGTGCTAAGGCTGCAGTGCGAGTGGATGGTGAACTGAGTGAATTTTTCTCTTTGAAGGTTGGGTTGAAACAGGGATGTGTCGTCTCCATGGTTGTCCAATCTGTACATGGATGGGGTAATAAAAGAGGTACAAGGTAGGGTAGTGGATGTTGGAGTGACCCTAGTGAGAGAAGGTAGTGTTTGGAAACTCCCTGTACTGTTGTTTGTAGATGTTACTGTGTTGTTAAGTGAAGACGAAGGGGAGCTACAAGGCTTGGTGGATGAATTTGGAAGAATGTGTAAGAAGCGGAATCTAAAGTTGAATGTAGGGAAGAGTAAAGTGATGGTCTTTCAGAGAGGTGAAGTCAGTGAATGTGCAGTGAGGTTGGATGGTGAGGAAATGGAAAATGTGAGTACGTTTAAGTACTTGGGGAGTGTGATGAGTAAAGATGGAAGTTTGGAGGGTGAAGTGCTTGAAAGGGTGCAATAAGGAAGAAAGGTTTCTGGTTCCTTGAAGGCAGTGAGAAGAAACATGGAAGTGAGCATGATAGTGAAAAAGTTACTACATGACAGTATTGTGATACCAACTCTAACGTATGGAAGTGAAGTTTGGACGTTGTTGGAAGGACACAAGTCAAGAGTGAGAGCAGTGGAAATGAGTTATTTAAGAGGAGCCTGTGGAGTCACATGGAGAGACAGGCTTACAAATGAGGATATAATGGAGGCATTGAGTGGAGAGGTATAGCCTATGAGAGAGGGGGATGTGAGTTGGGAGCAGGGCAGTGAAATGGCGGGGGACAGGGCGACGTGGAGACGATTTGTTTATGGCCACCCCGTACGGGATTAAGGCTTCTGGCACTATGTATATATACAATATATATATATATATATATATATATATATATATATATATATATATATATATATATATATCATCATCATCATCATCTGGACCTCCTTTCCAACCCAAGGGCAGGGTGTCGGAAATTTAGGAATAATTCCTCCCATTTTCTATTTTAGTTGGTGATGGGCAGTCGTATTTTGGAAGTATAATGTATTATACGTAAACCAGGGTGATGGGTATATAGGATTACGTATATTTATACTATGGTTCATAATTTAGTCTTTTTCCCAGCCATGGATGGAATGTGCACATATGCATTTTTAGTTATTTGATTGGTGGATCGCCTCTGTTCTTCTTTCCAGAGGTCTAAGTTTTAGTCTCGGCTAGGCCTCGGTCAATTACGAGTCTCGAGACCTCAGTTGCTCGGGCTCTCGCCCACGCTCTCAGTCCTAATTCATTGAGTCTTAGTCTCAGATGATCTCGAGTCGAGTCAGAGGCAGTCCCATTCATGCCTTAGTCACGCTTGGAAGCAGTCTAACCACTCTTGTGGTATTGAGAGAGAATTCGGTTGGGACAGACTGGACTGATTTATTAATTTACGACAGCGCTTCCTCCTAGATGGGAATGAACATTATCAATTCACTTTAATTTATAAATAGTGTAAATAGTAATGCTTACGTAAAAAGTACGTATTTGGTCCAGGCCGTAACCTCCAGTAATCCGCCAAGCACTAGCAACAAGCAACATCTTCAACAACTCCGACCATATGGCAACAACCTACAAGCCTCTCCATTGCTACTCTTAAGCTAAGTAACTAAATGACCCTTAGTGGCGAAAGACTGGGCGAATAATATTTCACCAGGGTTTCCAGCTTTTATTTGAGGATCCTTAAATAGATCGTTTAGTTGCTTAGTAGGGAACACAACCTACACGTCATTACGATCCAGGTGAGTCCTGGGAGTAAGACATATATATCCGGACAAATTATGTAGTGTTGTAGGCCTATTTTTGTCTTGTTTAGTGCAAGTGATTAGCCAGTTAAATATTTACGACACTACCGGGGGTATATTCCAAATTTTTCTAATTTTTCCCCCACACAGGGAGAGGAGTAGCAATGTCCAGACAGCCCAAAATTGCCCAATCCAATGGGCCACGCTACCATATATATATATATATTTTATAAATAACAGAACGGAGGAAGGAAAAACAAATGGGTAAAAAAAAAATAATCCATACACCAGATTACTGGTGTCCTCTCTTTATAAAATATCTGTAACAATTAGACTTGAACAGTTGTGGGTTGAAATTTGGAGGAAAACAACTCTGAGGAAGCGAGTTCCAGAGAGATGCAGTTCGGGGAATGAAAGAATTCTGATAGGCAGAAGTTCTGCAATATGGTTGAGTGACATTCCAGTCATGAGCGCTACCAGATGCCCGTGTAGCACGAGGGAAGGCATAGAGAGGTGGCACCATGGACGCAACTTCGTCTGAGCATTTCCCAAAAAAATATCTGTAAAATAATGCAAGGGAGGCAACATTCCTTCTTACTTGCAGGGGAGGTAGTTCATATGTAATGGCAGGGTTGTTAATGATTCTAACAGCTTTATTCTGAATTTTGTCTAGTTGTCTTATTGCAACCTCTCCACAAGCATTCCACAAGGGCGAGCAATATATATATATATATATATATATATATATATATATTGTTACATAGCCTATGATTTCATCATCCTTTGTGTAATTTTAACGCACAGTTGCTGCATGTTTGATCACGAGCGTGTTCTGCCTCAGTCCCCCCCTTCTACCGTTATAGTAGAGTAAGTCGTTCTCTCTGTTATTTAGAGCGGGATTGTCAACTCTTTGTCCCCATGGCTTCATTTGCGCGTCCTTCTTACAAGTTGTATCAAGCTCTGCTGGCCCCTATATAATGAGCTCAGTCTCTGCATCATTGCCACTTAGATCTGCTCCTCATTTTGTTCACATCTCTGTCCTCCCCTGTACAGATATTATTATTGTGAGTGCTCAAGAAATCTCCAAACATCAAGCAGCTGTGTGTAATTTGAGTATAAGTGTTATTGCATTTTTTCTTGTACTGTGTAGCATAAGGTTAATTCTTAGGCCTAGTGAGGTTTTTGATTGATGTTGGGTTTTATGTCAGTCATTTTTGATAATAGATTGTATCTGTAATAATTTATCTGGCATTCACTATTATCTGGTATCTCATTTTATCAGGGCTGACTTAGATAAATTTACTCTTGCTAATTTCGTGTTAATAGAGGCTATTGCAGTTAACCATATATTTAACCTGTTTATTTGCCATTACATTATCCTTATGAGTCCTGAATATTTTGTTGTTAGTTTGAGCATTAAACTTTAACTTGTAATTTTACCTAACTCTTTTGTTTTGAACCTGGAACTTTACGGGACAGTAGTGACTCTTAGTATTCTCACTTAAAGTGTACGTTATCTTTCTCTGTTCCGTAACATAAATTTGGCGACCTCTCATCAGGATATTCAGGATATTATCATAAGGATATTGCTTGATATTTTGTGACTGTCACTTATTCATGATGTCTACTATTACTACACTTGATGAAGCCAAGGATTTTTTGTCAAATGTGCAAACAGTGTGTGATGTAGAAAACAGAACAAAGAATGAACTTAAGCTTGTTGCTCAACAATTGGGAATTGCTGTTCGCTCTCATCATTCTAAAGATCAAATTGTTGACATGATTAATGAAAGCTTGTTTAATGTAACTCCTCCAAATGGGCAAACGCAGATTGAATTAGCTAAGTTACAGCTAGCCCTGCAGGAGGCTCGTGTGAAGGAAGCTGAATTTCAAGCACGTGCTAAGGAGGCTGATGTTAAGGAGGCTGAGTTTCACGCACAAGTTGAACTTCCTAGGATTCAGGGAGACCATGAGTATCGCATGAAACAAGGTGGAACTGGATCATCTAGCTCTGATGATTTTGATGTGGCTAAAAATGTTAAACTTGTCCCTCCTTTTAATGAATCTGATTTAACAAAGTATTTTCAGTTGTTTGAGAGGGTAGCTACAGGTTTTAATTGGCCCAAAAAGTATTGGCCAGTACTCCTTCAAACTGTTCTCACCGGTAAAGCTCAAGTAACTTATGCATCTTTGCCTCAGGATCAATGTGATAATTATGATGTAGTTAAGAGCGTGATTCTTAAGGCCTATGAGCTTGTTCCTGAAGCCTATAGAGTAAAATTTAGGACAACTTATAAGCAAGATAAGCAATCCCATGTTGAGTATGCAAAAATCAAAGAAGATCTGTTGGAGCAGTGGTTAAATTCTAAGAATGTGGATTCTGATTTTGACAAATTTAAGCAGATGATTTTGCTGGATGACTTCAAAAGGTGTATTTATAAAGATGTAAGCCTATATCTTGATGAGAAAAGGATAGATAATTTGTCTGATGCTGCAGTTTTAGCTGATGAATATGTTCTCAATCACAAGAGATATTCTAAAGAAAAAGGGAAAGCTGAGAGTAAGTACGTTGCCTCTACTCAGAGTACAGGTAACAGGAAAGAGAATAAAGATGATGTTTCTCAGGAAGTAAATACCAGCTTCACCTCTAGATTTCAGAAAAGTAAATGTACTTATTGTAGTAAGCTTGGTCATACTACGGAGAGATGTTTCAGGAGACAGCGTGATGTGAACAAAAAGGAGTCTTTAAATATTCAGTCAATTGGTCTAGTGTCCACTCTTGAGAGTTCCCAGAATTCTTTAACTGAGTTAACTGAACCTGCTTTGAGGGGTAACTTAAATTCTCATGATGGAGCTCCTCTTTTGAGCAGTAACGTGGGTGACACTTTCAAGAGTTCATGTGCTAATTTCCTGTCTGATGGTTTTGTCGGTCCTCTGGACAGTAATGACAGGAAATCAGTTCAAATATAGCGTGATACAGGTGCTTCCCAATCCCTTATGCTGACCAGTGTTCTAGGCTCTAATGTTAATTCCTCTGATGAAACTGTAATCTTACAAGGTGTAGGGAATAATTACTTCTCTGTCCCTCTGTGCAGAGTGAATTTAGAGTCTGGTTTTGTTAATGGTTCCGTTATGGTTGGGTTGGTTGGGACACTCCCAGTGTCAGGTGTAACTTTCTTACTTGGAAATGATATTGGTGGAAGTCAAGTGTGTCCAGCTCCTCAGTTGTCTAGTGAGCCAGTGGCTGCGGCCCAAGATTGTGATGTCCCTGATGTGTTCCCTGCATGTACTGTCACTAGGGCTAAGTCTAAAGTTACTGGTGATTTAGAGGATAATGATGATGATGATGTTATCCTAGCTGACACTTTTCTTGCTAATTTGGACCACTCACCAGATGAGGCAGTACCCCGTAGTGTTGATAATTTGTCTCGTCAAGAGTTGGTTGAGTTGCAGGTTGCTGACCCTGAGTTGAAAGGTCTAGCTAACTCTGCTTACAGTGAAGAAGAGTCAGCCGGTGCTTCTACTTGTTATTATGTAAAGTCAGGAGTACTTATGAGGAAGTGGAGACCCCCAACAGCATCAGCCGACTGTGAATGGGAGGTTGTACATCAAGTTGTCGTCCTGTTTGTAGGCAGGATATCATTAGAGTGGCTCATGATTCCAGTTTGGTAGGACACCTTGGAGTGAGGAAGACTGTGGCACGCATTTTGAAACACTTCTACTGGCCAGGTATCTTCAGGGATGTTTCCTGGTATTGTAAGTCTTGTCACACCTGTCAAGTTGTGGGGAAGTGTAATCAGACCGAAAAGGTTGCACCTCTAGTTCCCATTCCTCCTTTTGAGGCGCCTTTCACCCGTGTGTTGGTGGATATTGTGGGCCCTCTTCCTAAGACTTCTTCAGGATTTTCTTATGTGTTGACCATGATTGATATGGCTACTCATCATCCTGAAGCCATTCCACTTAGAAACATCTCAGCAAAGAACGTGGTTAAGGAAATGCTAGGGTTCTTCACAAAGTTTGGTCTGCCCAAGGAGGTACAGTCAGACCGGGGAAGTAATTTCGTGTCAAACGTTTTCAAGCAGTCTCTGAAAGAGTTGGGCATCACCCAGATCACGACTTCAGCTTACCATCCCCAGACCCAAGGAGAATTGGAGAGATATCATCAAACACTCAAATCGATGCTCAAGAAATACTCTTTGGAGCATCAGAAAGACTGGGATAAAGGTCTTCCATTCGTTGTGTTTGCTGCAAGAGAATCTCCAAATGAATCACTGGGCTTCTCACCTTTTGAACTACTGTTTGGCCATGAAGTAAGAGGACCCCTTAAGTTACTCAAGGAATGCTGGCTGTCTGAGGAAGATGATGTCAACCTGCTGGAGTATGTGATGAATTTCAAAGAACGGCTGTCCACTGCTTTACAGCTGGCGAGAGAGAATTTAGGAGCTGCTCAGGAGAAGATGAAGACTTGGTATGATAAGAAGTCCAGGTTACGCCACTTTCAGCCAGGAGATCAGGTTTTGATTCTGCTACCAGTGCATGGGCAACCTCTTCAAGCCAAGTTTAGTGGTCCTTATTTCGTGGAGAAGAAACTCAGTGATGTCAACTATGTCATCGCCACACCAGATCGTAGAAAGAGCAAGTAACTATGTCACATCAACATGCTAAAGTTATATCACAGGTGGGACGAAAATAATCCAGTCTGCACTGTAGCTGTTCCACCCGAGTCTGCAAGTGAAGCTCTCCCATGCAGTATGAGCCTGAGTGATAGTTTGGGGAAGAATCCTGATATCATGAATGATCTCCAGACTAAGCTTTCTCATCTGCCTCCCGAGGAAAGGCAGGAGTTTTCGGCATTACTGCAGGAGTACCCGCAAGTGTTCCGTGCTACTCCAGGAAGAACCACTGTGTTGATGCATGATGTCGATGTTGGAGACGCAAAGCTAATTAAACTGCCTCCTTACCGTGTGAACCCAGTGAAAGTTCCTCTCATCCAGAAGGAGCTTGGCTACCTGTTGGACCATAAGATGATTGAGCCCTGTCAGAGCGAGTGGAGTTCTCCTGTCACTCTGGTCCCTAAGCCAGGTGGGTCACAGCGGCTTTGCAATGACTACAGACGTGTTAATCAGATAACCAAAACAGACACTTACCCTCTCCCTCGCGTGGAAGATTGCATAGACAAGATCGGAAAGGCTAGGTACATAAGTAAGTTTGATTTGTTAAAGGGATACTGGCAAGTACCTATGACTGAACGTGCTAGGGAGATCTCATGTTTTGTAACACTAGGAAAGACTTTTGCATGTTCAGTAATGCCATATGGTATGAAGAATGCACCAGCCACATTTCAGAAGCTCATGAATGTTGTAACAGAGGGTTTGGCAGGGTGTGTTGTTTATATTGATGATGTATTAATCTTCAGTGACAACTGGAAAGATCACCTATGCCATGTCAGTAAATTTCTTGAGCGTTTGGTTCATGCTAATCTTGTAGCTAATTTATCAAAGTGTGAGTTTGGTCAAGCTAAAGTTCAGTACCTTGGGTATGTAATTGGTGATGGACATGTTGCACCACCAGGAGCTAAGGTTCAGGTTATAAGTGATCTTCCCAGACCTAAAAGTAGGAAGGAGCTACAAAGATTTTTGGGAATGGTAGGTTATTACAGGAGATTTGTTCTTAACTTTTCTATTCTTGTATCACCACTTACAGACCTACTGAAAAAGGGAGTTAAACTTGTCTGGACCGATAACTACGAATCCTCTTTCAACAAACTTAAAGCTATTCTATTAAGTCAGCCAGTGCTCGCTACTCCAAATTTTGCTAAGCCTTTTAAGATGGCTGTTGATGCAAGTGATACAGGAGCTGGGGCTGTTTTGCTGCAAGAGGATGATCAGGGTATTGAACATCTTATTACAGTAAGAAGTTCACTCCACCTCAAAAGAACTACTCAACTATTGAGAAAGAGCTTTTGGCCTTGATTTTGGGTTTACAGCATTTTTCATTTTATTTGTGTTCTGGTTTTGACCCCATAGTCATTTATACCGATCATAACCCACCGAAATTCCTTAGTAAGTTTAAAGATAAAAATCAGAGATTGACAAGATGGAGTCTACTTCTTCAGGAGTATTCATTAAACATACAACATGTCAAGGGGAAAGAAAATGTTATTGCAGATTGCTTGTCTAGACTTTAGACAGATTGTTTTACAGTAATAAGAAATTTCCTTTGTAAATTTCTTTTTCTTTGTGGGGAGGTGTTACATAGCCTATGATTTCATCATCCTTTGTGTAATTTTAACGCACAGTTGCTGCATGTTTGATCACGAGCGTGTTCTGCCTCAGTCCCCCCCTTCTACCGTTATAGTAGAGTAAGTCGTTCTCTCTGTTATTTAGAGTGGGATTGTCAACTCTTTGTCCCCATGGCTTCATTTGCGCGTCCTTCTTACAAGTTGTATCAAGCTCTGCTGGCCCCTATATAATGAGCTCAGTCTCTGCATCATTGCCACTTAGATATGCTCCTCATTTTGCTCACATCTCTGTCCTCCCCTGTACAGATATTATTATTGTGAGTGCTCAAGAAATCTCCAAACATCCAGCAGCTGTGTGTAATTTGAGTATAAGTGTTATTGCATTTTTTCTTGTACTGTGTAGCATAAGGTTAATTCTTAGGCCTAGTGAGGTTTTTGATTGATGTTGGGTTTTATGTCAGTCATTTTTGATAATAGATTGTATCTGTAATAATTTATCTGGCATTCACTGAGTATTATCTGGTATCTCATTTTATCAGGGCTGACTTAGATAAATTTACTCTTGCTAATTTCGTGTTAATAGAGGCTATTGCAGTTAACCATATATTTAACCTGTTTATTTGCCATTACATTATCCTTATGAGTCCTGAATGTTTTGTTGTTAGTTTGAGCATTAAACTTTAACTTGTAATTTTACCTAACTCTTTTGTTTTGAACCTGGAACTTTACGGGACAGTAGTGACTCTTAGTATTCTCACTTAAAGTGTACGTTATCTTTCTCTGTTCCGTAACAATATATATATATATATATATATATATATATATATATATAATATCATCATCATCTGGACCTCCTTTCCCACCCAAGGGCAGGGTGAGGAGTAGCAATGTCCAGACAGCCCAAAATTGCCCAATCCAATGGGCCACGCTACCATACATATATCTATCTATCTATCTATCTATCTATATATATATATATATATATATATATATATATATATACACACACACGGTGTGTGTGTGTGTGTGTGTGTGTGTGTGTGTGTGTGTGTGTGTGTGTGTGTGTGTGTCTATCTATCTATCAAGCTAACTTTCTATATATGAAGTTAATTTGTATTTAGCATATTTGATCATCCCTTACAGTAAACAGATAATATAAGAGAAGAAGACACAGGCCCTATAATTCTTGATCTCCAACATTCAACATCTTCATTATATTGTGCATCAACAATATATACTTAATTTTGGACCTGAACAGTCCGTTCTCGAAGGTCTAGCTGCCATAAGCACAATATACTGCTGGTGAGATGATATTTGTCGATGGGTTTTTATGAGATATCCGTGGATAATGTGAAAGATCAGTGGCGACTTAACAAAACAACAACGATCTATTCCCCCCTCTGGAATCGATCTCGCGTCCTGCTAGTCAGCAATTTCATGATGAACTGGGAAAACAAGTAAAACTAGAAATTCTTATATTAGGCAAAGTTCTTCATGTACTAGAAATGTCTGACCAGGGAGGTGACACAGAAGTGATTTATGGAGTTTGATAACATTACGAAATCACTCAGGTCAAAATAACGGTATCGCCCACTGCGGCATACCCAACACAAGCTTTAGCAGTTTTCCAATAACAGTAAAGAATACAAAATTTCCACCACTTATGATGCATCAATTGGGTGGTTATATACCTCCATAACCTTGAAATATGAAACTACATCATACGTGTAGTGTGTGGTAGGCATTACCCCACAATACCTATCAAGGGTTAAGAAGGGTCTTTAATGTGGAAACAGAAAATAAACTGCATAAACCCATATTGATTTATTATTAATGCGAACACAAGATTCTGTTTTGGTGCCTGTCAGACGATGTATAATTGATAAATCAAGCCAGGTCTTCTAGTGTATAATGTAAAATCCATCATTATTTGTTTTGGCGAAGAATATAGAACTTTGCATTTTATTTCAGTTTATGACTTTAAGAAATTCCGTGCGACGAAAGGGTTAATACAAGTGCGCACAGATGTTGACCAAACAGCGCCGCCCACCATTCATGAGGACAGTGATGGCGGAACGTGAGATGTTCGTGTGGCTGTGGTTGAGTGGACTGTCATTCAAAGTCGTAGGGCAGTGGACTGGAGCCAGCACGACAACTGTACGTAGGTGGGTGATGCGTTGGCAGGAGGAAGGCCACCTACGCAGCAGAAGAGCACAGCATAGAATAGACCGAACAAGACGGAGTGAACTGGATCTACAAGCAAAGTATGAGCTTCATCAACTGGGATACTACCTCTCTCCTAACATGAAAAACTTTCCTTCTAGAATCGACAAAGCTAATTACAACAATACGGATGTTAGAGAGCACAGTTTGCAAAAGTCATATGTGTTTTGCAGTGACGAGCAAAAATACTGACCATTTCACTACAAATATTAATTCCTTTACGCAATTTTATTCAGGTTAACAAAAAACAAGTCCGTAAATGTATCGTCTTAGCTATCCTTGTCTTATGCCACAGTTGCCATGCCCATTGCAAGGGATGACTATACTCTTTTCACTCTAACGTGCCGTAAAATTGCCATCTCTCCGTGTTAAATGCTGACTTTTAATAAAAAGATAAGACTAATATAAGACCCTAGTCACAAAGAAGTGCCGTGGAAAGAGTGTAGAGCCATAGTATTTCTTTTTCTGCCACAAAACTTTTTTTTCATTTTTTTGTTTACAGATGGACAGAATATGGAAAAAAAAAAGATTAACTAAAAAAATCTGTACACGAAATCACCAAATAAGCCGGAAAAAGACAAAAATCTACATGACTTTAAGCTGAAATGCGTACAGAATGATCCTACCGAATGCCATATGCGATTTAATAGATTCATATGTTTTTTTTTATCTTTTCCAGTTTGAAATGATTCTTATGCTGAGTATTTCGTCTGGAGATCTCAAAGACATCATTGAAATGAAAAGAACTTAGAACCCTTCGACTGCTGTGACACTGACGAGAATAAACAGTACTTTTTTTTTTTTTAACTCTAACTTGGACCAATATTGCCATCTCTCCATCGTGAACATTGAACTGTAAGAAGGGAATGATACTAGAATATGATGCCAGTCACGATGAAGTGCAACAAAACGGATGTAAAGCGGTAGTATTGCCTTTTTCTGCAACTGAGCAACGTAAAATAAGCTACAAAAAAGACGAAAATCTGGGCCAAGTTTGAGTAAAAATAATAAAGCACATATATAAAAGATTATTCATATATTAAATCATTTCACGTGAATGTATTCCTTACCGAAATATATGATTTCTGAGAACGCAGTTATAAGCTACGCCGCCACCTGCAATTTGCGTCATGTGGTGGAGTGCTGGACTGCTGACTGAGAGAATGCGAAATCGATCCCTGAAATTGCTGGGAACAGATTGGGAGCTTGAATTTGTCCAGTCACTCTTAGTTTATTTATGACATGATCCATCGACATACAAACAACATCAGTGCAAATACCAACACACCAGCCCCGAATCAGTGAGCCCTAGCATATAACCAGAACACTCAGTGGGTGTAGGTATCAGAGTGATGACATGTGAAGGTGTTGTACGCTAATTCGTGAAGGTATAATGACTGATGGGCCTCGGGAACGGACGCTATAGTTTACGCCCACAGCCAGATACATAAAAAATATCTTCTCCATTAGGATGTCTCTGAATCCATTTGGCTTGATGATAACTAGTTAGTTTTTCCATCGTTAACATCCGATTAATTACTTTGCCTCAGGAGACGTCCCTTGTAGGGAGGGAGAAGTGAAAGGTGTTCTTAACCCCTCAAGATGGATGTCCTTCACAGGAAAAGAGAGAGAGAGAGAGAGAGAGAGAGAGAGAGAGAGAGAGAGAGAGAGTATACAATACTGACACCACTAGCCTGACTAGGAAAACTTCATGATATTTTCCCCCCAGTTGCCACTCGCCAACGGGAAGGCTACATCTGGAACAATCCAGGGGTGGGATTCTGAGCCATATTAACGATCCCTGCCTTGTTGTAACCATGATCTGTTTTGCAAGAAGAACTGGAGACATGGAAGGTTTCTGCTGTTTTCTTTCTTTGTCCTTCCTTCCAAAATATGTAACACCCATGGCAGTTTTCCTCTCGTCACCAGGAATTGTTTTTGACGAAACAACGTTAGACGGGGAAGATTCTAATGTTGCCCGCCATCCTGCAAGAACTAAATTGAGATACGATCGGGAACCCATCATAAATACTCGCACCTTTGAGAATCACAATCATAACTTGAAATTAGGTAAATGGATTATGAATATTAAAACGGGTAAATTTCCTGTGCTGTTATGTAATTGAAAAAAGGTGTTTATGTGAGATGGATTTACACACACACACACACACACACACACACACACACACACACACACACACACACACACACACATACACAAGATCAGGATGTTTAACCCACTGACTCAGGATGATGCATTTTCCACTTTACTCATGCCATCTCCTGACGATGTTGTACAGCTTAGGAGAGTTTTTTCAACCTGGAGATCTTAGATATGCCCTGAATAGATCTCTTCAGTACGAGATGTGTTTCATACGTTGGACAAAATCGTCTGGCAGCAGCAAGACTAAAATAAAATGGACATTACCTGGACTCAAGTGTTTAACTCCTTAATGGAAGATGTAGTGATCTCGTTAGTTTTTAGATCACCCAGCCGAGTTTATTCAGCTTAGGGCATAGTTGCTTAAGTGGAGAGACTACATCAAGCCTTTACTAACCATTTTATCTTCAGGCGTTCTTCTCTGTTGAAAAAAATATTACCTGGTAGTAGTTGCTGTTGCTGAGTAACCCTGGTCTGTCTGGCCAAGCAGATTCATCAACTACAGGGAAGCAACCGCCCCTGCTGGGATGTCGTGTTCAGTGAACCGATGTGGCCTTGTGGCTACCAGCGCCTGACCACAACGAGACGTGGGGGATAATGGGTAGGTTTGGTTCCTCGATGGACGCCGCACTTGCATCTCTCAACCCAGTTAACAGGGGCACCATAGCAAGCTCAAGTTCGCCCCAAGTTTAGGTATATGGTTATCACCCAACACTGTAAATGGTTTCCTATGTTGGAAAAGCCATTAGGCTTGTCCCTAGGTGTAGAACCACCGGAAGTGGAAAGATGAGTAATGAAAAGTGACCGCAAGGAAAAGGAGATATATGAAGAGAAGAGGGCAGACAGATGGATAGAATTAGAGAGAGAGGAAGGAGGAAATATCAAGTGAATGGCTGATGGTCACCACCACTTACCACCATTGTGGGAATAAGATACAAAATGCGTCATCGTAGTGAAAGGGTTAAGCAAAATAGTGGTGCTAGGATACATGAAGCGTCAGACGTATAATGACACAAGATGATACTTCAGCATTCGTCGAAAGCCACTATGTAAAGACTGTATTTAATTAACGCTATGTTAGGGTATGAGACAGGAATATTGACAGATATGTACTGTAATTCTTGTGATATTGTGGTGTCAGTAGGGAGTTACTGTAGCTATCAGACAAAGGCAAGAAGGTAATAGAGTTACTTGGTACTGATTTATTATGTCCGACTTTAATATTGCAATTAACTGTTCTTCGTGAATTCAGTAAACTTCATGCTACATGTTATTTAATTCATGCACTCTCCTTGTTCAGTTTCTTAGCCTCCTTCGGATATTTATCCCAGTACTGTCAAAGGCATTAATGATATTTTATATATATATATATATATATATATATATAGATAGATAGATAGATAGATAGATAGATAGGTAGATAGATAAATAGATAGATAGATATTCCTTCTACTCTACCTTGGCCGGAAAATGATATCTTGGCATCTTGAAAACTAAATTCTGACAATTGATTAACACTAGAATATGATGAAAGTTTAGAAGAAGTGCTATTAAAAGGATGCAGTGCTGTAGTTTTTCTTTCTGTCATTGACCTATGTGAAATAAGCAACAAAGGAGTGAAAACCCAGGGATGATTAGAGTACAATGACTATTGTAAGAATATGTGACGCCAGCAAAACCAATCCAGCCAGTAGCCTTAACTGTCAAAATGAAACCCTGCTATGGGACTGCTATGTGTTAAAAGTGCCTCACAACTGCTTCAGAATTAGGAACTGTTGCATTCCGAAGTGAGGCAAAACCTCCATACACAAGAGTCTCATATCTTTGTCTTTATTTTTATTTTCTATAAAAATATCCATCACCTGTCTTCGTTGTTGTTATTGCTGGTAAAATACAATATAAATACTATCTATCTATCTACCTATTGCCAGACGCCTCAATCCCGTTTGGAGTGACCAAAAACAAATCGCCTCCACGTCACCCTGTCCCCCGTAATTTCACTGCCCTGCTCCCAACTCACACCACCGTCTCTCATACACCTCTCCACCCCATCCCTTCATCTCATCCTCGGCCTCCCCGTCCCTCTTCCCCCCCCCACCTCACTCACCTCACTCACATACACTCTCTTCGTCAGTCTTTCACCCTCCATCCTCTCCATATGGCCAAACCACCTCAGTGTGTTCCTCATAACGCTTCCTATCACATCCACATCCACACCACAACGCTCCTTTATATCCTCATTTGTCAGCCTGTCTCTCCATGTGACTCCACAGGCTCCTCTTAAATAACTCATTTCCATTGCTCTCATTCTTGACTTGTGTCCTTCCAACAACGTCCAGGCTTCACTTTCATACGTTAGAGTTGGTATCACAATACTGTCAAGTACCAACTCTAACGTACGGAAGTGAAGCTTGGACGTTGTTGGAAGGACACAAGTCAAGAGTGAGAGCCGTGGAAATGAGTTATTTAAGAGGAGCCTGTGGAGTCACATGGAGAGACAGGCTGACGAATGAGGATATAAAGGAGCGTTGTGGTGTTGATGTGGATGTGATAGGAAGCGTTAAGAGGAACACACTGATTTGGTTTGGCCATGTGGAGAGGATGGAGGGTGAAAGACTGACGAAGAGAGTGTATATGAGTAAGGTGGAGGGGGAAAGAGGGATGGGGAGGCCGAGGATGAGATGGAGAGATGGGGTGGAGAGGTATATGAGAGAGGGGGGTGTGAGTTGGGAGCAGGGGAGTGACATGGCAGGGGACAGGGCGACTTGGAGACGATTTGTTTGTGGCCACCCCAAACGGGATTGAGGCGTCTGGCAATAGATAGATAGATAGATAGTAACTTTTTCACTTCCATGCACACTTCCCTGTTTCTTATCACTGCTTTCAAGGAACCAGCAACCTTTCTTCCCTGCTGTACCCTTTCAAGCACTTCACCCTCCAATCCTCCATCCTTACTCATCACACTATCCAAGTACTTAAACGTGCTCACATTTTCCAATTCCTCACCATCCAACCTCGCTGTACATTCACTGATTTCACCTCTCTCAAAGACCATCACTTTACTCTTCCCTACATTCACCTGTAGATTCCGTTTGTGACACACTCTCCCAAACTCATCCACCAAGCCTTGCAGCTCCCCTTCGTCTTCACTCAACAACACAGTATCAACTGCAAACAACAGTACATGGAGTTTCCAAACACTATCCTCTCTCACCAGGGCCACTCCAACATCCACTACCCTACCTTGGACCTCTTTTATTACCCCATCCATGTACAGATTGAACAACCATGGAGACATGACACATCCCTGTTTCAACCCAACCTTCAAAGAGAAAAATTCACTTAGTTCACCATCCACGCGCATTGCAGCCTTAGCACCATCATACATACTCTTCACAGCATTCAACAACTTCCCATCTACTCCATATATTCTTAATACTTTCCACAATTCTTGTTTATCCACCCTGTCATATGCTTTCTCCAAATCCATGAAAGCTGCATACAACTTCTTTCCCTTCTCTAGAAAATTTTCCACTAAAGATCTAAGAATGAATATCTGATCTACACAACCTCTTCCCCCTGTTCTTCTCCAACTAATTCCTCTGTTCTTTCTTTAACTCTGTCAACAAGTATCCTACCATACACTTTTCCTATTATACTAAGAAGACAAATGCCCCTATGATTACCATACACTTCTTTTTCCCCTTTTCCTTTGTACAAGGGAATAATTATACCTGACTTCCAATCCTCCGGGACTCTACCTTCCTCCCAGGCCAATCTGCACATCTTCCACATCCATTCTACTACTAACTCTCCCCTTGCTTCAGCATTTCACCACACACTTCATCAATTCCTGGGGCTTTCCCCAATTTAACTTTCTTCATTGCTTCCACAACTTCTATCCTACTGCTTTTATATTCGCAGTTTAAATCTGTATTGTAGTATTCTAAAGGACTGCTATCAAATGCATGAAAACTATACTTTTTTGTGTGGGGGGGGGCAAATTTTAATATCTTCCATATCAAACACTGGTATGGAAAGAATGGTGGTGTGTGTGTGTGTGTGTGTGTGTGTGTGTGTGTGTGTGTGTGTGTGTGTGTGTGTGTGTGTGTGTGTGTGTGTGTGTGTGTGTGTGTGTGTGTGTGTGTGTGTGTGTGCGCGCGTCTGGGGGAGAGAACGTTCTTCTCCATTAAGAGGTGTACTTTGCGAGAGCGATAAATGTGCCTATAACATTTAATAATTACCGTTGTTACAAGCACAGAAAATAACCACAAAATGATGGGTCGATGGTACTGATCCAAGGAACTAACTCACCTTTTGTTGGTTGATGGTCTCTCATACTGACAGTCAAATGTTACTGTGTTTGACGTCACACACAGTTGTAGTGTAATATATGTGGACATAGTTTCATATAAAATGGAATAAATATTGACAATGTAATGTTTTGAAATTATTGTTCTATGCATTGGATTTTACGCATTAGTAACAACTAGTATGAAATTTTACGATAAAGAGAGTATGGATGTTCAGTTATGTTATGAAAGTAGAAAATGACATTTTTTTTTTCCTGCAAAGCTAACTTAGAATATTGAAGTTACCTTCAAAGTAGTAAATAGTACATTCTTTTATTAATGTACATATAATATTTGATAGTAAATGGTATCTCCGAACAAAGTCAGAGGGAGCCCACCAGTCTCTTGGTCACATTTTGAGAGAGGGTTGAGAGAGCTAATTAGATAATTGGTGGAAGCCTCCCTATACTACCACATGTCCCACGAAATGGCTGTCCAGCCTCATCGTCATCTGATTTCTGCAACCATTCCAAAATTCAAAGAAGAGTTATTTTGCCTTTGTTGGCCAATGAACTAAGGTGCTTAGTAGGAAATGCGGAATGGTAAAGAGAGGTGAGTTAACCAAAATTCCGATCCTAATACAATTTTTTTTTTTTTAATATTAGAATATGTAAGTTTGAAGGCAGGAGGCAGGAACTACAGATCACGAAGGCGTGATATAGCGAGGTATGGAGGATGAGAAGGCAAGGGAACTGGGAAGGATTTGAGCTGGTTGACAAATTCATGCAGACTTGAGCACCTCAAGGCCTCCTTTCTTCCCCCGCCCCCCTTTTTTTTCGCTTTATATCCAACGTGTTTACTTTATCTGACAGGTGATATAAAGTGCATATCTGTAGTTGGCTATACCTGTGAGATGAAGTTAGAATGCGAGGGAATGTACAGTAAGCAAATAGACCCGCATTCTATTCGGGTAGGGAGGCTCCCTACCACCTCTTCCTCAATTATTTTTTTCCAAACGAAACATTTATTAGAGATTCATTGGAACTTGATTCCGGCCTGCAACTTCCAACCGGAACTTCAGTTTTTATATAGTTCCGGTTACGGCCGGAATTCTTGAAAAAATAACCGGCCGGAACCGGAACTTTTAATCTATGTTACTGGACCAACTTTTCGTATTCTAAGGAATTACTTTGATGTTTTCTCAGCCAGTTTTAAATATTTTTTTCTTACCTGTCACCTTCATCAAAATGCATAAAAGTATTAATTGGTTAATGATATACTTAAGTTATGTATCGAAAAATTTTACTATAGAAATTCACAATATGCACTGTATGATATATCTGATCAAAATAAATATTTTTTCATTCTCTTTCAACATGTGATAAAATTACAAATATAAAAACAGAATGGCTTACTTGAACTTAGTATAAAAGGGTAAGTTAAATTATAATTTAGAAATATAAACAAAATAGAGGCCTAAAATTATTGCATGGTACTTGTATGTTTGAGTGTCAAAGAATTTTTTTATTCCACAAATTCACTTCAAGCTCCAGTTCTGGCCTGAAGTTCCGGCCGGAACTTTTGTTTCGGGCAGTTCCGGTTCCAGCAGGAACTCGATATGCTGGTTCCAGTGCATCCTTACCATTTTTATCCTCCTTTTTGCTTCTTGTATGTTTTTAATGTCAACATAGATTATAGGAATAAGACACAAGAATACAGAAACGGAGAAGAATCGGAAATAAACAGGTAAGGAAAGGAAGTTAGTCACAAGAGAGAACAGTCCTGAGTGTGTGGTTCATTTCACTGGGCATACTATTGGTTAGTTCTCCTTCTGTCGTGGTTTGCCTGTGTCTTGCTTGTGGACCCTACTTTGCCTCACATCTGAAGGGGAAAAAAAAGGAAGAGAAGGGATGATGATGATGATGATGATGACGATGATGATGAAAATATGTTAAACTGATGTTACGATACCTAACTGAATATTTGAGAAGTTAATTATCAACGAAGTCTTGTTGGCATGAGGATTTAATTTTTCATTCAATCACCATAAAAAAAAGGAAAATATAAGAGAGTATGGATCCCTTGGCTTAAGGACTGTGTGGGTAACATCGAAAGCTGGACTACAAATGTGGGCGATTGCGCGCGCGCGCGTGCGTGCGTGCGTGCGTGCGTGCGTGCGTGTGTGTGTGTGTGTGTGTGTGTGTGTGTGTGTGTGTGTGTGTGTGTGTGTGTGTGTGTGTGTGTGTGTGTGTGTGTGTGTGTGTGTGTGTGTGTGTGTGTGTGTCAATGGAAGATTGTGCAAGTACAGTGAAAGAAGAGTTCTGGAAAAATGTGGAGGCGTGCATGGGAAAGTTTGAAAGGAATAAGAGCGTTTTTGATAGGTGATATGAATGGAAAAGCAGGGAATGTGAAGGTGGATAGAGTAGTTGGTGAGTGGGGTATGCTTTCAGAAATGGATGAGAATGCAGTGCTCTAGTGGACGTCTGTGCAGGGAGGGGATTGGTGATTCCCAATTGCCTCTTTAAACACAAAATGATCCACAAGTATACTTGGAGAGTGATGAGACTGGTGGGTGGTGAAATGAATGAACGGAAGGCAATGATTGATTATGTGTGTGTGGATTATAGAATGAGAAGATGTGTAATGGAAACAAGAGCATGCAGATGATGGGGGAGTGGACTTTCTGACCACCACTTGGTACTGGTGAAAGTCAAGGTTCAGATGAAATGGAGGAGTAGGAGAAGGGAAAAGCAGGAGGAAGAAGTACATACAAAGAGGGTAAAAAGGTTGCAAGACGATGGAAACGAGGCAGAATATAAGAGAGAAGTGGGGGAGCGATTGCATATATATGACTTGGAGCAAATGGGAGAGGTGCAAGGTGTGTACAAGAAATTCACAGAAGAAAACTGTGCAGCATGTGAGGTGGTGTGATGGGTGAAGAGAAGACAAAAGGGGTTGCAAGAAACAGTATGGTGGAATGAAGAGGTGAGACATGCTATGGCATGAAAGAAGAAAGCATATAGTGAGTGGATGAGAAACAGGGCGTGGAGGAAGTTGAGACAGAAGAGAGATTTACATGTTGAGAGGAAGACAGAGGTGAAAAGATTAGTATCAGAGAGCAAGAAGAGAGTGGATGAGGAATTTGGAAGAAATGTGAGTGTACACTATAATGGATTGAATGTAAGAAAATGTTCTGGAAGGAGGTAAAGAGAGTTAGACAGGGTGATAAAGAAGTAAGCCGGGAAGTGAAAGATAAGAATTGTATATTGCTAGTGGAGAAGGGAGAAAAAGTGAGCAGATGGAGAGAACACTAGGAATTGCTGAACATGAAGAATAGAAGTAACGCGAGTATGAGCAGCTGGGGGAATGGCTGGGAAGAGAAGGGATGTGAGAAGGGAGGAAGGAATCAGTTGGATGGAAGCAGTTGAAGCAATGAAGAAAGTCAAAATGGGGAAAGTCCCAGGAATTGATGAAGTCTGTGGTGAAATGATAAAGCATGAGGGAGAGATAGTACAAGAATGGATGTGGAAGATGCATAGATTGGCCTGGGAGGAAGACACAGTCCCGGAGGATTGGAAGTTAGGTAAAATTATTTCCCTGTACAATGGAAAAGAGGAAAAAGAAATGTGTGGAAATCATAGGCGGATTTGTTTTCTTAGTGTAATAGGAAAGGTATATGGTAGGATACTTGGTGAAAGAGTTAGGAATTGGTTTGAGAAGAACAGGGAGGGTTTAGGAGGGGAAGAGGATGTGTAGATCAGTTATTCATTCTTAGGTCTTTAGTGGAAAAATTTCTAAAGAAAGGAAAGAAGTTGTATGTAGCCTTCATGGATTTGGAGAAAGCATATGACAAGGTGGAAGGACAAGGAATGTGGAAAGTATTAAGAATATATGGAGTAAATGGGAAGTTCTTGAATGCTGTGAAGAGTATATATGAGGGGGCTAAAGCTGCATTGCATGTAGATAGTGAACTAATTTTTCTGTCTGAATGCTGACTGAAACAGGGCTGTGTCATGTCCCCATGGTTGTTTAACCTGTATATGGATAGGATTATAAAAGCGATGCAATGTAGGGCAGCGGATGTTGGAGCGACCCTAATGAGAGAGGGCAGTATTTGGAAATGCCTGTCATGCTGTTTGAAGATGATACTGTATTGTTAAATGAAGATGAAAGATAATTGCAAAGCTTGGTGAATGAGTTTGGGAGTGTGTGTATGAAACAGAATCTAAAAGTGAATGCAAGGAAGAAAAAAGTTTTGGTCTTTGAGAGAAATGAAGTCACTGAACGTACAGTGAGGCTGGATGAGGAGGAAACGGAAAATGTGAGTACGTTCAAGTACTTGGGTAGTGTAATGAGTATAGATGGAAGTTTAGAGGGTGAATTGCTTGAAAGGGTACAACAGGCAGGTTGCTGGTTCTTCGAGAGCAGTGATAAGGAACAGGGAAGTGAGCATGGAAGTAAAAAAGTCGCTGCATGACATTGTTGTGATACCAACTCTAACGTATGGAAGTGAAGCTTGGACCTTGTTGGGAGGACACAAGTCAAGAGTGACAGCAATGGAAATGAGATATTTGAGAGGAGCATGCGGAGTTATGTGGAGAGACAGGCTGAGAAATTAGGAAGTGAAGGAGAGTTGTGGTGTTGAGTGGACGTGATAGAAAGCGTTAGGAGAAATACACTGAGGTGGTTTGGCCATGTGAAGAGGATGGAGAGCGAGAGACTAACGAGTTGAGTGTATGGGAGTGAGGTGAAGGGGGGGGTAGAGAGACGGGGAGGTCGAGGATGAAATGGATTGTTGGAGTGCTCAGGTATATAAGAGGGAGGTGTGAGCTGGGAGCAAGGCAGTGAAATGGCGTTGGACAGGGCGACATGGAGGCGATTTGTTTATGGCCACCCCTTACGGGATTGAGAAGTCTGGCAATAGACATATAGACCATAAAAAAAGTTACGAATAGCTGTAAGTTAGATTGCTTCTGTATAAACAGCACATCCTCTGCCGCAATGTATACTATACTTCTTTCACTCTGACTTGGCCTAAAACTTCCATCTCTCCATCTTGAATCCTGAGCTGTGACAGGTGATTATATTATGGTGGCAGTCATGAAGATGTGATAAAGAAAGGATGAAGGGCGGAAGTATTCTTTTTTTCTGTCACTGAGCTATATGAAATAAGCTGCAAGAAGTCGAAATTTGAGGCCAAGTTAAGGTGAAAAGGGTATTGGCCATACAATGCCCCTCATACAGCGATCATCAACTTACCCTAAGAGTAATTTAGTATCTTACATGAAGGTAGAGATGGTGCGTCGTTTCTTCTTGCTACTTGTCTTGGAATCTCCACTTCTCTCTGCTGCTGCTGGATCAATATTTCTTCAAGGTAAGTGTACAACCACATGTCATTGTTTACTTTGCATTCGACATAATATCACAGGTGTATCAGAGATGTAGATGTGGCACCGTACATATGGGCAGATCGGTTCCTAGTGATATATAACTAAGATTTCGATGTCTTAAGTAATGTGTGAATGATTTCGTTGCTCATTTCACTGTGCATGCAATCTGATACCTCTCAAAGTCTGTGTTTGGCTTTGCTTCTGACGCTCTTATCACCACATCTTCTAGGTATGAGTTGGGTTTGGGATGACGATGAAGTGGTGACTGATAAAAACTGAATTATACTCGATCATTAAATGGATTATCAACATGTAGTACAAGTTTTCAGGGGACATTAATTGGTGTTTTTATGATGGGAGCTTGTGCCTAATTGCCTTTAAGGTATATGCATTTTGTTCACATTCCGCATGGTAAAAATGGCTTCATCAATGAATCTCCTCATGATACTATCATATTAAAAACACAAAATAGTAAATCATCCGCCTACAAACATCTCATCTTCATGAGGTCCATTGACACTATCCACCACATCTCTGAGACTGGTATTTTCGTCGGTGAAGGAGGCTCCTTAGTACCTCTTCCTTGGCGATTTATTTTCCAAAGTACCCATTATCATTCTCTTTTTGCTTCTGCCTTTTCAGTATCGACATAGATTGCACGAATAACCCAAAAGTATACAGTAATGAAACAGAATCAGAAATAAACCGGCAGGGGAGAGGTGTTAGTATCCTAACAGCACGAGAATACTGCTATGAGTAACTGCGAGTCGTAAGTATTTTTTTTTTTCCCTTTTCTTCGACTGAACGTTAAAGTTCATTTAATACTAAAATAAAATCACCAACAGTTCATCTACTTATACATCATGGAAGCAAATAATCCTCTTTGAGACAGAGGTATGTGTTGCTATCCTTGGTTGTCTGTTTATCTCTTTTTTTTATTATTATTACTACATAAGTGAGGGATGAAGCTAGTTTGAAATAAGATAAAATATTCTCTCTCTCTCTCTCTCTCTCTCTCTCTCTCTCTCTCTCTCTCTCTCTCTCTCTCTCTCTCTCTCTCTCTATATATATATATATATATACAGGAGCCTGTGGAGTCACATGGAGAGACAGGCTGACAAATGAGGATATAAAGCAGCGTTGTGGTGTGGATGTGGATGTGATAGGAAGCGTTAGGAGGAATACATTGAGGTGGTTTGGCCATGTGGAGAGGATGGAGGGTGAAAGACTGACGAAGAGAGTGTATGTGAGTGAGGTGGAGGGGAAGAGGGAGGGGCAGGCCGAGGATGAGATGGGGGGATGGGGTGGAGAGGTATATGAGAGAGGGGGGTGTGAGCTGGGAGCGGGGCAGTGAAATGGCGGGGGACAAGGCGACGTGGAGGCGATTTGTTTGTGGCCACCCCGAACGGGATTGAGGCGTCTGGCAATATATATATATATATATATATATATATATATATATATATATATATATATATATATATATATATATATTGTTACATAGCCTATGATTTCATCATCCTTTGTGTAATTTTAACGCTCAGTATGCTGCATGTTTGATCACGAGCGTGTTCTGCCTCAGTTCCCCCCTTCTACCGTTATAGTAGAGTAAGTCGTTCTCTCTGTTGCTTAGAGCGGGATTATCAGCTCTTTGTCCCCATGGTTTCATTTGCGCGTCCTGCTTACAAGTTGTATCAGGCTCTGCTGACCCCTATATAATGAGTTCAGTCTCTGCATCATGGCCACTTAGATCTGCTCCTCATTTTGTTCACATCTCTGTCCTCCCCTGTACAGATATTATTATTGTGAGTGCTCAAGAAATCTCCAAACATCTAGCAGCTGTGTGTAATTTGAGTATAACTGTTGTTGTATTTTTTCTTGTATTGTGTAGCATATGGTTGATTCTTGGGCCTAGTGGGGTCTTTGTGATTAATGTGGAGTTTTATGTCAGTCATTTTTGATAATAGTTTGTATCTGTAATTATTTATCTGGCATTCACTGAGTATTATCTGGTATCTCATTTTATCAGGGCTGACTTAGATAAATTTACTCTTGCTAATTTCGTGTTAATAGAGGCTATTGCAGTTAACCATATATTTAACCTGTTTATTTGCCATTACATTATCCTTATGAGTTCTGAATGTTTTGTTGTTAGTTTGTGCATTAAACTTTAACTTGTACTTTTACCTAACTCTTTTGTTTTGAACCTGGAACTTTACGGGACAGTAGTGACTCTTCGTATTCTCACTTAAAGTGTACGTTATCTTTCTCTGTTCCGTAACATAAATTTGGCGACCTCATATCAGGATATTCAGGATATTATCATAAGGATATTGCTTGATATTTTGTGACTGTGATATATTCATGATGGCTACTATTTCTACACTTGATGAAGCCAAAGATTTTTTGTCAAATGTGCAAACAGTGTGTGATATAGAAAACAGAACAAAGAATGAACTTAAGCTTGTTGCTCAACAATTGGGAATTGCAGTTCACTCTCATCATTCTAAAGATCAAATTGTTGACATGATTAATGAAAGCTTGTTTAATGTAACTCCTCCAAATGAGCAAACGCAGATTGAATTAGCTAAGTTACAGCTAGCCCTGCAGGAGGCTCGTGTGAAGGAAGCTGAATTTCAAGCACGTGCTAAGGAGGCTGATGTTAAGGAGGCAAATGCTCGTATTCAAGAGGCACAGGTACAGGCTCAGGCACAAGTTGAAATTGCTAGGATTCAGGCAGACCATGAGTATCGCATGAAACAAGGTGGAACTGGATCATCTAGCTCTGATGATTTTGATGTGGCTAAAAATGTTAAACTTGTCCCTCCTTTTAATGAATCTGATTTAACAAAGTATTTTCAGTTGTTTGAGAGGGTAGCTACAGGTTTTAATTGGCCTAAGGAGTATTGGCCAGTACTCCTTCAAACTGTTCTCACCGGTAAAGCTCAAGTAACTTATGCATCTTTGCCTCAGGATCAATCTGATAATTATGATGTAGTTAAGAGCTTGATTCTTAAGGCCTATGAGCTTGTTCCTGAAGCCTATAGAGTAAAATTTAGGACAACTTACAAGCAAGATAAGCAATCCCATGTTGAGTATGCAAAAATCAAAGAAGATCTGTTAGAGCAGTGGTTAAATTCTAAGAATGTGGATTCTGATTTTGATAAATTTAAGCAGATGATTTTGCTGGAGGATTTCAAAAGGTGTATTTATAAAGATGTAAGCCTATATCTTGATGAGAAAAGAATAGATAATTTGTCTGATGCTGCAGTTTTAGCTGATGAGTATGTTCTCACTCACAAGAGATATTCTAGAGAAAAAGGGAAAGCTGAGAGTAAGTACGTTGCCTCTACTCAGAGTACAGGTAACAGGAAAGAGAATAAGGATGATGTTTATCAGGAAGTAAATACCAGCTTCACCTCTAGATTTCAGAAAAGTAAATGTACTTATTGTAGTAAGCTTGGTCATACTACGGAGAGATGTTTCAGGAGACAGCGTGATGTGAACAAAAAGGAGTCTTTAAATATTCAGTCAATTGGTCTAGTGTCCACTCTTGAGAGTTCCCAGAATTCTTTAACTGAGTTAACTGAACCTGCTTTGAGGGGTAACTTAAATTCTCATGATGGAGCTCCTCTTTTGAGCAGTAACGTGGGTGACACTCTCAAGAGTTCATGTGCTAATTTCCTGTCTGATGGTTTTGTCAGTCCTCTGGACAGTAATGACAGGAAATCAGTTCAAATATATCGTGATACAGGTGCTTGCCAATCCCTTATGCTGACCAGTGTTCTAGGCTCTAATGTTAATTCTTCTGATGAAACTGTAATCTTACAAGGTGTAGGGAATAATTACTTCTCTGTCCATCTGTGCAGAGTGAATTTAGAGTCTGGTTTTGTTAATGGTTCCGTTATGGTTGGGTTGGTTGAGACACTCCCAATGTCAGGTGTAACTTTCTTACTTGGAAATGATATTGGTGGAAGTCAAGTGTGTCCAGCTCCTCAGTTGTCTAGTGAGCCAGTGGCTGCGTCCCAGGATTGTGATGTCCCTGATGTGTTCCCTGCATGTGCTGTCACTAGGGCTAAGTCTAAAGTTACTGGTGATTTAGAGGATAATGATGATGATGATGTTACCCTAGCTGACACTTTTCTTGCTAATTTGGACCACTCACCAGATGAGGCAGTACCCCGTAGTGTTGATAATTTGTCTCGTCAAGAGTTGGTTGAGTTGCAGGTTGCTGACCCTGAGTTGAAAGGTCTAGCTAACTCTGCTTACAGTGAAGAAGAGTCAGCCGGTGCTTCTACTTGTTATTATGTAAAGTCAGGAGTACTTATGAGGAAGTGGAGACCCCCAACAGCATTAGCCGACTGTGAATGGGAGGTTGTACATCAAGTTGTCATCCCTCGTGTTTGTAGGCAGGATATCATTAGAGTGGCTCATGATTCCAGTTTGGCAGGACACCTTGGAGTGAGGAAGACTGTGGCACGCATTTTGAAACACTTCTACTGGCCAGGTATCTTCAGGGATGTTTCCTGGTATTGTAAGTCTTGTCACACCTGTCAAGTTGTGGGGAAGTGTAATCAGACCGAAAAGGTTGCACCTCTAGTTCCCATTCCTCCTTTTGAGGCGCCTTTCACCCGTGTGTTGGTGGATATTGTGGGCCCTCTTCCTAAGACTTCTTCAGGATTTTCTTATGTGTTGACCATGATTGATATGACTACTCGTTATCCTGAAGCCATTCCACTTAGAAACATCTCAGCAAAGAACGTGGTTAAGGAAATGCTAGGGTTCTTCACAAAGTTTGGTCTGCCCAAGGAGGTACAGTCAGACCGGGAAGTAATTTCATGTCAAATGTTTTCAAGCAGTCTCTGAAAGAGTTGGGCATCACCCAGATCACGTCTTCAGCTTACCATCCCCAGACCCAAGGAGCGTTGGAGAGATATCATCAAACACTCAAATCGATGCTCAAGAAATACTGTTTGGAACATCAGAAAGACTGGGATAAAGGTCTTCCATTCGTTGTGTTTGCTGCAAGAGAATCTCCAAATGAATCACTGGGCTTCTCACCTTTTGAACTACTGTTTGGCCATGAATTAAGAGGACCCCTTAAGCTACTCAAGGAATGCTGGCTGTCGGAGGAAGATCACGTCAACCTGCTGGAGTATGTGATGAATTTCAAAGAACGGCTGTCCACTGCTTTACAGCTGGCGAGAGAATTTAGGAGCTGCTCAGCAGAAGATGAAGACTTGGTATGATAAGAAGTCCAGGTTACGCCACTTTCAGCCAGGAGATCAGGTTTTGATTCTGCTACCAGTTCATGGGCAACCTCTTCAAGCCAAGTTTAGTGGTCCTTATTTCGTGGAGAAGAAACTCAGTGATGTCAACTATGTCATCGCCACACCAGATCGTAGAAAGAGCAAGCAACTATGTCACATCAACATGCTAAAGTTATATCACAGGCGGGACGAAAATAATCCAGTCTACACTGTAGCTGTTCCACCCGAGTCTACAAGTGAAGTTCTCCCATGCAGCATGAGCCTGAGTGATAGTTTGGGGAAGAATCCTGATATCGTGAATGATCTCCAGACTAAGCTTTCTCATCTACCTCCTAAGGAAAGGCAGGAGTTTTCGGCATTACTGCAGGAGTACCCGCAAGTGTTCCGTGCTACTCCAGGAAGAACCACTGTGTTGATGCATGATGTCGATGTTGGAGACGCAAAGCCAATTAAATTGCCTCCTTACCGTGTGAACCCAGTGAAAGTTCCTCTCATCCAGAAGGAGCTTGGCTACCTGTTGGACCACAAGATGATTGAGCCCTGTCAGAGCGAGTGGAGTTCTCCTGTCACTCTGGTCCCTAAGCCAGGTGGGTCACAGCGGCTTTGCATTGACTACAGACGTGTTAATCAGATAACCAAAACAGACACTTACCCTCTCCCTCACGTGGAAGATTGCATAGACAAGATCGGAAAGGCTAGGTACATAAGTAAGTTTGATTTGTTAAAGGGATACTGGCAAGTACCTATGACTGAATGTGCTGGGGAGGTCTCATTTTTTGTAACATTGGGAAAGACATTTGCATGTTCTGTAATGCCATGTACAGATTGTTTTAGAGTAATAAGAAATTTCCTTTGTAAATTTCTTTTTCTTTGTGGGGAGGTGTTACATAGCCTATGATTTCATCATCCTTTGTGTAATTTTAACGCTCAGTATGCTGCATGTTTGATCACGAGCGTGTTCTGCCTCAGTTCCCCCCTTCTACCGTTATAGTAGAGTAAGTCGTTCTCTCTGTTGCTTAGAGCGGGATTATCAGCTCTTTGTCCCCATGGTTTCATTTGCGCGTCCTGCTTACAAGTTGTATCAGGCTCTGCTGGCCCCTATATAATGAGCTCAGTCTCTGCATCATGGCCACTTAGATCTGCTCCTCATTTTGTTCACATCTCTGTCCTCCCCTGTACAGATATTATTATTGTGAGTGCTCAAGAAATCTCCAAACATCTAGCAGCTGTGTGTAATTTGAGTATAACTGTTGTTGTATTTTTTCTTGTATTGTGTAGCATATGGTTGATTCTTGGGCCTAGTGGGGTCTTTGTGATTGATGTGGAGTTTTATGTCAGTCATTTTTGATAATAGTTTGTATCTGTAATTATTTATCTGGCATTCACTGAGTATTATCTGGTATCTCATTTTATCAGGGCTGACTTAGATAAATTTACTCCTGCTAATTTCGTGTTAATAGAGGCTATTGCAGTTAACCATATATTTAACCTGTTTATTTGCCATTACATTATCCTTATGAGTTCTGAATGTTTTGTTGTTAGTTTGTGCATTAAACTTTAACTTGTACTTTTACCTAACTCTTTTGTTTTGAACCTGGAACTTTACGGGACAGTAGTGACTCTTCGTATTCTCACTTAAAGTGTACGTTATCTTTCTCTGTTCCGTAACAATATATATATATATATGAAACGTGAGAGATGGCCTGCAGTCCAGATGAATCAAGGTCTGAATTCCAGAATGGGCAGAAAACAGTTTGAGGATTTAAACTCTTAACATAAATTTATTAAGCCCAAAATGCAACATACCTAGTATCAGGACCATGCGTGAGTACTGTATTATGTACAGAGGAACTCGTGTCTCACAGGGCATGTTGTTTTGCTACATAGCTATACTGGCATTTACAGTACAGGAGTTAGCATCCACTAAAGTGTGGAAGTCTCACAAGAGTGATATCTAAATGAGTGTGGATAATTACATGCAGTATATCAGTCAGGAACTGTCCTTGAGGCAGCAGGCCCCTGACTGAGGGATACTCAAGGCAGTAATACTGAGACTGTTGGAGTTAGAACAGCCACACAGTTTGCAGAAGTGAGGCACATCCCCTGCCTCAATGGGGTAGGGCAATATCCCAGCTGAAGTCGAGCAGACACATTATGCCTGTAAGCCATAAGTCCATGTCGGCGATACTTGGGAGAAGATAGGCAGAAGTGGTCGTAGTGTTGGATGGTCACACTCTGAGTCTGCTCAGCATTCCTGCGATGGAATGTAGGGAGAAGAACAGATGAATGTATCTTCTTTTTGTAGTAGGAAGGGGACGATGTGACATCATTAGGTAGAGGCAGTCAACAGGTATTTTTCTCAAAGATCAATAGTGTCATTGGCCGCAGTTCCGACATCTGAAGGAATACACAAAAACTGTATGGTAAGAGAACTGTCATGATCTGAAACTAACTGATGTAATATTTGTTGAACTAAGCAGTGGTATATGGGTTGAGGAGACAAGATGGCTTGAAGGGCAGACAAAGAGTTGCAGATAACTACGCCATTCAGTTCTCGCTGAGAGAGGAGACTAACTGTATGGAAGAGTCCCTGTAGCTCACAGTAGGGAGAGTTAGACGCGGTTGGTAGTCTGTGGCCAACCTAGCCTCCCTCTGGTGGGTCCAAAACAGGTGAGTAAATGGCGCATCCAGCACTCCCATCTCCTTGCAGGGAACCGTCAGTGCAGAGATGGTGCATGGCAGGAGCTGAGGAAGACACATGTGTTCACAGCTTGTTGTTTCTGGAGGTGTGGTAGGTTTGCCTTGGAGGTAGAAGTGAAGCAGGCTTCAAGATGAGGAATCCTCCAGGGAGGTGGACCATGATCCACTTCTGACACATGAACATAAATATCAAGTCTTTGTAAGATGGGAGAGGCTATATTAACGAGGGTGCAGACGCAGGGCAGAAGTGGAATGGAGGTCGAGGTGCAACAGGGTCAAGGGAAGTTTTGATGAAATGAAAATAATGAAGGGCAAGGTGGGGAGACTGAAGACATATGATGCTGAAGTAAAAGACACTGGCATATATTCTCTCAACAATGGGGGGGAACTTGAGGTAAGTTTGCATGTTGACTATTCTGGTGGAAACAGGACAGCATAGGATGTATCCCATTACTATGTTCTGAAAAATTGCAATTGGTTCTGCCGTCGGGAGGCGACTGAGAACAGGGGAGAGGTAATTGACAACTGACCGTATGAATACAACGTAGATAGTTCTGGACACAGGGACAGAGATTCCAGCAGTATTGTTGGTAAGCCACTTGAGGGGATTTAAGTCCTGCTGCAGCAAATCATGGAGGTCTCGGATGATGGGATGAAAGCACTGTCATACAGGTACGATTAGGGTAATCCATACAGGTGCACTCAGTTAGAGACACTGCCTGAACAGGGGGATGACACCACAGTGAATTCTGGAAGCTTTCCTGGGTTGTGAGGAGAAAAGATTCTGCTTTTTTTTCGGGGAGAGGATAAGGCCAGAAGTGGAAGATGACTGGTAGAATGAATGAAGAAAGCACTGAAGATCTTGAGGAGAGCTGGAGTGACGGCAGGTATCATCAGCATAAATGATAACAATGGTTCCAGGAATGTTGGGAAGAAGTGAGATTAACTGGTGCATAAACACATTAAAATGACAACGGCTTAGAACACCAACTTGTGGAGTGCGAAGTCTGAAGGCGTTGGAGGAGTTACATGTGTCCTTTAAAAGGTCATGCGAGGTTCTGTCACGAAGGTAAACCCGTATCCATCTCAAGAGGTTTCCTTGGACACCAAATTCCACCAACTGATGGAGGATGACATCTCTGCATCATTAAAGCTTGACTGTGGTGGCGAGCACTGGAGGGCTTTTTCCTGACAACCTTGTTTATTAAATCCTACATGAATCCAACACTCGTCTGATGGTTGATGTTATCTGTGAACTTCCACCAGGAATCAGTATGGATGCATTGCTGGAGGGCACTTAATCATCTTTTGATGCCTGGTACTGGTGCACATGGGCAGGTTTTTGTTTGCCTTTAGGAAAGAGAGACCATCTTCCACCACATTCCTCTCTACTTGGAGGATGTGCTGATCAAGTGTCCTAATATGAGCTTCAGGGCGACTTTTAATGTGTGGTCTTGTAACACAGCGTCTGTGGGAGTCATGGGTGGATTTTACCTGGGATGAATATAAGTTACCAGGTGACTGTAAATCAAAGGAGGGGAGGAGGTAGGAAATGTATTAGATGTATGTAGGGCAGTGCTTAGGAGGAATGGTATTGTGGATGCGAGTGTGAGGAAGGGAAGGTCCAGCAAGGAGGGAATAGTGGAGGCTGAGAGTAGCTTGATACGAGCACAGGGTAGAGATAGAAGAGCACCTGACGTGGGACGGCATTAGCCTGGATGTTATATGATCAAGAGTTCCTCCATGAGTGTGTGTGGCACCAACAGTGTCCCGGCAAGTTAGTTGGTGTGGCAGATGTATTCAAGGAGAGGAAACCCATTGCTATTTGGAGTAAGAGAGAGGTCACCCAGAGTAGGATGTAGGGCATTAAAGTCATGCACACTGATCATGCCACGAATTGTAGGAGAAGGGAGGGCAGGGAGAATAATCTTTCCGGGGGCAGTATAGACATTAAATAAGCAGATTCTATCATCGCCCACTGTGACCTAAAAAAGCTGAAAGGTCACATCATCACTTACAGAGCAAAGAAGAAGTTGGTGTGGTATGGAGGAATGAATGTAACTAATGAGACCATTCCTGGTGAGGTGAACATACAATATGTAGCCAGTAAGTGAGGGAGCCTCTTCCCCAGGCAGAGAACAACCAACAAAAGCTTCTTGGATGAAAATAACATGCGGGTGATGGCGACATATAGACCTCTTGAGTGCAGCAAGTTTCGAATTTCCATCTCCACAGGCAGTCGATGGGATAATATGAAGTGGCATTCTGTTGGCAAATTTTACAGTTAGGTTTCCGGGAGTCAGGAGGGGACGACGAGGTAGCATGAGCACTGTTTTGTGGTGTAGTATGTGAGGGGTTCTTTGTTGATAGATCACTGATCTTCTCAAGATGAGAGGTTATAGCATCCAACTTCTCTGTGAAGGTGATGACAGTGGTGAAGATAACCTGTATGAGACTCAACAAGAGAAGTGAGTGTGCTTTCGGTGCTGGTGTGCTGTTTGACCAGGCCATCGATGAGTGCCTCAGTGGCATCAAACCGTGTTGTAAGTGCTGTACCCACTCCGAGACATCAGAGAGGCAATGGCTTCAAGAAGGGCAAGTATCTGAGCAGAATCGGGAGTGGAGGAAGAGGCAGTTGAAGTGCTAGCATCTGGTAGCAGTGGAGGTGGTGGAGATTATGGTAGCATAGCTCTAGAAGTCATAGCAGGGCCTGAGCATTTGATACTGACAAGCCACACATTGACTTCTGGCCTATAACAATGAGGACATCTCTATTGCAAGGCGTCCGGTGCAGGTAAGGATAGTGGTTTCAAAGTAGAAGTAGTAGCTGCAGTGGTGGGTGGTGAAAGGGTGTGATATGGGCAAGTCAAGGAGGCATGGTTAGCAGAACACCATGCACACATCTTTGAGGCAGAGCAGTAATGTGAAATATGCCTGATTCCCCAGCATTTGAAACACCACGGCTGTTCGTCCTTCATTCTGCATAGTTCACAGACTGGGAGACAAGGAAGGAAACTGAAGTTGACAACTGGTTGAGGAAGGTCTGGGAGACTCCAGGTGACAACAACACAGTTGATGGGCATCCCATTTTGATGGAAATAATGAGCAGTTTAGATTCCAGGGAGTTCTTTGGCCAGGGAAGGGTCAATGCCAATTGGGTAGTGGGTGATGAGGTAGGTAGGGAACTTACAGGGCCTGCTGATGAGTCCTAAACATCCAGGAACAAGGGCAGGAACTCACTACTCATAACCCTGACTATGATGTCCGTATGTCGTTTTAGACATATTGTAGACGTAGCGGCAGTTGACAGCTGACATCTTGACCTCAGTTGGCTCCTGATCGAGACAGAACGTCTGGGTGACCTTAGATAACCAACGAAGTTTCATATCGACAGTCGGTACTCTTTGAAGAGTTTGATTTACTGAGCCCAGGGAGCAAATGTTAGAGGAACTGATGCAGGCTGGGGATGTATCTTGTGAGGAATAAGGAGAGGGAGGAAGTGACAGGAACCTTGCGCTGAGAAGTCTCATTGCGCTTGGATGTTTTTGCAGCAAGAGATGATAGTTCAGTGTTTATATCTGAAGCGTTTCCCACGGAGTGTTTGGTAGAGGTGGAGCCCTGGGTGACATGGTGGGGGGCTACAGGTTGAGTCGTCCTGGAAGTCACCGTGACTGCAGTAGATGTGCAGCCCTGGTGTCTATGAAGGTTAAGTGGGGACCATGCTTCCTCAGACAGGACGTCATCATCACCGTGTGCTAGATCGGCTTCAAGATCAGCAAGGGTGGCAGGTCCAGAGCATTCCATATAGCCCTAATAGGTAGCATTCAGAATGCTGGGAACACCTTCACCAATGGAGTGGAATAGGTGCTGTGCTCGGGCAAAATGATGTAGCTATGACGATACTACAAGTCACGCTCCTCGCACAGAGCACGCGCAGACATGAGAACTTCCAACCGGAGGGGACTGGCCAGGTGAATGGGTTTTTATATTAAAAAAAATACTGACAAAGCCCCCAAATCCTTTAATATCCAGACGACACAATACCAAATGCGAGGTCTTACTATAGCTTTCTGCCACAGCTGGAGGGTGGCAGCTAGCAAAATCCTTTAGAATTTCATCAAAATTAGAACTTTCTCACAAGTTTGTTTACTTGCCGTTAGCGCCACCTAGGCAATTTGAATTTCATTAAAGCAGAATTCACCGATACCAGAAGACCCACCGACCTGTAGAAATACCCCCGCTAATACCAGTACACCAGTCCTGTATGAGATATTCCTAGCATGTATTCACTATCGACGGAGGTGATAGTGCCGAAGTGGTGACATGTGGAAGGTGCATAGTACAGTAGAAGGAAGGACTACTGGGCCTTGGGAATGGGCTGTGAAGTCTATGCCCAGAGACGGAAACATAAAAGAAAAATGAACAGACATAAGCTCTATTTCCTGTCTGATCTGCTTGGTTATCTATTATTATTTTCCATGTTTTCTCATTAAAAAGATCAGCACCATCAACACAATACTTCTTATTTGTCGTATCACAAAGCTCCTTACAATATTATATCAAGCAACAATTCGTCCTTATTGATAAGGCACAGCTAATACTGATTATAGGGAGAAACACGGATGTACTGATAATACTGATAATACAGAATGTAGGGAAGGACACTGATAATACTGATAATACTGAATATAGGGAGCGACGCTGATAATACTGAAACTACTAAGCATAGAGAGGAACAGTGGCATTTTTTTTTACGCAAAGAAGACGGAACTAAAGGCCAGGAGCCGGCAAATTGTTACCTAAAAAAATAAATAAAAAGTAATATAGAGCGAAATTCAATATCCGTTCATTTTGAGATGCTTCGACACACTGCATTTAAAAGACTGGAGGTCATAGGCAGTAGGAAATACAGAGGGAGACAGTTCCAGAGTTGAACTGTTGCATACATGAAGAACTGAGACTAATGGTTAACTCTTGCATCAAAGAGTTGGACGGAAAAAGGATGAGAGTTTGTTTCAAGACGGATGTTATATGCCCTCCGTAGTGGTGGAGGGATGTAAGCAGACAGTTCAGAGGAGCAGTGACCATTGAAGTAGCGATAGAAAAGAGATAAAGATGCAAGAGTGCAGCAAAGAGACAGTAGATGAAGGGAGTCAGTAAGAGAGGAGTTAATGAGACGAATATCCTTTGACTACCTTGTTGAGACGAGCTGCATGTGTGGTGCCTCTCCCCACATGAGAGTCGTACTCTACACAGGGGTGAATAATACCCCTCCATAAAGTCAACAACTGTGCAAGGGTAATGAAAACACAAAGTCGGCTTAGTACACCCAATCTTTTGGTTCAGATATTACAGGGGAGATAACATGTTCTTTCCAAGATAAATCCCACGAGAATGAAACCACAAGTATATTTTAAGATGATGCAGGATGGAGCTGAATATCGTTAAAAATTAGAGGGTACTCCTGTGAAAGATTTTGTAGAGTTCACAGATGTCAGAACAGAGTTTTTGATGCATTAAAAACAACAAGATTACTTTCACCCCAATCAGAGATACAAGCCAAGTCAGACATGAAGTGTGCTATAGCCTCATCCCTTGTTTGCTGAAGTAACTGTTGAGATGGATGCTGCAGGAAGCACATGGAAAGGTGGATGGTAGAGTCATCAGCGTATGAATGGACAGGGTTAGATGTACAGTTCAAGTCATTGATGAATAAAACGAAGAGGGTTGGTTTTAGGACAGAGCTCCGAGGAACAACTACTACTGAACTGCTAGCTCTAGGAGAAGAATGGTGGCCGTCTACAACAGCAGCTATAGAACGACCAGAATGGAAGGTAGAGATGAAGGCACTGACAGGAGGATGGAAATCATATGAGTGCAGTTTGGAAGCTACAGATTTATGTCAGACTCGATTGAAAACCATTGAGATTCCAACTGTAATGGCAAAGCTTTTGCCAGAGTCCGGAAATGAGTCTGACCAAGAGTCTGAAAGGTAGGAGAGAAGATCCATCCCTGGCGGAACCCATAATGACGATCAGAAATAAGGTTGTGATAGAAAAGATGTTTTTTTTTGGGGGGGTTAAGAATAGACTCGAAACCTACTGCAACACAGAATGATAAAGTAATTGGGAGATAGAGGGATGGGAATGGTCACCCGTCTTTGGCACAAGCTGAATGAGAGCGAACTTCCAGCAAGAAGTAAAGGTGCAAGTTGACAGACAAAGGCGGAAGAGTTTACCTAGACAGGATGTAAGTACAGAAGCACAGTTCTTGAGGACAACAGGAGGGACCAGGCCTTGTTAGTACTGAGGCCAGATATGGCAGATAATACGTCAAATTGAAAAAAAGTCAGCCATGAGGAAGTCAGAGGGGCAAGTGATGGAGGAACAGCACCGAAATCAGCTAAGGTAGATTTGGAGGAGAAAATCTGAGTGAAAAGTACTGCTTTACCCGTAAAAGAAATAGCTACAGAGCCATCAGAGTGGAAAAAAGGAGGGAAGGATGATGAGGTATAATTGTTAGAAAGGTATTTGGCAAGGTACCAGAAGGAGCGGGAAGAATTTGAGTTCGAGAGTTCAGAGCTTTTAGTACAATTGAAATTATAGATCGAAGAACAGACTTAGGACGATTGTGGGCAGAAACATAAAAGAGATGAGATTCAGGAGTAGGCTGGCTCCGGTACCTTTGGTAGGCCATCTCCTTGTTTGGAACACCATTAGAACAAACGTGATTGAACCAAGTTGTTTTTTGCATTAATCAAAGGATATGAGACAGAAATGTATGCTTCCATGCCAGAAAGAGTAACGTCCATAATGAGCAAGGCAGACACCAGTGGCTCACGTCCATGGAAGCAATAATAATTCCAGGGAAAATCAAAGAAATACTGCCAGAGGGCCTCTCAATCAGGAGTTCCAAACTGCCACAACCAACGCATCTTTGGAGGGCACACAGGCCTTACTGGAGCGACAGGAGAGGTTAGGGTGATTAGGTTGTGATCGTAGGAGCCCAACGGAGAGGAAAAATTAACAGTGTAAGCAGAAGGATTTGTTGTGAGGAAGAGGTTAACTATGTTAGAACTCTCTTCAGAGAGGTCAGTAACACAAGTAGGGTGCTGTACGTGCTGCTCTAGGTCAGTAAGGATAGAAAAGATGTACACTAGGCTTGTTCACCAGGTTGATCTGTGAAAGGAGAGGAGAGCCAGTGGTGGTGGTAAACACTGAAATTTCCTAAGATGGAGATTTTAGAGAAAGGAGAAATTGATAGGATGTGTTCTATCTTAGAAGAAATATAGTCGAAGGATTTTTCTTAGTCAATTGATTTAGGGAATAAGTGATAAGCACAGATATATTTAGTCATCGCCTGACAGGAAAGCCGTAGCCAGAGAGAAAAGAATTCAGGAGATTCATGTTCAGGAACACAAGAGCAAGATATGTCGTTGAGTACATGTACACAAAAGCCACATTTGGCTTTGAAATGAGTATAGAGAAAGTAGCAGGATACAAAAAATTGTTTACTATCAGTAGCCTCAGGCAGCTGAATCTCAGTTAGGAAGAGATGAGGTTTAAAGCAAGAGAGGTGGTGCTCATCAGTGAGTAGTTAGAGGAAAGGCCGCGAATGTTGCTGAAATGAAGTGAGTCAGACAGTGGTTCCAGGTATCTCGCTGGGTCGTCACCGGGAGAGGGAAGGGTGGTGGGGATTTTGATGGCCTCCCTCCCACCCCCGGGGACTCCGAAGCTATGTACTGAGATGCCATGTTTTTTTTTTTTTTTGAATTTTTGAACAGGAAGAGTAGTGTGTAATGTGTATGGAGGTTTGTGTTGACTCTTAGAGGAACTTGTACTGGAGGGCATGCTGCCCTAATCTCTGTGTTACTGAAACACTGAAAAAAGTTCAGCAAAAGGGGATGGTCAATAGCTAGTCCCGAGGGGCTGATGAAGCGGGAGCCCGAGCTCTCCGTCATCAGCTTTCCATCCATCTTGGGTGTACTGCCTTGCTCGACTGATGCTACAGTCTACTTCTTCTGATAATATTGATAATATTACTGATAATATAATACTGATCGTACTGATATTATCGAGTGTAGGGAGAGGCACTGGTAATGCTGAATGTAGAGACAGACACCGATACTACTGATAATACTGAATGTAGGGAAGGACTGATGATACTGAATGTAGGGAAGGACTGATAATACTGAATGTAGGGAAGGACTGATGATACTGAATGTAGGGAAGGACTGATGACACTGAATGTAGGAGAGACTGATAATACTGAACGTAGAAGAGACTGATAATACTGAATGTAGAGAGAGACTGATAATACTGAATGTAGGAGAGACTGATAATACTGAATGTAGGGAGAGGCACTAATAATACTGGTTGTACTGAATAAATTAACAAGGCCCACTTTTTCATTGGGGTACGAGGTTCCTTAGCACCTATTCCTTGGTGATTTATTTTTGGATACGACTGGTTAATACCCCTTTGCACTTTATCTGTGCAGAGTATGGCGATAATGGAATGACTTATGTAATGCAGAAGGAAACTAGTGTGTAATAAGCAAAATAAACCACTTGGAAAAGGTGTTATGGGGCTACCTTAACCGACAAGAGTAGGGACCCAAGAGCTCAGAGGTAGGCTATACTCTATCAGAAGCACAAAGGAAACGGCTGGACTTAGAACCATGCTATACCTTCCAAATATTGCACTTTCCAGAAAAACTTATACGGAATGGTCTCGATATGCACCGTTAAATAATAATGACGTTTCGGTTAGTGTAAAAACCGAAATGTCATTAAGATTAGGCTAAAATCATGAAATAGATTTTTTCGCAACACTGACGATCGGCAACGAAACTAAGACACGACATTTTCACTTGGCTTGCGAAGACTCCATAGAAGGAAAGTAGTTACTAATTTTTCCACATAGCTTATCGTTATCATCACGTGCATTTCATGTCCCATATCCTTGTCAATTAAGGAAGGTCCTTAACCCCTTTTCCTAAGTGACTTATTTTGCTTATTACACCTTACTATACTTCTTCATGAAACAAAAATCATTGCAGTATCGTTATATTCTGCATAAAAAACTTACAAAACGACATTAACCAGCCATATGTGTGGATAAGATTGAAAGTAGGAATATAAACGTGGACGATTGTGTGTGTATATGCACCAACGGAGGCCTGTGTGAGCAGAGTTAAGGAAGAGTTCTAGGCAAATGTGGAAGCATACATGGAAAAGTTTGAGTGGAGTGAGAGTCTTTGATTGGAGACATGAATGTAAAAGTAGGGAATGTGAAGGTGGATGGAGTACTTGGTGAGTGGGGTGTGCCTGCAGACGTGGATGAGAATATATGGCGAGTGATGATTAAACATGATATTTAAATACAATAAAAAACTGGCAGCACAACTGCCAGGGTCAAATGTCACCGGACAACAAGGTAAAAGACGCAAAAAAAGAAAAAAAGAAAGAAAAAAAGAAAAAAAGAACCATACTCAAAACAAAGTTAATATTCTATTGTAGAAATAAAATACCTAAAATGACAACAGAATAGTTTATTAAATACCAATTACCTGTGAAAGTGGTAGGAAGCACGCCTCCTGAAGAAAACTAAAAACATCAGTAAAATCAAAGTATACTCCTCCAAGCACTGAAGACACACAGTAGGCACCATCCGTCCCCTTTTGCCTATGAAGAAATCTCTGATGTAGGTCCTTCAAACTTGGACACTCGACCGGCAAGTGATGGACAATAAGGGGAACAAGGCAATCATCACAATACAGTTGAGTCCCACCACACATCAGGAATTCATGTGTAAGTCCAATGCGAAGCTGGACAAGAGGCACTTCCAATCACCAAGGCATGGAAGGAAGAACCCTCAGCACAACCACACTCTGAAAAATTTCTGGTATTTTATTGAGTATCAGCATTTCACTGTCTGCCAACTATTACAAATCACACACCGTACTTCAAGGAAGGTGTCATATCAGAAGCGGGAAGCAGGTAGTTGGTAGGAGGCTGTTGAGAAGACCCAGGTTTAGATAATTGCCCTCTCACTGCCCTACACACCAACATGCAGGGGAACCCAACAGAAGTCCAGACAATGGCCACAAATAGCCAAGGTGAAAAAGCTACTCTAAAATCGATAACCAGTGGATTGGATCAATAAAAAGACTCCACTGCAGACAGAACAATGTAGGAGTCACTAAAAATCACAAAAAGATTGGGGGAGAGCATATAAAATTGCAGTCAATTCCATCGTATATACTAAAGCAATACCAGGAAGGCTCCCACCCTGACTGAACGAAGGGAAGTCGACATCAAAACCTATTCCAGTATCAGTCTTAGAGAGAAAGAGAGGGAAACCTGACAGGGACATGAGCTCTATTAACCAACATCAGACTGACAGAATGTCACAAGAGGAAGTAGCCAAAAACATATCCTCTGGATCTGATGTGGACATACTGCCAGTCTTGGAAAAGAAAGGGCTAACACAACAGATCAGAACTTGTAACCAAAGGGCTTTGGGAAACTAGGACAAGTGTCATAAACTGATGATCGGGAATCCTGAGAGACCATCGCACAAGGAACTGAGCCCAGAAGGCGGTGAAGACAGTATCAACACCTTATAAGCAACGACTGACGATGTAAATCCAAAGGGAGGGCATTAGCCTCCAACAAACTTGAAATCGGGAAGGACCTGAATGCCCCAGTTGCCAGACATACACCAGCATGATACACTGAATCCAGCATCTGGAGACAGGTATCTGTTGCAGAGGAGCAGATCTCACACCCATACAAGTTTAGGAAGGATAAGGGGCCTATGCAAAAAGAGGATGGTCTGACGGTCAGCACCCCAAGAGGTTTGAGCCAAAACCCTCAGATGACTCAAAACATTAATACAAACTCCCTTAACAGAATGAATAAGAGGAACCCATGTTAGTCATCTATCAAACAGAAGACCCAGAAACCAGGTCTCTTCCACACAGGGTAATTTCCGAACATAGAGATACAAGTCAGGGTCTGAGTGAACCCCCCGAAAATGACAAAAATGCACAGCCATTGTCTTTATTAAAGAAAAATTGAAACCACGAAACTCGGCCCGCACAGAAATTCTATTAATTGCCAGCTGCAACTTCATCTCTATCAGAGACATTCTAGATCCAGTGACGGAAATTGAAAGATCGACATATAGAGCCACGTACACCATCAGGAAGTACAATGATTACACAGTTGATGACCACAGTAAAGAAAGTAACACTAATGATACTCCCTTATGATACCCCATCTTCAAGTGCACGGGCATTAGAAAGCACTCCTCCCACTCGGACCCTTTAAAAAACAGTTAGATAAAAACTGCTGTATAAAACTAAGTATGCACCCTAAAAGACCAAACTCATGAAGAGAAAGTAAAATAACATGACGCTAGGCATTATTGTTTGCCTTCTCCAAATGGAAGAAGACCGTGACCTGGTGTTTGTTAGTGGAGAAAGCCTCAGACAGATTTCAAGGACAGTAGGGTGTCAGAGGTAGATCACATTTTGCGAAAACCATAACTGGACAAGGGATAGGAAGTCACCTCTCTCCAAAAAACACACAAGCCTAACACTAACCATCTTTTCCAAGACCTTACACATACAAGAAGTCAGAGAAATGGGCTGATATTTTTTGCCTGTAGGTGGTTCTTACCTGGTTTGGGGATGGGAATAACTATAGCAACACCCTAACAAGCAGGAAACTCACCAGTGCACTAGATCTTATTAAACAATGACAGCAAAAACGAAAGGGACTCATCAGACAGGTGACGCAAAAAGGCATAATGAATATCATCACAGCCAGGAGAGGAATCAAGGCACTGTGACAGAGTCGCCTGGAGTTCAGAAACAGAAAAGGGGACATTATAAGACTCTCCCTCAGAAGAGACAAAACTGAGATCACGAGACTCTAGGCGCCAACAATGGCAAGGCGACAGGCAAAATGATTGACAGGCATCTCTGCAACACCAAAATGGTCAGCCACAGTTCCACCTGCTGCAGATAAAACAAGAGGGGAGGGAATAGTAAATTTTCCTGATATTTTTCTTACCCAGTTCCACACCTGAGTGAGGCCAAGTCCTCGAATTGATGGAGGATGGATGCCTGGCGTCCTTTAAAACCCACCTCAACTGTGCTCGCTCCCTCCGATATGCCACCGAATACTGAGGATCCCCATGGGGACGATGAAATCAAGAAAAGGCAACTCATTTGGCTGTCACTGCGGACCTGCACTCAGGGTTCCACCAAGGAACCAGATGTTTGGGAAACTGATCCCTCGTTCTTGGAATAGATTGCAAGGCTGCTGAGTACAACTTGCCAGTGAAATCAGACACCGCCTTAGTAAGACAGCCAGACTCACTGACAAAAAGGGCAATGGAACTAATTTCCATGAAAGTGGCCAGTCAGCCTTATGCAGACGCCAGGGAGGAAGAGGAGGCCGAGATCCACTTTCTGTGCATTCAAAAGTAATGGGAATTGGTTGCTGTCATACACGTCTGGGATGCCATACATCCCAGTTAAGATCTAAACCAGCAACAGCTGAGGACAAGGACAAATCAATGGCAGTAAAATTTCCAGTCTGGCTATGGAAATATATCATCTCATTGGAGTTTAAAATACCCAGCTCCTCATCTTCCACTAAGGAAGCCAGCATAACACCCTGAGGGTTGGCCTCACTGTCACCTCATTGTGGATGATGACTATTCATCTATCCTAGTAACAGAAACGGAGAAGGAAGGCCATCAATAAGGGGTTCTGCATCTGCCCTCTCGAGAGTAGCACTTGGAGGAAGATAAAGACTAGAAACTGTGTACTTAAGATGTAAAAACATCTGGACGGCAACAGCTCGCAGGGGAGTGGATATGTCATGGCGGAAGAAGATAGCAGCACCTCCATGATGACCTTGGCCTGGCAAAGAATCTGAGGTCATGGTAGGCAGAAGGACCAGAAGGAACAGCATCACCAACAATGGTCTCCGGATGCACATGCATATAGGAGAAAACTGTGAAACACAATGACACAGTTCCCCATAGCTAGCACATAAACCTTGACATTCCCTCTGAATGTTGGAACCCATCGTGGAGTGAGGATCAGGATAAGGTGTGGAACTGTACATCTCCTGACAAGTAAGCACGTTGGGACTGATGCTTAGCAAGGACTTTAAGAACAAGCTACCCAACACCAGGAACCTGTACCTATGCCGAACATCCGAAGGCAAACGTGAGGACGAAGAAAAATAAAAGTTTTACAACATTCTTCCTCTGAGTCAGAACAACAGTGTGCTTAGAAAGTGGCTTGAGGGCCGCCCTGGGTGATGCAGGACGGCCAGTGCCACCACCAGAAACCCCAGAATTAGAAGAGGAATCCATAGGACCAGAACCCTGTGAGGTTGATATGCTATGGGGCAGAACTGAAGCATCAACGGTCTGTGCAAAACCATCCCCAGGTTGGGACCAGGCAACAGGTGAACCATGAACTTCTGCCTCCACTTTGCTAGACCCCAGAACCTCCAGGGGAGAGGGAACAGGAGAGAGGTCAACACAAGAGTTCCACAACAGTGACTTTAAGTCGATGGTCTTCAGGCTCAGAAGTCTCTGAAGAACCACGGTGAAATTTTCCAGGTACAGATGGAGCTTCTGGCATGCTGGACAAGGTAGGACAAGGAGACACGTCAACGTGGACATTTGCCACCAACACGGAAGTAAGCAAACCCTCAGCCACCAAAGTGGGGGCAAAAACAATCGAAGTTGAGAGTGGGCGAACATCAGTCTCACAAACAGTACTAACCTTAGGGACAGCATCCAGGAAATCACAAGTTGGAGAAGTGGGCACTGGAATAGGTTGAGGCAACCGCAAATAGCACACAGATGCTCCAGAAAAGACAGAAGCATAAGTAACCCCAGGCTGAAAGAGGCGAGTTTGCACCCTCCTCTTTGCTTCAGGAAATGAAACCTTCTTATGTGTACAAATGTTCAAAATCTCCTCCAGACAGTACTGAGGGCTGATTCAAGAAAACACAGCATGGGAACCCCCACAGTGATAGTACTTAAGTGGCCCTGGTCAGTTACCTGTATGGCTTGGTTCGGCACAGGAAACATAGATACCAGGAAAGCCAGCTTCTGCACTTCAGCAAAAGCATATAACATGTCCATAGCCCGGACAGTGGAAACATCGCTTTGGGTTTGGCACATATGGTTTCACAGGAAGTGATAGCCAAGTGACCCTCACAGAAGTAAGCAATGTTAACGTGTCAAAGGTCATGAACAAGGTCTGAGTTGGGGTTGAAACACCATCTGTTTTCTTTTACAGGCACTTAACAGTCTCCACACCATAAAATCACAGTTTCTCTAACAGTCGTGCCTTTGAGTACCAGAGGAGGTCACAAGAAAAAATGACACCCTTACATCGGTTAAATGTAGTGTGAGGAATGCATAAAGCATCTACTCCAGAAACAGAGGTAGAGCTATTAAACGGGAGCTCTCTTCTGATGAGGACACATCAATAAAGATGTTCCATCCCCCTGGGAAGATACTATAGGTTCCCGACAAGAAGCAGAAACAATGGTATGGTTCAGGTAAAAAATGTCTGTCTATCTATCTATTTATCGATTGCCAGACGCCTTTATCCCGTACGTGGTGGCCACAAACAAATCGCCTCCACGTCGCCCTGTCCCCTGCCATTTCACTGCCCTGCTCCCAATTCACACCCTCCTCTCTCATATACCTCTCCACTCCATCCCTCCATCTCATCCTCGGCCTCCCCCTCCCTCTCCCCCCTTCCACCTCACTCACATACATTCTCCTCGTCAGTCTTGCATCCTCCATCCTCTCCACTTGGCCAAACCACCTCAGTGTGTTCCTCCTAAAGCTTCCTATCACACCACATCCACACCACAATGCTCCTCTATATCCTCATTTGTCAGCCTGTCTCTCCATGTGACTCCACAGGCACCTCTTAAATAACTCATTTCCACTGCTCTCACTCTTGACTTGTGTCCTTCCAACAACGTCCAAGCTTCACTTCCATACGTTAGAGTTGGTATCACAATACTGTTATGTAGTAACTTTTTCACTTCCATGCTCTCTTCCCTGTTTCTTATCACTGCCTTCAAGGAACCAGCAACCTTTCTTCCATGTTGTACCCTTTCAAGCACTTCACCCTCCCAACTTCCATCCTTATTCATCACACTACCCAAGTACTTAAATGTACTCTCATTTACCAATTCTTCACCATCCAACCTCACTGTACATTCACTGACTTCACCTCTCTCAAAGACCACTTTACTCTTCCCTACATTCACCTTTAGATTCCGTTTCTTACGCACTCCCAAACTCATCCACCAAGCCTTGCATCTCCCATTCGTCTTCACTTAACAACACAGTATCATCTGCAAACAACAGTACAGGGAGTTTCTAAACACTACCCTCTCTCACTAGGGCCACTCCAACATCCACTGCCCTACCTTGTATCTCTATTACCCCATCCATGTACAGATTGAACAACCATGGAGACATGACACATCCCTATGTCAACCCAACCTTCAAAGAGGAAAATTCACTCAGTGCACCATCAACATGCAATGCAGCCTTAGCACCATCATACATACTCTTCACAGCATTCAACAACTTCCCGTCTACTCCATATATTTTTAATACTTTCCACAATCCTTGTCTATCCACCCTGTCATATGCTTTCTCCAAATCCAGGAAGGCCGCATACAACTTCTTTCCCTTTTTTAGCAACTTTTCCACTAAAGATCCTAGAATGAATATCTGATCCACAGAACCTCTTCCATTCCTAAAGCCTCCCTGTTCTTCTCCAACTAATTCCTCTTTTATTTCTCTAACTCTGTCAAAAAGTATCCTACTATACACTTTTCCTATTACACTAAGAAAACAAATGGTCCTATGATTACCACACACTTCTTTTTCCCCTTTTCCCATATACAAGCTAATAAATAAACCTGACTTCCAATCCTCCGGGACTCTGCCTTCCTCCCAGGCAAATCTGCACATCTTCCACACCCATTCTACTATTATCTCTCCCCCAAACTTCAATATTTCACCACACACTCCATCAATTTCTGGGGCTTTCCCCAAACTGACTTTCTGCATTGCTTCGACAATTTCTATCCTACTGATTTCTTCCTGTCTTCTCACCTCCCTCCTTCTCCCAGCCATTCCCCGGCCACCGATACTCGCATTACTTCCATTCTCTATGTTCAACAATTCCTTAAAATGTTCTCTCCATCCGCTCACTTTTTCTTCCTTCTCCACTAGTAATCTACCATTTTTATCCTTCACTCCCCTACCAAATTCACTGACACCCTGTCTTACTCTCTTCACCTCTTTCCAGAATATTTTCTTACGGTCCCTCCACTTTACACTCAAATTCCTTCTAAATTCCTCATCCACTCTCTTCTTACTCTCTCTTACTAATCTTTTCACCTCTTTCTTCCTTTCTACATGTAACTTTCTCTTCCGTCTTTTCCGTCTTTCGACTTCTTCCACGCCCCTATTGATCCATTCATTGTTTGGTTTCTTCTTTTGTGCCACAGCCTGTCTCAACTCTTCATTCCACCATGCTGTTCCTTGCGCCCCTCCATCTTCTCTTCACCCCATACACCACATCACATGCAGCACATATTTCTTCAGTGAATATCTTGCACACACCTTCCAGGTCCCCCATCTGCTCCAATTCATATTTACCCAACCGTTCAGGGGAGCACCCAGGAATTTTCTAAGGTGGGGGGGCTGTAGTGAGGTGAGGTCAGGTAATCCGATAATTACTGGGAGGCCATATGCAGGTTTAGAGTCAGAGGGCTGCTGGCTCATGTGTTACTCTTTGTTTGTACTTGCCAATTTTTCATGTTCTGCTGTTATCGAAATAAATTTATATATATTTTGAAAGGACCCAGAGAGCTAGGGGGGGCCGGGCCCATCCCCCCCCTGGGTGCACCCCTGCAATCGTTCCTCCACTTCTCTCTTATATTCTGTCTTTTTCTCATCCTCTTGTAACATTTCTACTCTCATTGCAACTACTCCTTCCTCCTGTCCTTCCCTTCTTCTATTTCTCCATCTTACTTACTTCTGGGCACCACCAAGTAGTGGTCAGAAACTCCACTCCCCCAACCTCTATAAGCTCTTGCATCCATTACACATCTTCACATCCTTTCATCCACACACACATAATCAATCATTGCCTTCCTTTCTTTCAGTTCAGCACCCACCCTTCTCATCCCACGCCATGTATATTTGTGGATCATTTTGTGCTTGAAGAGGGTACTGGCTATCACCAACCCCCTCCCAGCACAAATTTCCACTAACGCACTGCCATTCTCATCTATCTCAGCATGTGCATTCCACTCACCAACTATTCCATCCACCTTCACATTCCCTACTTTACCATTCATATCTCCAGTCAAAAACATCCTCTCATTCCTTCCAAACTTTTCCATGCATACTTCCACATTTATCCAGAACTCTTCTATCACTCTGCTTGCACGATTTTGCATTGGCACGTACATGCACACAAGCGCCCACATCTGTATTCCAACTTTCAACCTTACCCACACAGTGCTTGAGCCAAGTGATCCATACTCTCTTATGTTCTTACATCTTTTACTCACAACAATATACACTCCTTCTTTTGTCCTTTCATCCTCACCTACTCCTGCACATAAACCTCATCCATACTCCCATTCTCTCACACCCTCACCTTGCCATTTAGATTCAGTTACTCCATATACATCCACTTTCGCACCCTCAAGCACCTGGACAATCTCTCTCTCATACACCTCATCATTTGCACCCCTTACATTCCACGTTGCGATCCGTACTGTGTCCTTTGTCCGGTCCTTGGTCATCTTTTGGTCAGTTCTTGTCCGAGGATTCTTGTTCGTCTTTTTAGTTTGCTGTTTTCCGGGAAGGGGCACTAACCCTCCGCCAACCCTTTTAGTTGCCTGATATGACAAGCAGGGATACTGGGGGAGTAATCTTGAAATACTCCTGAAACCCCCCCTACCCCCAGGGGTTAATATTTTATATTGACCCCTCCACTGAGTATTTCAGCACTAGATATTTTGTATAATTATCAGGTCCTGTTTCATTCAAGACTGATCCCGAAGCCCCACAGACCCGACGGGAATGCCTCGCAGTCCCAGCTCGATGCTGGGGTTAAGGAAGATAGTCCCTAGGGGCCTGGTAAGGCTCCATAGCAGCAATAAGATTGTCTGCACAACCAGGAACAGATCCACAGTTGTCAACAGAATGATTATTACTAGGTGCCATATACAGCAACATCTACTTCATTCTTTTCACACCTCCACCCTCCATGGTGCCCAACAATGGGAGGTCATATGCCAGGGATAACACAGCTGGCAACCCTAGAGATAGTAAGGGAATATATGCAGGTAACCACCGGGGGACCCAGACATGGCTAACTCCAGGAAGATAGTAACCACCAGTCCCCCCGGTGCCCGCTTGACCCTAGCCAACAAGTGACCAGCCGATTGACCTGGTCTAGCCTAAACAGGCCACCCATCTAGCCAGAATAGGGTACCAAAGGTGTATGTTGCTACCTGCAGGGCACATTGTGCAGCATCACTCAACCCCCGTGACTCTGGTTTCCCAACATTACGGGATGTCAAGGATGGCAAACACGTGGGGAGACAAAAACCCAACGAAGATGGAAGATGGGCAAGAACGAGCGACATCATCAACAGGCCTCCTCGACCAATGATGTAAGGGGGGTTCTTGGTCCACAAGGCGGACAGATGCCGAGCCCTGCAAAGGTAGGTAGGCATCCAGAGTTGGTGGCACTGAAAAGCATAATTAAAGCCCCGCCACAGCATCAAGGTGACCCCTCAGAGGAGTGGTGGGTGATGGGGTGGGTGGATATTGAACTGAAGGAACGGAAGGAATTGACTGATCATGTGTATGTGTTGATAAATGAATGAGAAGGCATGTAATGGATGCGACAGTATAGAGTGGTTGGGGAAGTAGACTTTCTGACCACCACATGGTGGTGGTGAAAGTCAAGGTACAAATGCGATGGATAAATACAAGGAGAGAAAGGCAGTAGGAAAGAGCCCATACAAAGAGGGCAGAAATGTTGCAAGAGGATGAAAAAAAAACGCAGAATATAAGAGAGAAGTGAGGAACAAATGGGCAAATATGATTTGGAGCAGATGGGGGAGGTGGAAGTTGTGTGCAAGATATTCACAGAAGAAAGCTGTGCAGCATTCGAGATGGTGTGTGGTGTGAAGAGCAGACAAAAGGAGGTGCAAGGAACAGCATGGTGAAGTGAAGAGGTGAGACAAGCTGTGGAGCAAGAGAAGAAGCATATAGCGAGCTGACTGGAAGGAGAGGCATGGAGTTGAGAGATGGAGTACAGAGTTATATCTTGAGAAGAGGAGAGGTGAAAAGATTAGTAAGAGAGTGTAAGAAGAGAAGGGATGATGAAATTGGAAGGAATTTAAGTGTCAAGTAGAAGGAATGTATGAGACTGTTCTGGAAGGAGGTAAAGACAGTTAGACAGGGTGATAAAGAAGTTAGTAGGGGAGAGAAAGATAAAAACGGTTGATTGCTAGTGGAGATGGAAGAAAAGGTGAGCAGATGAAGAGCACATTTTAAGAAACTGTTAATCATATAGAATGAAAGTAGTGTGAGTATAAGTGGCTGGGAGCAGGAGTGAGATGAGAAGGGAATGAATGAGTGTAATATATCAGATGGCGCAACAATGTGGTCATAGGCCACAGGAGGAATATAAAATTCTGAATAGACATAGAGGCATAAAACCAAGAAAAAGTGTAAAACAAAGTAACAAACAAAAAATCACAAAGAGTGAAGGAGTCCTGCCTGTTCCACAAAGAAGAGGGCAACCTCCCCCCCTTCTACACACACCACATGCACCCTCCCTGAGCACCGAGGAGAAACGTTAAGACCCACCACTATCCCGTTACCCAGAGAGATATGTGCACTGCAGGTCCCCCAGACTGGGGCACTCCACAAGCAGGTGCTACACAGTCAAGGGGACCAAACAATCATTGCAGTAAGGAGGGGGTGCCCTCTCCAATGAGAATGCCAGAGTCAAACAGGTATGTCCTATCCAGAGATGTACAAAAGCCGTTTCCCATTGCTGAGAAAGACCACTGTAGGCCCATTCCCCAATACGAACTCAGACAGTTCGAAGTTTGTTGGGCTATACTTCATCCCAAACCCTTGCCAAACGGAATGAATTACATTCTGGACGACAGGGTGAATATCAGGATAGGAGGTCAGGCAATAAGGCGAGGACAGGTGAGTAGCAGCTGCCCTCGCCAAGGCATCAGACTGCTTATTACCCTCAACCCCCACATGCCCAGGAACCCAACAATACCGGACTTTTTGGCAATGCCTCTGGAGCAAAAACAATTATTCCAATATATCTACCAGCAAAGGGTGGGAAGAATACAAGGGGGAAGGCTTGCAGGGCACATCGAGTGACTAAAAATAGTAAAAGGTGTGGGTGGGAGAGTAAAAAAAAAAAAAAAAAAAAAAAAAAAGAGGGCAATGAGGATCACTATAATCTCAGCCATAAAAATTGAAGAATAAAAACGGAATCTCCCACCTGAAAACAGAGAAATATAACACCAGTCCCACTCCATCATCAGATTTGGACATGTCTGTAAAAACAGGGACCGAGCCACAGTGACTAGCTGCATGTTCCAAGAAACAGGAACATGCAACCTGATGGGGAAGTGATGTTTTCCTTCTTGGCGAAGCCAAGAAGCTATAGGGGGAAAATGGACTGGGCAGACTGGCATGGCCACCAGGCCAAGGTCCTCCATTGCAGCCCAAAGCCTAAACCCAAAGGGATGGGGAAGGCAAGGGTGGAAGGCAAACAACAGAAACAAAGAAGAGTCCGTCAAAATCCTGTAGCACACAGAATCAGGAAGCCATTGTACGTGGTGCTAACACTGCTCCAGTAAAGACTGGCGATGAAGATGCAGTGGTGGCTTATCCGCATCCACCAATAGGCTGAGAATAGGGGAAGTGCAGAAAGCACCAGCTGCCAGTTGCACCCCACCATGGTGGACTAAACCCAAAACATGTAGACGAGGCTCAGTAGTGGAGGAGTAGATCTCGCAACCTTATTCCAATTTTTAGTGAACAAGAGCCCAATATTGGTGGGGAAGAGTGGCACAATCTGCATCCCAGGTAGTTATTTATTTTTCATGCAAGGAAGACGGAACCAAAAGAAAGGACCTCCAAATGACTGAGGGCATGAAGACACTAAGCTTTAAGTTGCCTCAGGTGGGGAACCCAGTTTTGGTGTGAGACAAAGGTAGGCCCCTCAAATTTGGCACTGTCAACACAACTCAGCCTACACCCATACAAATACAGATCTGAGCCAGGATGCATCCCTCTGATTCAACAAAAATGTATGACTACAGACTTCATGGTGGAGAAATGAAAGCCATGCAAAGTTGTCTAAGCAGATACCCTGTCAAGAGTCAGCTGCATGCGCTGCTCTGAGACAGGCATGTGAGACACTGCAAAAAAGACTGCTGGGTCATCAACATAGAGGGAGCAAGACACATCCTCAGGCAGGCAAGAAGAGACAGAATTAATAGCCACGGCAAAGAGCTTGATACTCAACACACACCCCTGAGGAACACCCTCCTCCTAAAGCATAGGAGCAAAGACATAACAGTGCCAAAGCAGACTCTAAAGGTGCAGTGAGACTGAGCCATGAACAAACTGTGGCAAATGAACCCACAAATCCATTGCTTGCAGCTCTTGCAGGATGCCAAACCTCCAAGCTGTGTCATAAGCCTTTTCCATGTCAAAAGAGACACAAAGAAGGTCTAATGTTGAGCAAAGGCCCTGCAAGCAGCTGACTCCAACTGAAGCAGGGAATCAGTGGTAGAGCACATCTTCCAAAACTCTGACTGCGTTGGACAAAGATGACTTCCCTCCTCAAGATAGTACAGCAATCGGACATTGACCATCTTCAACAACTCGCAGAGGCATGACGTTGGAGCAATCGGGCGGTAACTAGGAGGCAAATGATGGTCGTTGCCAGGCTTCGCAAAGGGAAGTACAACTGCAGCTTTACAACTAGAGGGCAAGGCACCCTCATGCCAGGCCCTGTTGTACAGGGCTAGCAAATACGTCATAGCATCATCATCCAGATGATGAAGTAAAGCATAAGGAATATCGTTTGGACCCGTGGAGGTATCAGAACAGGGGGGATAGAGCTGACCTCAACTCGTGAAGGGTGAATGGGATTTTGTAGTCCTCCCCACCTGCAGAACTAACACCCAGATGCCTGGCTTCTTCCCTCCCACAATGATAGGCAAACTTTGGGAAGCACACAGCCATGGAAGAAACCACCGCAAAGGCAGAGGGCAACACATTTGCCACCTCCCCTTGGCTCTGTAATGGGAGCCCCATCCACCTCAAGCACTGGAGGATGACTGGGAGAAAACTTCACAGAGACTTTACGCATGCAGCTCCATACACGAAAGACAGGAGTGCAAGAGTATGAAGACAACACATATTGTGACCAGGAGGAACGACAAGCAGCCTTTAAAATCTGACAAGTCTGGTCCCTAGTATGTTTAAATTCTGTCTTGTGGAATTCTATCCTGTGGCGCCGAATACAATCTTATGCATTTCATCGAGCAATAACAGCTTGCTTGCACTCCTCAGACTACCATGGAACAGGTCTCTTAGGAAAGTTACCACTGGTCTTCGAAATTGACTGCACCTCCACTGAGTGTAGAACATTTGTAAAACGCTCCACAGCCTCATCAATTGATGGGAGAGAAGCAACTGGGCTGGAAAAGAACACCTAGTCCAAAAACAATGCCCAACCAGCCGTATGGTGACCATTCAGGGAAAGAGAAGCAGTTAAAGATGCCACAGAAGACAGGACAATGGGAAAATGACCACTTCCATGAACGTAAGAATATACCCTCCACATGAAGTCCAACAAAATGCTAGGTGAGCACAAGGAAAGGTCAGTTGCAGTTCAAACGCCAGTTTGAACATGGAAATGTGTGCACTTCCCAGTGTTCATGGACATTGACCCTCACCCTCGATAATGGAGGCCAACATCTCCCCATGGGAATTGATAACAGACAGGGCTGTACCTTGTCCATCAGGGTCCCCCCACAAACCAGGCCCTCGGGACCATCTAAATTTCATCGAGTGTTTCGTGAGTCTATTGAGCGGAAAATTGTCTTACATTCATCTAAATTATTATTTATTTCAAAACAGCATATAAAATACAGAGAACTTTCCAGTTCGGTCAAGCACAGCCCCTTTACTAAACTAAAGGAATAGGAAAAATATTCTTAATTTGTTTCTTTTTTTTTTAATCACAAATAAATCTTGATCGATAAGATAAAAAATAAATGTGCATAACTAGTGTTTTGTTGCCAGGAACAAGGTATATTCATGCATAACGTAAGAATAACATAAAAGAGCGACAGTGATGAATGACATAACTCTACCTATAACTGTAGCACGACTTCAGGTTACAAACATGTGCAAATACATCTTTTACAAAGTAACTCATCTAGGCTGCTCTTTGTTTGGGTGAAAATTGCGATCAGTGAAGAAAAAACAAGTGTTTTGGCAGCTTCATGCTCAACTGAAATTATGGCGAGGGCTGATAAATGGCTGTCGGACATAGAAGAACGAAGATAGTTCTTGATGAGCTTGAGTTTGCTGAAGTTTCTTTCTGCATTTGCAACTGACATTGGTATTGTCAAGAGGATTCACAGTGCAATGCAGAGGTATGGATAGATCTCTTGCATTTGCAAGTTGGAGATGTATTCCAGCACATCCTTTGCTCTTGCAGCAGCCAGTCGCTCATTTGTGTTGCAAACATTATTTGCATGATTTCTTGTTCCAGCTCCATGCCATTGCTGTCGCCCATTTGAAGAGCAAAGTCTGCTTAGTGTGAGCGTAAGTCACCTTTCTGAGTGATGTCCATCATAGACTGGGTGTTGTAGGGATGCCCAAATATGCTGAATATCTAAGACAGTTCTCCGAATTACTCACTTATTGATGATTTCAAGATGTCGAGAAGATGGTAGAAGAAATCTGCTCAAAAATGGTCCTCTGCTGATGCAGGGGTTGATCGGCCAACTCATAATAAAACATGCGCTTCCACTTGCGAGCACAGGTTCAGGGAATGCTTGCTTGACATTCAACTCTTTCTCTATTTTGCGTGCATCCACACAGGCTGATGCATATCCATTCTAGTAGTAATCATCAAAGAACTTGACTGCCGATTCAAATTCACAGTTCAGAGCGTCGAAGGTTATTGTGGTTGACCACGCCAACTTCTCAATCATGTTGATTTTGTGCAGGAAATCGAACCACACACAAGTGTAAATGATAAATTGCCATTCACACAGTGCAGCTAATAGTCATCGTGCTTCGACCGCCATCACGCCATCCTTCTTCTCCATGGCATGCTCGACCAAGGCATCCAATGCATCACAAATCGCTTGCAGATGATAACACAGTGGTTTCATTGCATTGATCCTTGCTTCCCGGCATGTCTCAGACTACGGTTTGAGTGTCATCTGGACATGAGCACATAGGATGGTCCAGTGGGCTTGAGAAGCAGAGAACAGGGTGTACAGCCGGTTTACGGTACAGAAAAAAGTCAAACCTTCTGTCGAGGATTTTGCTGTTTCACTGAGCACCAAGTTCCAGCTATGAGCATTGCACGGAACATAGAGTGCTTTCCATTCAGTTCCTTGATACATGCTTGGACGCCTTTGTTCTGACCTTTCATATTTGACCCACTATCGTACAATTGCCTGCAGATCTCTGATACATCGAGCCCCAGAAACTTCAGTTTCCTGATCAGCGACTGCGCTAAACCTTCCTCAGTAGTATCATCGACAAGTAGAAACCCAAAGAAGAATTCATGTATATGGATGTCCTTTCCAGAACATTGCACGAAGTGTAGGACAACTGACATCTGTTCTCTTTGTGAAATGTGTGGTGTGCAGTCCAGAATTACTGAGTAATACTTACACTGTTTAGCCAATTCAACGTTTTTGGAAACAACGGCATCAGCAATAAGCTTGATCAATTCATTCTGGATTTTCGGAGTGAGATACCACATGTTGCCCGTTTCAGCTTTTTGGAACAGTTCATGCAGCACCAAGTCAAATTTTGACAGTTCGAACAAACTCAAGAGTACTGTTGTTGTGAGCACCTAGCTATTCATCAGTAACTTTGAAAGGCAAATTGTTTATGGACATGAATATAACCATACTGATCAATCTTTTTAATACATCATGCCAGAACTCTTTTTCACAAAACATCTATTCATCAGCTACTTTACTGATTCCAGAATTTTCACTGACTGCTGTTTTTAGAGTGCAATATCTGAACATGCATTCTTGATGTGCTTTGCCTGCTTTGTGCTCTCGTAAACTTTTCGACAGTCTGAGCCATTTATTTGTACCAGAACATAATGGGACTTCACCACTACTGAATAGTTTACATCAAAAGCAAAAAGTTTGGTCAACTTTTGGTGAGTACATTAGCCATGATCACATCACCTGCTCCCAATTATTCACCTGCTGATAAAAATGGCTTCTGGTGAACCGGCATCTAGGTGACTTTTCATTGAATGAATAAGCATCGTCATTACAGTCGCCTTGGAACACACCACACTTGATTATGTCGTAGCGATGTTCGTCAGAAATACTCTCTGGGTAGTCACCAAGGTCACTGCTGAATGGGATAAAATCACATTCATCTTTCTGACGCACATTCGCTGGCGAATCTTGGTCTGATGATACTTGCATGTCAAGTACCTGTGATCTGTTAACACAATCATCATGGCTGTTGCCTGCCTCAGCTGAAACAATCGGCCGTGATCAATCGGTCGCTGAAGGTTGACAAGCGTCACTTTGATCACTGTCATATTTTTCCTTGTCATCAGTTGCAGACGAATTACATTTAACAGACGTAAACTCATAAATCTTTGATACTTTCTCACCTGTTTTTTGATCAACCTTAGCTTTGATGCACTTGACAGCATCACTGCCATATGAACGTTTCATAGCTACTGAAGTTCACGTTGTAATTAAAGTCAAAAACACTGTAAACAAATTAACCCCTAGGATGCGCAATTCAATCAACCATACCGACGTGAAAATCTGTATATGGAGCCGATTTTTCGACTCTTACAGAAGTAAAAAGTTTTATGCCCAAGGTTTAGAGCCTGAATTTACACACCTTATGCCGCAAACCAGAGCATTTTAAACCAACTGGTTCATGAGTTATAGCCCGTCAAAGTTGAACAAAGTTAGCCTTCCAGGCTGGGTGACTCCAGTTTTCTATGTGCTCTTACCCCATTCCTCCTTCATTCCTCCCTCCCATGACCTGCCTCACCCACTTCTGTCACCTCCCCTCTCTTCCTCCTTTCCCCCCCTACCCCCCTTCAAAATTTTCCAGTTCAATTTTTTTTCAAACAATAGCATGGAAAATAATTATGTCGGTGTTACTCACTCCCAACACCCTTCCCCCCCCAACACTTCTCCCCTACCCCCATCCCCTTCTCTTCCCCCGTTTTTTCCCTCCCCCCGTCCCCTTCCCTCATAGCTGTGTAGCTGTCAAAATAAAAAAATGAGCAAAAGCATGGAAAATATTTTTTCTTGGTGTCACCCACACTCCAGCACCCATTCCCCTTCACCCCTCTCCCCTCACCCCTTCCCCCCATCCCTTCCCCTCAGAGCTGTCAAATCAAGTAGCTGTTATGCAGCATGTTCTGAGTCCCAACTTCTCAGGTACAGACACGGTGCAGTCCTGGATTCTTTGTTCCCGACCAGGTCGGTACTAGCAAGGAAGGAAAACACAAACACCCCCAGTTCAAAGGCACACTTATATATTATCAAAAGACAAATACACACACCGTTCTATGAGCAAAGCTGAGGAACTTACAGTGACTGAAAATAATGTTTACAATAATCACTTTCCACCTAGTTCAGCAAGTCTGACCTGTACACAGAATTACACCTTCCTGAGATAAGGTTATGTCCACAGAGTGTCATGGATAATATTACAAATATGCCAGGTACATCATATTCAACACACGCAGAGACAGCATAGTACAGTATACCCAGTATGACAGGTGCATGACAGGGACGACGACATATATTCAAGCCCTTAAGTCTAGGTATTCGCGTGATATAGACGAGGTTCTAGCTAGTACAATATATCCACGTGACATGGACGATGCCCTAGCTAACCTTAGGCTATGTTTGTCTCACATTGGACCAGAGTATATTATGTCCTGTACTTGATTGAAGGGGGGGAGAAAGGGGGGGTATTAGTGTCTAGGGTGGGTTTATTCACATGGCTGAAGGGCTTGGGGGCCTGGAGGCCTGGGGAGGGGGGTAGCACAATGAGGGAGGGGCACACTGGCATATGTTGTCCTTTGGGGTGACACTGGGGAGGAGGATTGTCACTGTTGGGGGACCGACCCATAGATGGGTGTCAAGCACTCTGCGTGCAAGATTACAGGTAATAGAGTTCACTATGGCACACTGGGAGGGGGGGTGGTAACACAGTGACTGCTGGGGGGTGGGAAAGAGAGGGGGGAATAGAGCACTGGGGGGAGTTGAGCAACACTGGGAAGAGGCACTGCGGGTACAGGGGAGGGGTCACAGGGGTTGGTTCACTGGGGGAGGGGTCTAAGGGCACTGGAGAAATGTACAATCATGGGATCTGGTACTCATGATTCTGGTGGAGGGGAGGACACGGCCCACAAGGCAGGAGGGCCTATGCCAGGAGCTTCAGATGGCAGCCAGCAGTGGGAGGCGGGCCGTCTGGCAAGTAGAACAGGGGAGGGTGATCCGCGAGGTCGCCACTAGTCCTGGAGGAGTGGATGGGTGGTGTTTTGGGTGGCTCCCTAGCCAATACGGCCTGGCAGGAGACAAGGCTTTCCAGGCTAGGGCCGAAGAGGGCCAGGAGACGCATTGCTCGGCGCTGGCCCTTGGTCGTTGTCGGGGTCCTGGGGGAGGACCTGGGGAGGCCCGGTCCTAGGGTCGGCCGGGAGGATGATGGTGTCCCGACTGGGCTGCCATCACCACTGGCAGGAGTGGCTGTCAGGGAGAGACTGCAGCCACCTACGCTGGGGGAAGTCCGGCCCCCGCAGCGAGTGTCTGGGGAGGCCAGCTGACTCCAGGAAGTGTGGTCTTGTCTATGGGAGGAGGTCATCAGGGCTGGACTGTGGCCTCTTGTCCTGGTGGAGCCCATCAGCACCTGGGGAGGGCGGGGCTGCAAGGACTGGACACCTGGCCTCGGGGACGTCTCGCCAAGTCTGGTCTTGGGTAAGATGCCTTTAGGCAAGCAAATCCCACCCTCTCGAGGAGAGAGACGGGGAAAGGGGTGCCTCGTTCCACCATAGGAGTGGTGGGTGGAACCACAGGTGTTTCCTTCTGTAGGGGCTTGGGGACTAGCGGAGGGAGGGCGGCCAAGGGCCGGTCCTCCTACTTGGCGGGCCCGTGAGGCCTCGCCAAAACTCCGGTCCAGGGTGTGAGGGGGAGGTCCAGGAGACGTTCCCTCCATCAGGCAACCCCATTGGATGCTGCTTGTGCTCCTACAGATGACATGAGGGAGGGAGGAGTCGAGGGAGACTCTCCCAGACACCACCGATCCTGGTGGCTGAGAGTGGGTGCCCATCGGGTTCTCCCAGCCACAGCCACGGATCTGGCAGAGTCTGCACTCCAGCCGTAGGGCCTGGGACTCATGCCCCAGTGACGTTGGGAGGAAGAGGTTGGACAAACTCTCTCAGCTTGCACCACAGCTCCAATGGAGCATGCCCTCCTTCTGCTGGGGTAGGAATTCCTGTCCCTGCGATGTCGGGAGGAAGAGGTCGGACGTACTCTCTCAGCTTACACCACAGGTCCAATGGAACCACAGCTCCGATGGAGCATGCCCTCCTTCCATTGGGGAAGGGTTTGTCCCAGGGGCGTCGAGAGGAAGAGGACAGACGTACTCTCTTGGCTTGCACCACAGCTCCAATGGAATGTGCCCTCCTTCCGCTGGGGTAGGGGGAAAGCAACCCTTGAGGCTCCTCCTGAGTTCTCTATTAAATAGGAGGCCGATCCAGGGGACTCGGTGTCCGAAGGTTTGCTTGGGACTTTGCCACTGCAAGTCCCATCCCGATTCTGGTGAACGTTCCGTCTGCTGAAGGGTAGTGTACTTTTCCTGTACACTGCCGGGTGGTCTGGCTGTGGGGAAGAGGGGCGCTGGGTCACGGGAGAGATATGTCACTTTTGCCTGGACTGTGAGCCAGGTAAGCCAGCCTCTTGTGGGGTGGGTATTGTCTCCTCAAACTCTCCTCCTGGGGTGGTGGTGTCGGGTTCACCCTGTCGCACGGGTATTTCATCCCCATCCCTTCCCCTCACAGTTGTCAAATCAAGTAGCTGTAAGAATTTCAAGGGGGGAAAAAAACTAAAGCATGCAAAATATTGATAATCATGTAAGAAAGAAAAGCACACAAATACACAATTTATTGTTATAAAAAACAAGCATTACTAATATTTACAGGAAACATTACGGTATATACATGGAGACACATAAAAAAAAAAAAAACATGAAACAAACATACATTCTATGTTCCATGCATCAGTGTATACAATTACACAAACAATAATCTGGTTTTGAATGAAAACACGCAACATAAATAATAACAATGATGTATAATACTTTAGGTGGGGGGGGAGGTGAGTTGTAAGCGGACTGCATACTACAGGGTGTGGGGGGTGGGGGAGGACTGGGGAGAGGCCTGGAGGGGTGCTATGGAGGTATAGAGTTGGGAGACAGACACCACAAGACAAAGAGGACAGGCAGAGAGGGCATACAGGGGTGTGGAGGGTGAGTAGGGGGAATATAACCCTCTCCAGGGAGACAGGGAAGAGGGAAAGGGGAGGAACCACGGTGGCGTGATGGATGATTGGAGGAGGGGGAGGGAGGAAGCAGGAGGCAGTCAGAGGTGAGGGAGGGGGAGAGGGAACAAAGGTATTGGAGTAGAGGAAGGCAGGAAGAGGGCGGTGGGAGAACTGCCCCCCCATCATGACTGGATCCTCCCTTCTCCCTACTAAGGACTTAGTTCTCATTGGTTTGCATTGATATACGTCACAATTGGGCCGAAACTGAGTGTCCACAGTTTTCCCAAAAGCCCCTCTATTGATCACATATGGTATCTCGCGTAATCCTGAAAAAGGATCAATCGATCCTGTTAGCACTTTAGGTGTTAAGTGTTAACCCTCGTAGTGTAAGCAAGATCTAAGTCATAGCACCTTACACCATGGTTTCTTAACAGAATCATACCGAGAAAAATTGGTGGTATAATTATTTTCATTAATGTTTTTGAAACATTCAGAAGGAGAAGTGAGTTAAGAGAAATGAGCCCTTTTCTGTGTTTTCCCATTCGTAGGCATAGGGGCGAGACATGCTTATTTAATTTAGCTTAATAATAGATCTTTGCAAGGGGTCCCTTGATTCAGGATTCCTTGAAATTGGGGCCCCCTCATACTCGGGGCCTCCCCCCAGCTTGGGGGTATGGGGGGCAGGTGTTATAGCCCTGATAATAGTCATCACAGAGGGAGTGACGTTCATTAAAATCTCCCAGTGGGAAGATTGGCTTTGGAAGCTAGCAGAGAAGGCCCTAAAGGTCGGGAAGCAGAACCAGAAGAGGAGGCAAGTTAATAGCGCTGATCATGTACGACTTGCCTAGGAATGCCTGAATGGCCACAGCATGAGGGTGAGAGACAGGAAACATCACCCTGGACGGATCATCCCCACAGACAATAATGGCAATCTCTCTACCAACCCCCTGATCAGGTAAAGGGTCAAAATAACAAACCTGATACCCAGGAAGAGTGGGAGGAGTGCCAAATCGAACCATAGTTTCCTGCAATCATACACATGCAGATGTCCCAAGAATGAGGAGACAAAGTTCTTCCCAAATGATTTGTAGACTATGACGATTCCACTGAAGAATAGACACTGGAGCCATGTGAGGAGGAATAAGATGATGGCCCAGCATGCTTAGGGATGGCCCCTGAAGCAGTTTTTGATGCATTAGATTCATGCCTCTTGAACTTAGTACCAGAAGTGGTAGCCGCACAGGAAGAGCTGGGCAGCCAAACTACAGATTTCTGCTTTATTGATCAGCTTGAAGTGGAAGGGGGGCTCTCCTCTAGTTATCTGTTGTGAAAGCACTGATATCCTGCTTCTTCTTCGTCACCCTTCTGACAGTGTGCCATTCGTCATCTTTGGGAGAGGAAGTGGAAGGCAGTGGCGGCCCCAAAGCAGGGACTCCGGCTTACCATCCACAGCAGCGGAAGCAGAAAAAGCCACATCCTGAGGAAGAGTCACCTCCCTACTGCTCAGGTCCGGTATTGAGGATGCAGGATGCGCAAGGCTTAGTGCATCCCCGCACCATCAACCCTCACCCACCTGTCCAGAGGGACTGCCCTAAGGACAGGAGAAAGAACCGGGATGGAGGAGGCACTCCCAGATGCAGGATGTACCACCCCAGAGGAGACATCCCAAGAGACGGGAGGCATCTCCCTAGAGGAGACATCCCCAGAGACAGGAGGTATCTCCCTAGAGGAAGCACAACGACTTCCAGGCTGCACCCCCTCAGTTGAGCCCAAGCTAAGGAAGCCAAGAAACAAAACCCCGAGTAGATGGAACACTGTTTGATGGCAAGGGCACCTGCCGGGTAGCTTCAGAGTGAGACAAGGCAGCAGCATAGATGACCCCAGGGCAAATGAACTTCTCCCATACCCTGGCCTTTGGCTCAGAAAAGGAAATTGTCGTCTTTGCATGACCAGACACAACCTCATATTTAAACTTGAACACATCACAATCCCTTGAAGAGGCCGTATGTGCCCCACCACAGTTAAAACATTTAGAGCAGAGTTCCTCAAACTTTTTAGTGTGTGACCCTATTTGGAATATTTCAAGACCAAACCTATGAAAATAATAGCACCTTCTAGGCCAGGGAACAGAAAGTTTGACCTTAAGCTTCCACCATACAGCAGTAACAACATCAGACAAAGTAAGGCAATCAATCGTCAAGATAAGGGAGGGCATGGGTACCCCATCAACTTCTTTCATTATTCTCTGTGCTGCTATCACTCCCTGAGGAGCCAGCCCCTCCAGGAGGGAAGAATCAGAATAAGACATCACGTCACGAGAATACACAACCCTACGGGATTGATTTAACCCTTTCAAGTCTCAAATATGTCCCAAGGTCACGTTTGAGAGACGCATTTTTTTTTTTTTTTTTTAAGTCAAGGTTTGCAAATAAAGAAAAAAAATATCATATTCATGCATAAGGAAGTATTACACATCTGCCTATAAAACATTAGAGCTCTACTCACTATGCAAGTGCTGCAAAAATGATGGGAAGTTGCCGAGCAAATGGTGTGTGGTAGCGTATGAGTACTGCCGTCTCGGTGGGTAGGTGATTTCTTGGTGCGTAGGCAACATGATTGATTTTGTTTGTTTCCATGTTTTTCCATAAAAAAAACAGTGTACTAATATATGTACATTATATCTCACATGATTTGTGAATGATTCTTGAGATGTTTTCTTTACAAAAACAAACTAAACAGTTACAAGATCCTTATAAAACTATCACTTACTAATTACTACTGACTAATTTATTTTACTTTGCTCTTATTTTACTTAGTACTGTCCAAGGCTGTGGGGGTGAGGACATGGGGATAAGCCTACGAGCTTGCCTTTTGTATGTACATATGTTTATTTTATTGTTGCTAACTCTATCATCCTGTGTACTTACAGGCAGCAGTAAAGACAGTGATAAAATATTAAATATCTCTCAAAATTGACGGTGTTATAAGTATAACCAGGAAATGTGAGAAACTCATGAAATATAAATAAGAAAAAAGTATGGAGACACTAACAATCATTTGTCAATGAAAAAGGCAACTCTCGCCGCACGTGTGTCCGCCTGGTAACAAATAAATGCATGGTGCATGTATAAAAGGCTACAGAAACAACCTTAGAAACCTAAAATCGCAAGTCTGTAAGTATTTTCCCTCAATCAGACGCTCTAACACCCAGGAAATGAATAAATATTGAGACATACAACGCGGAGATCTCTTGCTTGCCTGCGACACGTCAGCTATGTGCGTAGGCGGGAGGCAGGGGATGGGGGATTGGAGGGAGAGTGGAGGGTGGAAGGGTGGGAGGTAGAGGGGTGGGGAATCGGTGGGAGGTAGGGGGGTGGAGGAAGGGGGATATGAAAGGGAGGAGGGAGGTGAGAGCTATGTATCCTCCAGAGCAGTAAAATATATATTGGAAACGATAATCTTTTGCTAAATGAACTGTCTGATAACAAAATAGTAAAAAAATATTGCCAGATCAACAGTATAATAAAACCAGTAAGTGCAACCCAACCCCCCACCATGATTATCTCTTCCCAAACGGTTTTAACTAAAATATTGTGATCTGCACATGCCTGGTAGATGTAGAGGGGTCTGGGGAGCAGCTCGTATCCTTATTTCATTCACCAGCCTCATGCAACAGTTTTCATTCATGCCTAAATATGCTGCCACGGGAGTGGCTAGGAGACCCCTACCGAGAAAGCCATTATAGTGGCCAGGAGACCTGAAAGGGTTAAGAGCAAGTGACGAGAGAGACACTGGATAAGCAGCAACCATAGTAAGGGATTGGATGTGTGAACTCTCCTCCTCATTCCTGGCCTCCAGCAACAGAGAACAATCACCTTGAAAGATATTGGGAGTAAACCCACGTGCTGCAACTAGATCATTGTGAATCCGAAAACAGTTCTGGTTCCTGAAAGAAGTACATCAAACAGCTTAAATACAAGATATTTCACATAACTGTCATGCACAAAGACACCAGGCAACAGCTGAAGACAAGTAATGTCATGATCAACAATATTGGCAGACGACCTGGAAGGCAAAGGATCTTCAGCCGAGCAGTTACCAGGGGTGGACAACTTGTGTGGCTGGTCACCGACCACACAACGATCAGAAGAAATGTTTAAAGTACCAATATGCGAAAACATTGAAAACAGAATGGCATCATGAGTCAAAAGCAACAACCAACGAGGGAGTGAGGAGACCGGGTGTGGGCTGATGGAAGTGGGGTACCTTGTCCCCAGGAGGAAACTGAAAACGGCAACCCGTAATACAAAAGTTCATTAGTGCAAAAACCTCCTTCCACTTCACCCCACAGGCCAGACACCCAAAGAACCAACTCGGGACAGCCTCGAGGCGACCTCTTTGGTGGGTGGCACTGATGACCCTTGAAGGTAACATATGCTACAGACAGCAATTAGTCAGACACCTCACCCACAACCCTACCAGCATGGAAGACCCTGTCAGATGTCAACATATCCATGAGTAGGCTTGTGAGATCACAAAGGCATGCAATTCCCTCACCACGACAAGGTGGCTGCCCACTGGGGTATGAGAAGAAGGGAAGAGATCAGTAGGATGAAAGTTATTGAAGCAATGAAGAAAGTTAAAATGGGGAATGCCCAAGGAGTTGATGGAGTGCGTGGTGAAATGCTGAAGCATGGGGAAATATGGAGTGGATATGGAAGATGCGCAAATTGGCCTGGGAGGAAGGTAAAGCCCCAAAGGATTGGAAGTCAGGTAAAATTATTCCCCTGTGCAGAATAAAAGAGGAAAAGGAAGTATGGTAATCATATGGGCATATGTTTTCTTAGCATAATAGGAAAACTATATTGTAGGAAACAACAGAGAATTAGATGGAGAAGAACAGGGAGGTTTTAGGAAGGGAAGAGGTTGTGTAGATCAAATATTCATCCGAAGGTCTTTAGTGGAAAAGTTTCTAGAAAAGAGAAAGAAGTTGTATGTGGCCTTCATGGATTTGAAGAAAGCATATAACAGAGTGGATAGACAAGGAATGTGGAAAACATTAAGATATGTGGGGTAAATGGTAAGCTGTTGATTGCCGTCAAGAGTATGTGTGAGGGCTCTTAGGCTGCAGTGCATGTGGAAGGTGATCTGAGTGGATTTTTCTATCTGAATGTAGGATTGGAAGAAGGATGTGCCGTGTCTTCATGGTTCTTCAGTCTGTATACGGATGGAGTTATAACAGAGATTATGGTAGGCCAGTGGATATTGGAGTGGCCCTAATGAGAAAGGGGGGCGTTTGGAAAATTCCTGTTCTGTTGTTTGCAGATGATTCTGTATTGTTAAGAGAAGACGAAAGGGAACGGCAAGGCTTGGTGAATGAGTCTGGGAGAATGTATAAGAAACAAAATCTAAAGTTGAACATAGGAAGGAGAATTGTTGTGGTCTTCGAGAGAAATGAAGTCAGTGAATGCACAATGAGGTTGGATGATGAGGAGATGGAAAATGTGGGTGCATTGAAGCACTTGGGTAGTATGATGAATAAGGATGAAAGTAGAGAGGATGAATTCCTTGAAAGGTTACAACAGGGAAGAAAGGTTGCTGTTTCTTGTTTTTTAATGCAGTGATAAGGAATAGGGAAGTAAGCGTGGAAGTGAAAAAGTTGCTGCATGATAGTATTGTGATATGAACTCTAACATATGGAGGCGAAGCTTGGGCCATACTGAAAGGACACAAGTCAATAGCGAGAACAGTACAAAATGAGTTATTTAAGAGGAGCATGTGGAGTCATATGGAGCGACATACTGATAAATAACGAAGTGAAAGAGCATTGTGATGTGGATGTGGATGCAAAAGAACGCGTTAGGAAAAATACAATGAGGTGGTTTGGCCACGTGGAGAGGATAGAGAGCGAGAAACTAATGAGAAGAGTTTATGTGAGTGAGGTGGAGGGGGTGAGGGAGGGGGAGACCGAGTATGAGATGGATGAATGGAGTGGAGAGGTATATGAGAGACGGTGTGTGGGCTGGAGGGGGAAGGGCAATATGACAAGGGGCAGTGCGACATTGAGGCGATTTGTCTGTGATCACCTCTTACGGGATTAAGTTGTCTGGGTATAAATAGACTCCTTACTGATCTTTCTCGTGTTGCATAAATCATTCCAGTATCGACATCTATCTATCTAGCTATCTTTTGCCAGACGCTTTACTCCCGTAAGGGGTGGCCACAAACAAATCGCCTCCATGTCGGTCGGTCTCCCGCCATTTCACTGCCCTGCTTCCAACTCACCCCCCACCTCTCTCATATACCTCTCCACTCCATCCCTCCACCTCATCCTTGGCCTCCCCCTCCCTCTCCCTTCCTCCACCTCACTCGTCAGTCTCTCACTCTCCAGCCTCTCCATATGGCCAAACCACCTCAGTTTGTTTCTCCTAACACCTCCTATCACATCCACACCACAACTCTCCTTCATTTTCTCATTTTCCAGTCTATCTCTCTATGTGACTCCACATGCTCCTCTCATGTAACTCATTTCCACTGCTCTCACTCTTGGCTTCTGTCCCTCCAACAAGGTCCAAGCTTCACTTTCAACGTTAGAGTTGGTATTACAATACTATCAAATAATAACTTTTTAACTCCCAAGCTTACTTTCCTGTTTCTTATCACTGCTTTCAAGGAACCAGCAACCATTCTTCATTGTTGTACCCTTTCAAGCACTTCACCCCTAAACATCTATCCTTATTCATCACACTACTCAAGTACTTAAACGCACTCACATTTTCCATTTCCTCCTCACCCAATCTCACTGTACATTCACTGACTTTACTTATCTCGATGACCATAACTTTACTCTTCCTTACATTAACATTTAGATTCTGTTTCATACACTCTCCTAACTCATCCACCAAGCCTTGCAGCTCCCCTTCGTCTTCACTTAACAACGCAGTATCATCTGCAAACAACAGTACAGGGAGTTTCCACCAACTGCCCTCTCTCATTAGGGCCGCTCTAACATCCACTGATCAACCTTGTATCTCTTTTATAACCCCAGCCATATACAGACTAAACAGCCATGGAGATTTGACACATCCCTGCTTCAATCCAACTTTCAAATAGAAAAATTCACTCAGTTCACTATCCACACGCACTGCAGCCTTAGCACCCTGACTCCACTCACCAACTTCACGGCATTCAGCAACTTCCCATCTACTCCACGTATTCTTAACTCTTTCCACAATCCTTGTATATCCACCCTGTCATATGCTTTCTCCAAATCCATGAATGCCCCATACAAGTTCTTTCCCTTCTCTAGACACTTTTCCACTAAAGATTTAAGAATGAATATCTGATTTACACAACCACTGCCCTTCCTAAAACCTCCCTGTTCTTCTCCAACTAATTCCTCTGTTATTTCCCTAGCTCTGTCAGTAAGTATCCTACCATATACTTTTCGTATTTCATTAAGAAGACAAATGCCTCTATGATTACCACATCTTTTCCCCCTTTTCCTTTGTACAGGGTAATAATTATACTTGACTTCCAATCTTCCGCGACTTAACCTTCCTCCCAGGCCAATCTGCACATCCTCAACATCCAATCTCCTACTATCTCTTCCCTATGCTTCGGCATTTCACCACACAATCCATCAATTACTGGGGTTTCCCAATTTAAACTTTCTCCATTGTTTCCACAACTTCCAACCCACTGATTTCTTTCTGTCTTCTCACCTCCCTCCTTCTCCAAGCCATTCCCCAGCCACATATACTTGCATTACTTTCATTCTCTACGTTCAACAGTTCCTTAAAGTGTTCACTCCATCTGCTGACGTTTTCTTCCTTCTCCACTAGTAATCTATCATTTTTATGTTTCAGTTCCCGATTAACTTCTTTGTCACCTTGACCAACTCTTTTTACCTCTTTCCAGAACATTTTCTTACATTCCCTCCATTTTACATTCATATTCCTTCCAAACTGCTCATCCACTGTCATCTTATCTCTCTTACTAATCTTTACACCTCTCTTCTTCTCTACATATAACTCTCTCTTCTATCTCTCAACTTCTTCCACACCCCTGTTTCTCATCCACTCACTATATGCTTTCTTGTTTTGTGCCACAGCCTCTCTCACCGCTTCATTCCACCATGCTTTTCACTGCACCCCTTTTCGTCTTCTCTTCACCCCACACACCACATCACATGCTGCACAGATTTCGTCTGCAAATATCTTACACACACCTTCCACGTCCCTCATCAGCTCCAATCTATATTTACCCAAATGTTCCTCCACTTTCCTCTTATATTCAGCCCTTTTTCCATCCTCTTGTAACCTTTCCTTCCTCCTTGTATGAACTACTTCCTCCTGTCCTTCCCTTCTTCTATTTCTCCATTTCATTTGGACCTTGATTCTGACCACCACCAAGTGGTGGTCAGAAAGTCCACTCCCTCAACCCCAATATACTCTTGCATCCATTACACACTTCCTCATCCTCTCATCCACACACATAATCAATCATTCCCTTCTGTTCATTCAGTTCACCACCCACCCTTCTCATCACTCGCCACATTTACCTATGGATTATTTTGTGCATGGAGAGAGTATTGGCTATCACAACCTCCCTCTCAGCACAAATGTCGACTAAAGCAATGCCATTCTTATCCATCTCTGCAGGCACACCCCACTCACTAACTACTCCATCCACCTTCACATTCCCTACTTTTCCATTCATATCTCCAATCAAAAACACTCTTTCATTCCTTTCAAACTTTTCCATGCATGCTTCCACATTTGTCCAGAACTCTTCTCTCACTCTGCTTGCATACAGACACATAAATGCCTATATTTGTAGTCCAACTTTCAATCTTACCAACATAATCCTTGAGCAAACTGATCCATACTCTCTTATAGTCTCCTTTCACCTGTTACTCACAACAATACACACTCCTTCTTTTGCCCTCTCATTCTCACCTAATCCCACATATATACCCCATCCATACTCCCATTCTCTCACACTCTCATCTCACCATTTAGTTTCAGTTAATCCACATACATCAACTTTCGCCCCCTCAAGCACCTGGACAACCTCTTTTTATTTCACCTCATCAATTGCACCCCTTATATTCTATGTTGGTATCCGTGCCATGTCCTTTGTTCGGTCCTTAGTCGTCACCTTTTGGTCAGGCTTGGTCTGAGGCTTCTTCTTCGTATTTTTAGTTATTTGTTTTCCTCGAAGGAGCACTAACCCTCCGCCAACTCACTTGCTGCCATGTAGGGAACACTTGTTGGTTTTAAGGTTGCCACCCAGTGTTGTGAATGCTTTCCTGGTTTACAGGAAATCATTTGGCTTGCCACTGAATGTAGAGCTACCCTAAAAACAGAGTACCACTCACTACACTAAGTGGGTGGATGATGGGCGCCCCACCTACCACATGCTCTGCATAAATAACGTACAAAAGGACGTTAACCAGCAATATCGAAAATACAGCGCAGCTGGCAACATGCTTGGACTCATGTATGCAGCAGTATGTGGACAGATTTATGGAAACATGTTCAGTGCAGCTTCTAATTCACCGGCAGCAGAGGTAACAGAGGCAATGCGATGTGTCGATACAAGGCAGCTGAGAGTTCATCATGATGTTACCAACATGATTTGCACGCCATTGTTCTGAGCATGTTTACAGCTTGTCAATTATTGTGTTGTTAACATGTTGCCAGCACTTGGTCCAGCACACCTGTGGACGCGTCCTAAGGAAGAGGTGCTACGGAGCTTCCTTACCAGACGAGAACTCGACCCCATGACCTTATCCCTTCCTCAGGTATTTACTCCTCTTGTACTGTATTGACTAACGGAATCACTCCAGGATAAGTGATGATGATAAGGATAATAATTTTGAAGGTGCAGACGAGACTGTCTCAGCTGTGAAGATGGTGGAGATACTGAATGCCGTGTTACAAGCTTCGTCACAGGACATCTGTGTTACTTTTATCATGGATAAAAGTACGCCGGTAGGTATTTATTTCTAGACCTGTAATTTCTTTTCATGATGTGTGGATTGGGTGGGTAGGAGACAAGCATCATAAATCGATGGGTTATAATAGATGTTATTCACTTTTTAATAAGTTCACATCTGAAACATTCGATAGTGACCTGAGCAGTGATACTAAATATTGGATAATGTTGAGTATAATGACACGTAGTAAACAAGGCAGATCAAAGCACTTCTAACTCTAATCCTGCAGTTTGCTGGTGTAGCTGACGTGACGGCGTGGTTGGGTGTGTGTGTGTTTGGTGTGGGTGTGGGCGGCCAGGACGATAACGTGACACAGGTACACATGTCCCGGGTGGTCGGCCAGGCTCGCCAGGTAGGTCACTGTCATATCACTGCTGAGGTGGGTAGGTATCTGTCTCATTATTGCTTAGGCGGGAAGGTCACTGTTACATTACTGCTGAGGTGGGTAGGTCACTGTTACTCTACTGCTGAGGCGGGTAGGTCACTGTTACGTGGCTGCTGAGGCGGGTAGGTCACTATTACTTTACTGCTGAGGCGGGTGGGACACATACTGTCTTTATCCTCTACTTTTTTTTTTTTAATTTTTGAGTGTACATAAAATTGTAAAAAAGACCATGAATTTCTTTACCATGTACAATGTTGTGAATCCATTGCAAAAGACTTGGATGAAATTATTTTGTGGCTAGAGCCGGTATTCTTCTCGCTTACGGAAACTCCCTCGCATCTTTTCACAGGCGATATATTTTCGTTACTGAACCGTACTTTCCTCTACAGTGTAACATAAATCCTTTCATTTTTTCTGGTGTGAGTTGCTGTGGATTCACCGCACTCATTCTCAAAATTTATGGAGATAAAGCTGGAGAGGCGAGAGACACTTCTGATGATTTATTTTTTTTTGTCATTTTCATGTTTTTGAATGTACAGTATTTCCAGTATTACAGAATTCTGGGATACTGTTTCTGCATTGGTTGTTCAGAACTGATTAAACAAGAATACAGAATCAGAAGCGCGTACCTCCGTCAAAGCCTATCCCAGACAATGCAAGTCACCACCAAAATGCTATACTACATTCATACACAGTTCTATATGCATGTGGTTTAGTATTTTTGTGGAGCTGTCTGTGAAAGAATATGATACGTATATCATAAAAAAAAGAAGAGGTTATCCAAAGAAAGTGGGTAATGCTGCATGCACAACACTTCACTACAACACTGTCATGGCACTTCACATTGTTTTTGTACTCTCGTGCCTTCTTGACAACCTCTCCATGGTATGCGTCCTGCCTAATATAAGACACACAGCAGCTGTGATACAGTTCCTGCGTTTCGACTCAATCCTCTTGATGCTTCATGTAAAATCGAAATTAATATCTACGCAGTCATACCAACTGACTAGAGGCAGGCTCGGTAAGGGGCACAAAATAATACGTCAGGTTCTATTTTAGTTTAGATATGGCGATGGAGATATTTCGCCCGTGTCTGTAAAGATCCCAACGATTAATGGGTTAAACGTATGGTCTTTTATCTATATAAGATCTGGTCTTTATGTTCGTACATTCAAATGACAAAATTCTGCACATTTCCGTACAATAAAAAAACATGATCTTGTAGCCATGAATAAATGATGTATGCAGCGTACAGCCAGTGAAACATTCAGATGATTACTATATTCTGGTCAATAATGACCTTTGATAATACATAGCAAAACCATCATTACAACAGTGATGCTTCTGTTATATGTCCGCTTTACGTACAGACATTATGCTTCAGCCCAAAAAGAACTTCGTTTACAGAGGCAACTTATTCAAGAATATGATTTTTGCATATTATTAGTACTACCATAAGACAATCTTATCAAACTTAGTAAATGCCTCTTTAGTAGAGTTTACAAAAGAAAATCTATCTTGTACTTTTATCTCGTAGTGTCAATTACAAATCCACAATTTACATGTGCACCTGGATTTTTTAAACAGGATTATCAGCAGACATCGTGATCAGGCGTTTAACACTCCAATATATTGTATATCGTAGGTCTTTCACTCCATCTTGGACCATTTTTTTGTCCTTTTGCAGTCTACTTAACGAAGCTCAGTGGAAGGAAAAGGCAATGCTATGGCTCTACGTTCTTTCCATAGCACCTCTTCACGAACAGCATCATATTCTAGTGTCACTCTATTACTACGACTTAACACTCAAGATGGGGAGATTTCAATTTTATACCAGGTCAGAACAAAAACAGTGTAATGATGTTTCCAAAGTGGGTCAATAATTCACTTTACAGGTCATGTACGTAAGTGCAAATTTCATAATTAAATTCTGACAGGGAAATTGTTGCAGCTACGGCAGGTGTCCAGGTCCGTGGCAGTGGTGGTGGTGAGTGATGACCCAGCCTTCCTCACCACGTTCGCTGAATGGTCTCAAAGGGAACGTCTATTGGTGTGGTCCACAAGGCTCGTTGTTCTCTCCCGTCTTCCACTCCACCGCCTCCACCACGTCCGTAAAACCCTCGCTATGACCAATTCCATGCTTATCGTACTCAACACCCCATCACATCCAGCTGGGTCAGTAGAAATACACTGATATTGTTACTACACATCTTAAGAGTAATATTAAGTCTCAGTGTATGAATAACCTTACGTCTGTGTTTATCACTTTCCAGATGCAGTGTGTATGTGTATTTGCCGTATGTGAAGCCAGAAGCCCAGCCATTGCGAATTGCCTCTTGCAGGAATAAGGAGAGTTTAATGATCGAATTTCACCAACCTCCATTCCCTGACAAGTTCAAAAGGTAAATCAGGTAGCTGAGACTTTTGCTCATAAGATAGTCAATTGAGGGAACTCCCTAACATCTCCTCCTTATCGATTATTTTTAGATAAGGCTGGCTAATATACTGTAGTTTTGCACGTAATTTGTGCAGTGTGGTGATATTAGATAAGGAACACAGAAGAGGACGGAAGGGCGGAATAAGCAAAAGCATTCGCTTAGGGGGAGGTGTTACAGGGCTTCCTTAACCGACGAGAATACGAGCCGTTTGACGGCCGGGGCACAACCTCCACTGATAAGAAGTGTAGTTATGATAATCTATTAAATGTATACTTGAGGATAGGGTACGGAGGAGTCAGCAACAAGATGCGTTAAGGAGAAAGGACGTAAAGTGCTCCATGAACCGAGTCGCTCATCTGCATGCATTAATGCACTGTAAATTTATTTTATATCACCATCACTATGTTCCTCACATGAAAATGTTATGCATGGTTCATAAATATTAGGATATCATTGTTATGGCAAAAGAACTATCAAGAGACAACCTTGTGAAATGAGCCATAAACCCTGTCACACATCATTGCAGCCTTCGAAAATGTGAGCTTCACCACAGAAGCAAGCCATTCACACATTATTTCGCCATTTTTCCGTCACTGTGATAATGATTTTTCTCTCCTTACTGTTGCCAGAAGGTAATATTCAATTTAGAAAAAATCTCGTTTTGTGAAGAAGTGATTGTATAACAGTTCGAATAAGTTCAGAATTTAAAGTTCTTCCTTCTGAGAGGATCAGCTGCTCTAAGTTGTATTTAATACATATAATTTCAAACAGAAATATCATCTGCCTATAGATTCTTGGATGGAACTCAGTTGACCGTGGCTCGCATGCCTCTGTATATCTACGTGACCAAGGTGGTGGATGACCCAGAGGCACCTGAGGGGAAGCGAGTCAGTATACTTAGCCCTGAAGTTACTCTGCTGGAGGTCATTGCCCAAGTTATGAACTTCAAGTATGTTAATGTACAGTGTATACTTTTTTTTTTTTTTTACAGAAGTGCTTTTCCTTGAAGTGGATAATTTACCTGTAAAAGAATTTTGTTTTTTTTCCCAACTCTGGGCATAGGCTTCACAGCCTGCTCCCAAGGCCCTGTAGTCCTCGTACATACCATAAACCTCTGCATGTCACCAGTGTCTTGCTATTAACATTAATGCCCGACTACCTGAAAAGGACCATAACTTTTGTGCGACTGAGTAAACAGTCCATTTCGTCTCGTGCCTTTCAGCTTCACGTTTGTTGCGCCCAATGATGGTACCTGGGGAGCCAAGCGACCTGATGGTTCCTGGTCAGGCATGATTGGAATGACACAGCGGGAAGTAAGATTCTATTTTAGACAATAATTATATTAGTATTATTATGCATAGACAAATAATCTCTTTCCTCGGAATTAGACTATAGAAGTTTATTGTCATTCATGTATAGCAAATAATGATTAATTTTGCACACTTGTTTAATATGCACCATTATCCACATTGTTGATGTGGTACACGAATGAAGAAAGTGGTTCGGAACTTTCACAGTCAGGACATGTTTGTCAAGAGTCGGCGCGATTTTATATTTAAATAAACTCGTGACATTAACTTTGGTGGGAAACCGCGAATTCTAGTGGAATCCCAGTATTTATCACTCAGTCAACTGCCACGTATTCACCCGGTCGGGAGTGTTTTCAGAACAATTTTTCACTGTGTCATAAGTGATCGTCCTTGTGCGTGATGTTAGCACCTTTGCTGAGTGAATTGTGGGTGTGTATCGCTCACACTCGTTGGCCGTTGCAAGTGTGGCCATGACACTCGCCTCTCTCCCACAGTTTGAATCAGTACTAGGTTTGAGCGCCGTGGAAGCAGGTAGTGTGTGTGGCAGCGTCGTTCCTCGCAATGACGCCTAGTTCCCACCGCTGCCGTTGGATTCCCACCTAGCGTGATTGGCGAGAGACTCAGCGTGTGCAGTGTCCTTCCTCAGTAACGACACCCAGTCATCCGCTTTGTCCAATTTTCTGACCAGCATTTCTTTTCGTTTTTTCCTAGGTTTAAGAGTTAGCTTTTGAGTGAGCAAGTGAGTGCGATCTCCTTATTTTGAAGTCACTTTGAAATGTAACGTAAATTTATTTCTTTGTTATCAATAAATTTAACAGTTCTTTTTCTTGATCTTAATGTAATGTAAATTCGTGTTTTATTTTATCCACAAGCTTATTTCACTTATAGCTCCTAGTTTGCATAAACGCTTTGCTATTCATAACTGGTACTTAGGCCAGTCCTTTTGTATTAACCTAAATCTGTTGTGCCAACCAGGAGTTAATGCATCAGCAAGAATCTGTTATCATTAATAGCATTAGTTATTGATTGTCAGGGGTGGAGTCACTTTCTCCAGAGGCCAACAGTACTAATAAACAGCATTTGTGAGTAATTAGTCTCTGCTGTGTACTGTTGAGAAAGTTTATAATTTTTCGTCCTTAGAGAATCGGCGAAGTAAGCCGGAATAATGTAATCATTACTTGATTTTCACAAGACAATTCATTATCCTGTTCTTAGTAATATTGAATTATTATCCTGGAACATTGCATAATCTTAAAAACTCAGTGACAATTGGCGACCTCATTTCAGGATATTAACGCCTAGCTCTAAAGTTATTCACGAGATAATACTCACTCGTTCATACTTAGGTATTTATCATTAAAGTCTATAGGCACTATCTTATTGGTGATTATTGATTCAGTTCTACTAATTTACATAATAGTTTTCACAGTCAGTTGTTTGTTTAATTTTCTTTCTTTACCAGTTTAATCAGATAAAACTGGTCACCACTAACCTGTGCCTATATTCTATATTCTCGATTATTGGCAACTTTCTCTGAAAAAATTGCAGTCAGTACTGAGTCGCTAGTTTACTTAGATTGGGTTAGCATCATGTCTATCAGTATCTATGTGCAGGAAGCTAAAGATATGGGGCTTACAGACCCAACTGAAGTAAAGAATTATGTCCTCTCTCGGCTTAGTCACGAGCAGCAACGCGAGAGTGATGCTCGTGAAAAGCATAGAATCCAACGCGAACATGAGAGAGAACAGCTCAAACACGAGCAAAAACAACGCAAACTCGAGTTAGAACATGAGCGAGAACAGCGTGAGGAATGAGAGAGAGAACGAGAACACGAACGTGCCGAACGACAAGCACGTGAAAAACATGAATTTGAAATGTTGAAGCTCAAGCAAGATTCCTTGGCTTCAGACACATCTGGTGCAGCTGGCCCAAGCTCCACGAGTGCTATCCCTGCACATATTATGGCGATCCCACACATCAAGCTTCCCCCACACAATGAAGGCGAGTGAATCAAGCCATACATAGCTCATTTTGAAGACATGGCTCAACTTTACCAGCTGGATGATGCAGCTAAGCGCTTCAGTTTCTTAGCCTGTTTGAGGGCCCTGCCCTCGATATTCTCCACAGAACTCGTGGAGACAATCTCATGTATGAGATGATGAAGGCTGCACTAGTCAAAGCATACGGCCTCACAGTTGACAACACCAAGAGTCAGTTCATGAGGGAGCATTTACAGGAAAAAGAGACTGCCGTTCAGTTTCTTGACCGGCTTATTGCTTACTTAGATGAGTGGATGGAGAAAGATGAAACTCCTTCCATGTGTGAGGGGATAATTGACCTTATGCTGCGCATGCAGCTAGAAAAGTCGTGGCCTACTGAACTTATGGCTCAGCTTAAGATCTGCCAGGTAAGAGATGCCAGCCAAATGGTGAAGAAGGCTGACGAATTCTTTACTGCATACGGATATCAAACTCGCAAGCAGCATACCTGGAACAGGAAACCTGATATCTGGGAGACCATCTCAGACTGAACCCCAGCAACAAGGCCGTTTTCAGAATAATGGCCAAGGTCCAAAACCACAGAGGAAGGACCAGGGGCAAAACACTTAGAAACCTGAGTGGAAGCGGTACAACAGGTACCCTAACCAGCAGCAGTATCAGCCACACAACCGACTGTCGGGACTGTCCTTTTCAGCACCAGCTCAAGATGAATAGGAGGCAGGAGGCGAAAGCAGCCCTCATTCCTCAGCAGCAGCACTGTGGTCACGTCCCTACCAGTACGGATACTCCCCCACAGTTCACTAGTTCCACGGCGACAATGAACCCTTCTCCACAGATGGCCAATGCTCTATCTCCCCAGACAGTGAGTATGACCCCTCAAGTATCTAATTCTCAGGGCACAATGTTTGTCGCATCATTTATTCAGCAGCCTCATCAGTGGCTTGCTGCTTCTTCCACAGGCCCTCCCACAAGTGACAGTGCCTTCCTTGTTCAGCCAGGGTTTGTGGGAGACATTCCTATGAAGGTCCTGAGAGACAATGGGTCCTCAGGTTGCTCTGTCAGGCAGAGTCTAGTTTGGCCTGAGCAGTACACAGGTCGACAGATCCAAGCTAACCTTCTTGATGGATCAGTGAGATTGTTCCCTGAGGCACATATCCAGGTGGCATCTCCATTTTACACTGTTACGACAGTCGCAGTTGTCATGCCAGAACCTTTATTTGACCTTATCATAAGCAATATTCCTGGTGCCAAGTATAGTTGCACTGAAGATGACGCTACTCAGACTTCGGCTGCAGTAACACGAGCCATCGCTGAGGCTCCGAACTGTGTCACCTCGGTGACCATTGAATCGCCGCAAGATCTGATGTGTAGCCAAGTTGTTGTTCAAGAACAACACTCTGACCCAACACTTGCTGTCGAGCAGAAGAAACAAAAGGATCGAGTGATTAAGTATTCACGAGGAGGTCAAGCCAAGTTCTTTCGGAAACAAGGACGGCTCTACCGTGAGTCACGAACACCCGAGCGCGAGGTTCAACTGCAGTTTGTCGTTCCCACCAAGTACCACCTAGCAGTGTTAGAATGGGGTCACTGTTCAGCCTCAGGAGGTCACATGGGCAAAAGGAAGACCCAGGGCCATATCCGAGCTGACTTTTTCTGGCCAGGGATGGGACGAGACATAGATAGTTTTGTGCGTTCCTGCAATGTGTGTCCACGTAACACCAATCAGGGACATGTCCTTCCTGTGCCATTTGAACTCACACCCATAATCTCTGAAGCAGTTGAGGGACAGGGCAGTGGTAATGTGGGTGTAGACCCGATGTCTCGCCTACTAACTGATGACTAATACGGGAAACTGTTGTATGCTGGGCTCCGTAAGATAGGCGTTCTCAGAGATTTGTGTAATCCAAGGACCAGCCTGGTTCCCAGTTAAAAGTGCAGACCTGACGTCTCGCCCATTGGCCCCACAGGACACAGTATGTCCAGGGCCTGTACATACATGTATACCATAAGTTAAGGGGGAAGTTTGAGAACCCTGCAGAGACAGTCCGAGGCTGTGTATGAATTACCTTGTGGAACGTCTCGAGCTGTGGGCCTCTCTGAGGATTCCCGGAGAATGCACATTATCCACATGAGTGTTCACACCCACGGTGGGTGTTAAAACGTGACCTGCTTGATTGCGTAGCGATTCTCAGCTTCCTGTTATTAATCATAAGTGTGGCGTTAGGTTAACCAGTAAACTGCCCGTTCTAAGAGATCTGAGCAATTCAAGAACTGACATGTTTCCTGGTTAATAATGTTAGGTTAACTAGTAAACTGCCCATTCTAAGAGATTTGAGCAATTCAAGAACTGGCACGCTTCCTAGTTAATAAGCGTTAACCAGTAAAATATAAGGGTCCTGAGAGATTTGTGAATCCTAAGACTACGTTTCCTGGTAAATAATGACACAAGTATTGATTGCTAGGCAGAGAGAGAGAGAAATGACACTTTTGATGCTCCACCTTGATTCCTTTTGCAGGTGCAGCTGGTGGGTGCAGCATTGTCGTGCAGATCAGGTGGTCATCCCTGTCGCATGCTGCCACCTCTTCTCCTCTGTCTCGTTGTCATTATTTGACATAAATTTGTATTACATAATTATACACGTAGGTACAGTTACACCACAACTGTCACACCTACACCATGTATTACATACATCACCCTACATAACAATTAGTTGTTAATGTAAATGTAGCGAACTTTTCGCTCAGTTTGACCTGAGTACAGGACTTTTCACCGTCATCACGGAGTTTTTCCCTCAAGCTTGCTTCTATTAAAGTAAATACGAGATTTTTTTTCGTTCACTGGCGACTGTGACCTTCTGTAGCAGGATAGCACACACACACCACAGTGTGAATCTTGTGTGACTAAGTTAGGATTTATATTGTTACGGAACAGAGAAAGATAATGTACACTTTAAGTGAGAATACTAAGAGTCACTACTGTCCCGTAAAGTTCCAGGTTCAAAACAAAAGAGGTAAAATTACAAGTTAAAGTTTAATGCACAAACTAACAACAAAACATTCAGGACTCATAAGGATAATGTAATGGCAAATAAACAGGTTAAATATATGGTTAACTGCAATAGCCTCTATTAACACGAAATTAGCAAGAGTAAATTAATCTAAGTTAGCCCTGATAAAATGAGATACCAGATAATACTCAGTGAATGCAAGATATATTATTAAAGATACAAACTATTACAAAAAATGACTGATATAAAACTCTACATTAATCACAAATCTCACTAGGCCTAAGAATTAACCTTATGCTACACAGTACAAGAAAAAATACAACAGTTATACTCAAATTACACACAGCTGCTAGATGTTTGGAGATTTCTTGAGCATTCACAATAATAATATCTGTACAGGGGAGGACAGAGATGTGAACAAAATGAGGAGCAGATCTAAGTGGCAATGATGCAGAGATTGAGCTCATTATATAGGGGCCAGCAGAGCCTGATACAACTTGTAAGAAGGACGCGCAAATGAAGCCATGGGGACAAAGAGCTGAAAATCCCGCAAAGTATAACAGAGAGAATGACTTACTCTACTATAACGGTAGAAGGGGGGGACTGAGGCAGAACACGCTCGTGATCAAACATGCAGCAACTGTGCGTTAAAATTACACAAAGGATGATGAAATCATAGGCTATGTAACACCTCCCCACAAAGAAAAAGAAATTTACAAAGGAAATTTCTTATTACTCTAAAACAATCTGTCTAAAGTCTAGATAAGCAATCTGCAATAACATTTTCTTTCCCCTTGACATGTTGTATGTCTAATGAATACTCCTGAAGAAGTAGACTCCATCTTGTCAATCTCTGATTTTTGTCTTTAAACTTACTAAGGAATTTCAGTGGGTTATGATCGGTATAAATGACTATGGGGTCAAAACCAGAACACAAATAAAATGAAAAATGCTGTAAACCCAAAATCAAGGCCAAAAGCTCTTTCTCAATAGTTGAGTAGTTCTTTTTGAGGTGGAGTGAACTTCTTACTGTAATAAGATACAGGATGTTCAATACCCTGATCATCCTCTTGCAGCAAAACAGCCCCAGCTCCTGTATCACTTGCATCAACAGCCATCTTAAAAGGCTTAGCAAAATTTGGAGTAGCGAGCACTGGCTGACTTAATAGAATAGCTTTAAGTTTGTTGAAAGAGGATTCACAGTTATCGGTCCAGACAAATTTAACTCCCTTTTCAGTAGGTCTGTAAGTGGTGATACAAGAATAGAAAAGTTAAGAACAAATCTCCTGTAATAACCTACCATTCCCAAAAATCTTTGTAGCTCTTTCCTACTTTTAGGTCTGGGAAGATCACTTATAATCTGAACCTTAGCTCCTGGTGGTGCAACATGTCCATCACCAATTACATACCGAAGGTACTGAACTTTAGCTTGACCAAACTCACACTTTGATAAATTAGCTACAAGATTAGCCTGAACTAAACGGTCAAGAAATTTACTGACATGGCATAGGTGATCTTTCCAGTTGTCACTGAAGATTAATACATCATCAATATAAACAACACACCCTGCCAAACCCTCTGTTACAACATTCATGAGCTTCTGAAATGTGGCTGGTGCATTTTTCATACCATATGGCATTACCGAACATGCAAAAGCCTTTCCTAGTGTTACAAAACATGAGATCTCCCTAGCACGTTCAGTCATAGGTACTTGCCAGTATCCCTTTAACAAATCAAACTTACTTATGTACCTAGCCTTTCCGATCTTGTCTATGCAATCTTCCACGCGAGGAAGAGGGTAAGTGTCTGTTTTGGTTATCTGATTAACACGTCTGTAGTCAATGCAAAGCCTCTGTGACCCACCTGGCTTAGGGACTAGAGTGACAGGAGAACTCCACTCGCTCTGACAGGGCTCAATCATCTTGTGGTCCAACAGGTAGCCAAGCTCCTTCTGGATGAGAGGAACTTTCACTGGGTTCACACGGTAAGGAGGCAATTTAATTGGCTTTGCGTCTCCAACATCGACATCATGCATCAACACAGTGGTTCTTCCTGGAGTAGCACGGAACACTTGCAGGGTACTCCTGCAGTAATGCCGAAAACTCCTGCCTTTCCTTGGGAGGTAGATGAGAAAGCTTAGTCTGGAGATCATTCATGATATCAGGATTCTTCCCCAAACTATCACTCAGGCTCATACTGCATGGGAGAGCTTCACTTGCAGACTCGGGTGGAACAGCTACAGTGCAGACTGGATTATTTTCGTCCCGCCTGTGATATAACTTTAGCATGTTGATGTGACATAGTTGCTTGCTCTTTCTACGATTCATGGCGTGGCGATGACATAGTTGACATCACTGAGTTTCTTCTCCACGAAATAAGGGCCACTAAACTTGGCTTGAAGAGGTTGCCCATGAACTGGTAGCAGAATCAAAACCTGATCTCCTGGCTGAAAGTGGCGTAACCTGGACTTCTTATCATACCAAGTCTTCATCTTCTCCTGAGCAGCTCCTAAATTCTCTCTTGCTAGCTGTAAAGCAGTGGACAGCCGTTCTTTGAACTTCATCACATACTCCAGCAGGTTGACATCATCTTCCTCCGACAGCCAGCATTCCTTGAGTAACTTAAGGGGTCCTCTTACTTCATGGCCAAACAGTAGTTCAAAAGGTGAGAAGCCCAGTGATTCATTTGGAGATTCTCTTGCGGCAAATACAACAAATGGAAGACCTTTATCCCAGTCTTTCTGATGTTCCAAACAGTATTTCTTGAGCATCGATTTGAATGTTTGATGATATCTCTCCAACGCTCCTTGGGTCTGGGGATGGTAAGCTGAAGACGTGATTTGGGTGATGCCCAACTCTTTCAGAGACTGCTTGAAAACGTTTGACATGAAATTACTTCCCCGGTCTGACTGTACCTCCTTGGGCAGACCAAACTTTGTGAAGAACCCTAGCATTTCCTTAACCACGTTCTTTCCTGAGATGTTTCTAAGTGGAATGGCTTCAGGATAACGAGTAGCCATATCAATCATGGTCAACACATAAGAAAATCCTGAAGAAGTCTTAGGAAGAGGGCCCACAATATCCACCAACACACGGGTGAAAGGCGCCTCAAAAGGGGGAATGGGAACTAGAGGTGCAACCATTTCGGTCTGATTACACTTCCCCTCAACTTGACAGGTATGACAAGACTTACAATACCAGGAAACATCCCTGAAGATACCTGGCCAGTAGAAGTGTTTCAAAATGCGTGCCACAGTCTTCCTCACTCCAAGGTGTCCTGCCAAACTGGAATCATGAGCCACTCTAATGATATCCTGCCTACAAACACGAGGGATGACAACTTGATGTACAACCTCCCATTCACAGTCGGCTGATGCTGTTGGGGGTCTCCACTTCCTCATAAGTACTCCTGACTTTACATAATAACAAGTAGAAGCACCGGCTGACTCTTCTTCACTGTAAGCAGAGTTAGCTAGACCTTTCAACTCAGGGTCAGCAACCTGCAACTCAACCAACTCTTGACGAGACAAATTATCAACACTACGGGGTACTGCCTCATCTGGTGAGTGGTCCAAATTAGCAAGAAAAGTGTCAGCTAGGATAACATCATCATCATCATTATCCTCTAAATCACCAGTAACTTTAGACTTAGCCCTAGTGACAGCACATGCAGGGAACGCATCAGGGACATCACAATCCTGGGACGCAGCCACTGGCTCACTAGACAACTGAGGAGCTGGACACACTTGACTTCCACCAATATCATTTCCAAGTAAGAAAGTTACACCTGACATTGGGAGTGTCTCAACCAACCCAACCATAACAGAACCATTAACAAAACCAGACTCTAAATTCACTCTGCACAGAGGGACAGAGAAGTAATTATTCCCTACACCTTGTAAGATTACAGTTTCATCAGAAGAATTAACATTAGAGCCTAGAACACTGGTCAGCATAAGGGATTGGCAAGCACCTGAATCACGATATATTTGAACTGATTTCCTGTCATTACTGTCCAGAGGACTGACAAAACCATCAGACAGGAAATTAGCACATGAACTCTTAAGAGTGTCACCCACGTTACTGCTCAAAAGAGGAGCTCCATCATGAGAATTTAAGTTACCCCTCAAAGCAGGTTCAGTTAACTCAGTTAAAGAATTCTGGGAACTCTCAAGAGTGGACACTAGACCAATTGACTGAATATTTAAAGACTCCTTTTTGTTCACATCACGCTGTCTCCTGAAACATCTCTCCGTAGTATGACCAAGCTTACTACAATAAGTACATTTACTTTTCTGAAATCTAGAGGTGAAGCTGGTATTTACTTCCTGAGAAACATCATCTTTATTCTCTTTCCTGTTACCTGTACTCTGAGTAGAGGCAACGTACTTACTCTCAGCTTTCCCTTTTTCTCTAGAATATCTCTTGTGAGTGAGAACATACTCATCAGCTAAAACTGCAGCATCAGACAAATTATCTATTCTTTTCTCATCAAGATATAGGCTTACATCTTTATTAACACACCTTTTGAAGTCCTCCAGCAAAATCATCTAATTAAATTTACCGAAATCAGAATCCACATTCTTAGAATTTAACCACTGCTCTAACAGATCTTCTTTGATTTTTGCATACTCAACATGGGATTGCTTATCTTGCTTGTAAGTTGTCCTAAATTTTACTCTATAAGCTTCAGGAACAAGCTCATAGGCCTTAAGAATCATGCTCTTAACTACATCATAATTATCAGACTGATTCTGAGGCAAAGATGCATAAGTTACTTGAGCTTTACCGGTGAGAACAGTTTGAAGGAGTACTGGCCAATACTCCTTAGGCCAATTAAAACCTGTAGCTACCCTCTCAAACAACTGAAAATACTTTGTTAAATCAGATTCATTAAAAGGAGGGACAAGTTTAACATTTTTAGCCACATCAAAATCATCAGAGCTAGATGATCCAGTTCCACCTTGTTTCATGCGATACTCATGGTCTGCCTGAATCCTGGCAAGTTCAATTTGTGCCTGAGCCTGTACCTCTGCCTCTTGAATACGAGCATTTGCCTCATTAACACGAGCCTCCTGCAGGGCTAGCTGTAACTTAGCTAATTCAATCTGCGTTTGCTCATTTCGAGGAGTTACATTAAACAAGCTTTCATTAATCATGTCAACAATTTGATCTTTAGAATGATGAGAGCGAACAGCAATTCCCAATTGTTGAGCAACAAGCTTAAGTTCATTCTTTGTTCTGTTTTCTACATCACACACTGTTTGCACATTTGACAAAAAATCTTTGGCTTCATCAAGTGTAGTAATAGTAGACATCATGAATAAGTAACAGTCACAAAATATCAAGCAATATCCTTATGATAATATCCTGAATATCCTGATAAGAGGTCGCCAAATTTATGTTACGGAACAGAGAAAGATAATGTACACTTTAAGTGAGAATACTAAGAGTCACTACTGTCCCGTAAAGTTCCAGGTTCAAAACAAAAGAGGTAAAATTACAAGTTAAAGTTTAATGCACAAACTATCAACAAAACATTCAGGACTCATAAGGATAATGTAATGGCAAATAAACAGGTTAAATATATGGTTAACTGCAATAGCCTCTATTAACACGAAATTAGCAAGAGTAAATTAATCTAAGTTAGCCCTGATAAAATGAGATACCAGATAATACTCAGTGAATGCAAGATATATTATTAAAGATACAAACTATTATCAAAAATGACTGATATAAAACTCTACATTAATCACAAATCTCACTAGGCCTAAGAATTAACCTTATGCTACACAGTACAAGAAAAAATACAACAGTTATACTCAAATTACACACAGCTGCTAGATGTTTGGAGGTTTCTTGAGCACTCACAATAATAATATCTGTACAGGGGAGGACAGAGATGTGAACAAAATGAGGAGCAGATCTAAGTGGCAATGATGCAGAGATTGAGCTCATTATATAGGGGCCAGCAGAGCCTGATACAACTTGTAAGAAGGACGCGCAAATGAAGCCATGGGGACAAAGAGCTGAAAATCCCGCAAAGTACAACAGAGAGAACGACTTACTCTACTATAACGGTAGAAGGGGGGGACTGAGGCAGAACACGCTCGTGATCAAACATGCAGCAACTGTGCGTTAAAATTACACAAAGGATGATGAAATCATAGGCTATGTAACAATATGTATGTATATTGAATTTTTTTTTCTGAAGAAAAAAAAAAGATTTTCATGAGGCGTAATGTCAAGAGTCGGCGCGATTTTAGATTTAACCCCCCCGCATCCCAACGTTCTCTGGGCAGTGGTACGTCCCAGTCCCAACATTTTTGGACCTTTTTTTTTTTTTTGGCTCAAACATCCGCTTTTGGTGAGAAACATCGAAAATTCATAGAGAAATCGCTCACCTGAGGTTTAAAATACTCGATCTAGTTAGGAGTACCTCCTTACCTTACAGGGTTTTCTATCAGGCTGACTGCAAAGAAAACGAGTTCTATGGGAGGATAACTATTCCACGCCACTCATAAACGGTATTTATTTATTTATTTGGTACGAATTTATATGTAGTACGAGAGTATATTGGTTTTCAAACGGTAATATAGGCATTATAAGCATTGTTTCACTCACTAACTCATCACCAATTCTGACCTTGTTTGCCACATTACCTGATCATCATTTCTGACTGTTTCTTCCTCTAATGTTATGTAAACTTTGTCCTCCACATTGTCATTGATTGGGGAATCACTCTGGCCCTGAATGTCTTTATTGGCCAGGTCACTGGTAACAGGTGAATTGCCGAGACAATGGCATGCAGGGGGGGGGAGAGGTTATGCGGTGTAAGGCATTGTCCCTGCTTGGCATCTTGTAGAGGAATAGAGGAAGGTGTCCCGTGTATATGTGCCAAAAATCACTCATGAAAATTGAAATTTATGCAAATTAGGGACCTTGCAATGTTGCTGCATTAATTTACGTCTCCGGGATATGAGTGCACATCATGTGAGAACATGAATTCACATCTCCGGGACGGGGTGGGTTAAATAAGCTTGTGACATTAACTTTGGTGGGAAACCGCGAATTCTAGTGGAATCCCAGTATTTATCACTCAGTCAACTGCCACGTATTCACCCGGTCAGGAGTGTTTTCAGAACAATTTTTCACTGTGTCATAAGTGATCGTCCTTGTGCACGATGTTAGCACCTTTGCTGAGTGAATTGCGGGTGTGTATCGCTCACACTCATTGGCTGTTGCAAGTGCGGCCACGACACTCGCCTCTCTCCCACAATTTGAATCAGTCTAGGTTTGAGCGCCGTGGAAGCAGGTAGTGTGTGTGGCAGTGTCCTTCCTCTCAATGACGTCTAGTTTCCACCGCTGCTGCTGGATTCCCACCTAGCGTGATTGGCGAGAGTCTCAGCGTGTGCAGTGTCCTTACTCAGTAACGACATCCAGTCATCCACTTTGTCCACTTTTCTGACCAGTTTTTCTTTTCGTTTTTTCCTAGGTTTAAGAGTTAGCTTTTGAGTGAGCAAGTGAGTGTGATCTCCTTATTTTGAATTCATTTTGAAATGTAACGTAAATTTATTTCTTTGTAATCAATAAATTTAACAGTTCTTTTTCTTGAGCTTAATGTAATGTAAATTCGTGTTTTATTTTATCCACGAGCTTATTTCACTTATAGCTCCTAGTTTGCATAAATGCTTTGCTATTCATAACTGGTACTTAGGCCAGTCCTTTTGTATTAACTCAAATCTGTTGTGCCAACCAGGAGTTAATGCATCAGCAAGAATCTGTTATCATTAATAGCATTAGTTATTGATTGTCAGGGGTGGAGTCACTTTCTCCAGAGGCCAACAGTACTAATAAACAGCATTTGTGAGTAATTAGTCTCTGCTGTGTACTGTTGAGAAAGTTTATAAATTCTCGTCCTTAGAGAATCGGCGAAGTAAGCCGGCATAAAGTAATCATTGCTTGATTTTCACAAGACAATTCATTGTCCTGTTCTCAGTATTATTGAATAATTATTCTTTAATATTGCATATTCTTAAAAACCCCGTGACAGTGTTAATATCTCCGTGCTTTCCTAAATCAATTCACCTCATGTTTATTATAGAAATGATGTTCATTCTTTCATCATTCCAATATGTTCAGTTCCACATACCTTTCTTTCGGATCCTTTAGGCGCCAGATTTAAAAATTTCCACACACACTCATCTATCTCCACCATTGTGGCCTCTCTCTCTCTCTCTCTCTCTCTCTCTCTCTCTCTCTCTCTCTCTGATTTGTATGTTCTCTGTGCACGACTTTTATCGTAACAATGCACCATTTTAACAAACTGAACTACACTTAATCTCCCTATCTCAGGCTTACTGTCTTATATCTCACTGCTAAGCTAATATTACATAAGGTACTGTACATCCAACACTTCCCCATAATAACTCTCTCATATATACTGCTATTCTGTCCCATCTGCGAATATATTATAACTTCTTATTTTCTTAGTGGTCGGTGGGGACGCCCATCATTCTCTCACTCAGTGTTGTGATTCTCTATTCCCGAGTAACTCGACACTTACTGACATGCCAAATGATTTCCTGTAATCCATGAAATCATTTAATATGCTGGGTGCAAACCATATAACCAACCAATACGTGTTCCCAACGTGTAAACAATTGGGTTGGCGAAGGGTTAGTGTCCTTTCCCGAAAAACAACTAACTAAAATGACAAAGAAAATACCTCGGACCCGGACGGACCAACAGGTGACGACCAAGGACAGTCCAAAGGACATGGTACGGATTGCAACGTGGAATCTAAGGGGTGCCAATGATGAGGTGAAAGAGAGTGAGATTCTCCAGGTGCCTGAGGGTGCAAAGGTAGGCATAGGTGGTTTCACTGAGACTAAATGGGGAGGTGAAAGTGTGAAAGAGTGGGAGTTTGGATGGGGTATATGAACAAAAGCAGGTGACAAGAAGGCAAAAGAGGGTGTATGTACTGTTGTGTGCAAGAGATGGAAGAAGAATATAATATAGCATGGATCAGTTTGTTCAAAGATTGTGTGGGTAGGGTTGAAAGTACGATTACAAACGTCGGCGATTATCTGTGTGTATGCGCCAGCAGAAGACCATGCAAGCAGAATGAAGGAAGAGTTCTGGGAAAATGCGTAAGCATGCATGGAAAAGTTTAAAGGAATAAGAATGTGTTTTTGATTGGACGTGTGAATGGAGAAGTAGGGAATGTGAAGGTGGATGGAGTAGTTGGTGAGTGGGATGTGCCTACATTAGTGGATGAAAATGACAGTGCTCTGGTGGACATTTCTGCTGAGAGAGGGTTGGTGATAGCTAATACCCTCTTTAGGTATAAAATGATCCCCACGTATACGTGACGAGTGATGAGAAGGATGAGTGGTGAAGTGAATGAACGGAAGGCAAGGACTGATTATGTATGTGTGGATGACAGAATGAGAAGGTATGTAAAAGATGCAAGGGCAAACAGAGATTGGGGGAATGGACTTTCTGACCACCACCTGGTGGTGGTGAAAGTCAAGGTACAAATGCGATGGATGATTAGAAGAGAGAAGGACAGGAGGAAGTAGTTCATACAAGGGGGGTAGAAAGGTTATAAGAGGATGGAAAAAAGGCAGAATATAAGAGACAAGTGGAGGAGCGATTGGGTAAATATGATTTGCAGCAGGTGAGGGACGTGAAAGGTGTGTGCAGGATATTCACAGAAAACATAATTATGTGCCACATATGAGGTAGTGTGTGGGGTAAAGAGAAGACGAAAGGGGGTGGAAGGAACAGCATGGTGGAATGAAGAGGTGACACAAGCTGCGGCTCAAACGAAGAAAGCATATAGTGAATGGATGGGAAGCACAGGTAGGGAGGAAGTTGAGAGGTAGAAGAGAGAGTTATGTGTAGAAAGGAAGAGATTTATATGCAGAGAGGAAGAGAGAGGTGAAAAGATTAATAAGAGAGGGTAAGAAGAGAGTGGATGGGGAATTTGGAAGGAATTTGAGTGTAAAGTGGAGGGACTGTAAGAAAATGCTCAAGAAGGAGGTAGAGAAAGTTAGACACGATGATAAAGAAGTTAGTAGGGGAGCGACAGTTAAAAACAATAGACTGTTAGTGGAGAAAGGAGGATAAATGAGGAGATGGAACGAACACTTTTAGGAATTGTTAAATATCGAGAATGAAAGTAATGCGAGTATAAGTTCCTGGGGAATGGCTGGAAGAAGGAGGGAGATGAGAAGGGAGAAAGAGATCAGTAAGATGGACGTAGTGGAAGCAATGCAGAGTCAAAATGGGGAAAGCCCCGGGAATTGATGGAGTATGAGGTGAAATGATTAAGCATGGGGGAGAGCTAGCAGTAGAATGGAAATGGAAGATGTGCAGATTGGCATGAGAGAAAGGTAGAATCCAAAAGGATTGGAAGTAAGGAAGATGTGCAGATTGGCATGAGAGAAAGGTAGAATCCAAAAGGATTGGAAGTAAGGTATAATTATACCTCTATACATTGGAAAGAGGGAAAAAGAAATGTGTGGTAATCATAGATGAATTTGTCTTCTTAGTGTAACAGGAAAAGTATATCGTTAGGATACTTGCTGACAGAGTTGGGGAAATAACAGAGGAATTAGTTCGAGAAAAACAGGGAGGTTTTAGGAAGGGTAGCAGCTGGGTAGATCAGATATTCATCCTAGGTCTTTAGTGGAAAAGTTTCTATAGAAGAGAAAGAAATTATATACAGCACTCATGGATATGGAGAAAGCATATGACAGTGAGCATGGAAGAGAAATGTGAAATATATTATGAATACATGGAGTAAATGGGAAGCTGCAGAATGCCGTGAAGAGAATGTATGATGGTACTAAGGCTGCAGTGCATGTAGATGGTGAACTGAGTGAATTTTTCTGTCTGAATGTTGGATTGAAACAGGGATGTGTCATGTCTCCATGGTTGTTCAGTCGGTTTAAGGTTGGAGTTATAACAGAGATACAAGGTACAGCAGTGGATGTCGGAGCAGCCTTAACGAGAGATGGCAGCATTTGGAAAATTCCTTTCTGTAGTTTGCAGATGATACTGTATTGTTAAGTGAAGACGATGGAGAACTGCAAGGCTTGGTGAATGTGTCTGGAAGAGAGTGTAAGAAACGGAATCTAAAGGTGAATGTAGGAAAGAGTAAAGTTATGATCTTCAAGAGAAATGAAGACACTGAATGCATGGTGAGGCTGGGTGTTGAGGAAATGGATAATGTGATTGCATTTAAGTACTTGGATAGTGTGATGAGTAAGGATGAAGGTTTGGAGGATGAAGAGCTTGAAAGGGTACAACAGGGAAAAAAGTTGCTTGTTATCTGAAAGCAATGATAAGAAAATTTAATAAGGAAGTGAGCATGAAAGTAAACAGTTGTTGCATGATAGTACTGTATTCTGATACCAAGTCTAAAATATGGAAGCGAAGCTTGGACTTTGTTGGAAGGACACAAGTCGAGACCGAGAGCAGTGGAAATAAGTTACAGTATTTGTAAGGAGGATTTGGAGTTACATGCAGATAGAGACTGATAAATGAGAAGTGAAGATACGTTGTGGATAAGGTGATCTGGCCATGTGGAGAGGATGGAGAACAAGTGACTAACGAGGAGAGTGTATGTGAGTGAGATGGAGGGTGGGTGAGAAAGGGGGAAGCCGAGGATGAGATGGAGGGATGGAGTGGAGAGGTATATGAGGGAGGGGGGTGAGAACTGGGGAAAGGGCAGCGAAATGGCGGGGGGAAAGGGTGACATGGAGGCTATTTTGAGGGGCCCCCCATAGCAGGATTAAGGCATCTGGAAATATAAAGATACTTTGCCTTACTGTAGTTTTGATTTGTGTGTGTGTGTGTGTGTGTGTGTGTGTGTGTGTGTGTGTGTGTGTGTGTGTGTGTGTGTGTGTGTGTGTGTGTGTGTGTGTGTGTGTGTGTGTGTGTGTGTGTGTGTGTGTGTGTGTGTGTGTGTGTGTGTGTGTGTGTGTGTGTGTGTGTGTGTGTGTGTGTGTGTGTGTGTGTGAACCATACTGTTCCTGATTCGGCAGATTATTCAACTTCATCATTTTTACTACACATAGGAAGCGGACATTGGCTTGGGTCATTTCGCCATCTCCCTGGAGCGTGCTACAGTACTCGACTTTAGCTACCCTGTAAGTTTTGCCAGTACGCGAATCCTGGGGGGTCGAGGACAGGGTCAGGTGGATCCCTGGAGCTTCCTGCTGCCACTGAGTCCCTTAGTGTGGGTGGGCATCCTGGTGACACTGATGGCGGTGCTCACTGCTTTGCAACTCCTGCCACACTGCCTGCCTCTTAATGTATCACACTGGAAGAGACTGATCATCAATGCTGCCAACCGTGTTCGAGTGGTGATGCAACAAGGTGAGTCATAGTTGTTCTTTTTTCAAACTCTTGTTTTGCAAGACATACACACAAATGATATTTCAGTAATACTGTGTATATATATATATATATATATATATATATATATATATATATATATATATATATATATATATATATATATATATATATTAGAATGTTTCATGCTGTGTTCTGTTGCGAGACAAAATCTTCCGATATCTTCAAGACTGACGACTTGCTTAGATTTTAGCCGTTCACTTTCGATTAATACCGTTAACATGATCTCTTAACTATTTCATGGAGATTTTTTCACGCAGTCTGGCGCCTACAAAATGGCCGTTCAGGAGAGCGGATGGATAAATGTGACATTAAATTTAACGGTATTTTCATGTACAGAGTCTTATTGTTGTGTCCATATAATAACCGTTTTTTTCTGTCATCTGACATCATGGGTGTTGGTGCTGTTGCAGATGCGAGTGAGAGGGTTGGGTGGTGGTGGTGTGAGCGTGTGGTGGTGGGTGTGTGGATGCTGGCCACGCTGGTGCTGACGCGGACCTACGCCGGCAACCTGACGTCCCTCCTGGCCGTCAGATACATTCCCATGCCTATACAGTCTCTCGAAGACATTGTTAAAAATCCAGTTATTGTTATAATGCTAAAAGGAACCTTTCAGTCTCAAAGTATTATGGTAATTTTGCGATCCTGCTACGCATTTATTTATTTTTTATATTTATTATTCAATTCCTGTATCCTGCATCACAGTGGAAATCTTGCTTGGAATCATAGTTCTGTTTATTACAAATCGAGAACGAGATCATCATTATCAGCATCAGCTGTCATATTCCTAGTAACATGACAAATGTTTCAGTATTTTTGCCTCTCAGTGAGCAGTCATTGATATGTCATTAATTTTTATTTCCTGAGAAAATGTAAACATGTCTAAAAATCCTGTTTATACTGTTGAGGAAACAACATAGGCCCGTAATGTCGTCGGCTAAGGAAGCTTCCTAATACCTTTTCATTTGTGATTTATTTTGCTTATTTTACCTTACCTCTTACTGTATTTTTAAATCCTTCTAACAGCGCCATACGCTACATAAATAGCGTTCAAACAGATATTAATTAGCAACATCCAAAACTAAATAACTAAGGAAGAGGTGCTACAGAATCTCCATACTCGATGAGAATATGGGCCTAAGAAAGTCTGTATAGAGTATTGGGTGAACCTCGATACTATGTCAACACGTGAAGTCACATAAAAGGATGTATAACTCCACCACTTAATTTTCTACTCTCCAGTGGTAGATTCCTTAACTAACGTGAATACGGCCTTACGGACAGAGTCACTACTATGCTATCCACATTCACTTCCCAGCACACGCTTTAAACGTCATCCACACCTAAACTCGCGTCTACAGCGGTCGGAGGGAGTGGTCGCTTTTGCAGTGATAAAAACTGGAGCTCTCTGGAATTACAAGTCAGTCACTTGCTGGAGTAATAATGTCGTGAACATCGATGAGGACAGAAGCCCACACTGGCAGATGGACAATCCAGTAGCTGACGATGGCCAGGTCTAAGTAGACCAAGTTTTGTCAGCGACCGTGAGTTTGTACACTAAAAAGTCATTCCTATATGAAGGCAATCCATTGTAACATTCCACCCAAGAATCATGGCCCTGGCTTAATGATCGTTGGAGCCTTAGCATTTCGCGTGAGATAGGCCATATTTTTATCACTTTTCATATTTTCTACTCTTGATACCCTTGACCCCTGACCTGGTGGATATCAGTCATGCATGTATGAGGCATTCTTTTGGTCTCATTAATGTCTGTGTAAATATGCAAAGTTTCATTCGATTAAAAAAAACTCACTGTGGAGCTAAGAAACTTGAAATTCGCAGAATGGGCCACCAGAGGTACAACTTCTAGATGGCACACCTAGTGACTGGAAGTGCGTTTCGACACTAAATATCAATTTTGTATGCGGATATTCCAGTGCAACATATCACCCGAGAATCATGGTCCCGGCTTTAATAATATTCAGAGCCTTAGCATTTCGCGCGAACATAGCTGGGATTTTTGGTATTTTCATCGTATTTGCATTTGATGACCTTTGACCTCTAACCTGGCCAATGTAGCACATAGGTGTATGTAGAAAGTAAAAGTCAATTCCATCGAGCTGCTGGGTAACATGGTGGACATTTTTCAAAACTGATAATGGGCCACCAGAGGTACAACTTCTAGGTGGCGCACCTAGTGACTGTGGCGGGGTGGACACAACCTGGCCACACTATGGGGTGGTACTACTACTCTGCGGCCAGGTTGTGTTAGGAAGAATACTGCCACCGTATTCCCTGCGTGTCGTAAAAGGCGACTAAAAGGGGCGGGGTGAGGGGACTAGGGACCCCCTCCTGTGTTTTTTAGTTCCTAAAAAGAGACAGGCCAGAGAAAGGGATGGGGGATGGAGTTATCCCCGTACTCTGAAGATTGGGTCTATGAATGTGCGTGGATGTAGTACGATTGAGGCTAAAAGGGAGGAGATTGGGAGAATGTTTGTGAGAAGAAAGTTGGATGTGTTAGCTTTGAGTGAAACGAAGATGAAAGGGAAGGGGGAATCTATGTTTGGAAGTGTGAATGGAAGATTGTCAGGTGTTGATAGAGGAAGGGCAAGAGAAGGTGTGGCCTTGTTAGTGAGTCCGGAAGTACAGCAGTGTGTGATTGAATGGAAGGAGGTGTCACCGAGACTGATGTGGGTGAAAGCGAAATTTGAACGTGAGTTGTGGGTGTTTGTGAGTGCATATGGGCCTGGTAGTGAAAGAGATGAACAAGAGAGGGAGTCTTTCTGGAATGATGTTGATGTGTGTCTGCAGAGTTTTGGAGCGAATGTGAATGTAGTAATGATGGGAGATCTGAATGCTAGAGCGGGAAATGTAGCAGTTGAAGGCGTAATTGGTATGCATGGTGTGCCTGGAAGAAATGAAAATGGGGAACAAATGATAGCGATGTGTGTTGAGCGAGAGATGGTGATTGGGAATACGCTGTTTGAGAAGAAAGATATTTATAAGTATACATGGGTGAGACAGGAGGGTGGAAGGGTTGTTGATAGAGCTTTGATGGACTATGTGGTTGTGTCTAGGAAGTAATAGGAAGATTGTTGGATGTGAGAGTTCTGAGAGGGGAGGGTGGAGGTATGTCTGACCACTACCTGGTGGAGGGAAAATTAAGAGTAGGTAAGAGATGGGTGAGAGCTAGGAGGGTTAGGTGTGGCAGGGAGGTTTTGAAAGTGAGTGAGTTGGATAAAAGAGAGAAAAAGATAAAGTATCATGAGAAATTGAAAGATGAGTGGAACGCAGTGAAAGATTGGGAAAATGGCAGCGTGGAGGAGGAATGGCAGTTGTTTAAGAGTGCTGTGGTGGGGCATGCAGAAGAGGTGTGTGGTGTGAGACGTGTGGGTGGTGGTGTAAGAAAAGGAAGTAAATGGTGGTGCGAGGAAGTAAGTATGGCTGTGGCTGAGAAGAGACGTGCATATGAAGTGTGGCTGCAGAGGAAGGATGAGATGTCATATGAAAGGTATAAGGAAAAGAGGAATAGAGCGAGAAGGGCTGTGCTTGATGCTAAAGTGGCAGCAGATGAGAGGTGGGGTAGGCGGCTGACAGAGAATTTTCAACAGAATAAGAAAATGTTTTGGAAGGAGGTGAAAAGGGTGCGAAAGGGAGAGTCTGGGAAGGAAGAACGAGTAAAATCAGAGGATGGAAGGATATTAATTGAAATGGATGCAGTAAGGAAGAGATGGGCAGAGTATTTTGAAAGATTGTTAAATGTAGAGGAAGGAAGGGTGGCTGAGATTGTGGCGGATGGAAGGGTGCAAGGAATAAATGTGTTGGGAGAGTTAAATGATTCTTTGATCACGAAGTAGGAAGTGGAGAAGGCAGTAAAGGAGATGAAAACAGGGAAAGCTGCAGGTATGGATGGGTGTGCTGTGGAATGCCTGAAGGGTGGTGGAGTGACTATTGTTGACTGGTTAGTAAGATTGTTGAATGTGTGCTTTGAGAAAGGCATGGTGCCAGTTGACTGGGCAAGTGCTTGTGTGGTCCCGTTGTATAAAGGCAAGGGTGATAAGTATGAATGTACTAGCTTTAGGGGTATAAGTCTGTTGAGTGTTGTAGGTAAGGTGTATGGTAGAGTGTTAATTATGAGAGTTAGAGAGGGTACAGAGGGAGTGATTGGTGATGAGCAGTGTGGCTTTAGGAGAGGGAGGGGATGCGTTGATCAGGTGTTTGCTGTGAGACAAGTGTGTGAAAAGTATTTAGCGAAAGGCAAGGATGTGTTTTGTGCATTTATGGATTTAGAGAAAGCGTATGATAGAATTGATAGGGAGGCTTTGTGGACTGTTTTAAGATTGTATGGACTTGATGGCAGGTTACTAAAAGGGGTGAAAAGTTTTTATGTAAATAGTAGAGCGTGTGTAAGAGTGGGAAATGCTGTGAGTGATTGGTTTCCCGTGAGACTGGGGCTGCGACAGGGATGTGTGATGCCGCCTTGGTTGTTTAATATTTACATGGATGGTGTCGTAAGGGAGGTGAATGCAAGAGTTTTAGGTGGAGGTCTGAATCTGGTGAATGTTGATGGTGGAGAGTGGAATCTGAAGCAGTTGCTGTTTGCAGATGATACTGCACTGGTGACTGATTCAGAGGAGAGATTGAGACAGTTGGTAGAGGAGTTTGGAAGGGTGTGTGAAAGGAGGAAATTGAAAGTAAATGAGAATAAGAGTAAAGTGATGAAGTGTGCGAGGTTGATAGATGGTAGGGAGATGAATATAGTTTTGAATGGTGAGTTGCTTGAGGAGGTAGATTGTTTTAAATATCTAGGGTCACATGTTGCTGTGGATGGAAGAATAGATGCAGAAGTGAAGTTTAGAATAAATGAAGTAGGAAAGGTGCTGGGAGGAATGAAAAAAGTGTTTAAATGTCGTTCGCTTAGAATGGATGTAAAGAGAAGGTTGTATGAGGGTGTTGTGGTACCGACTGCGTTATATGGGGCTGAAACATGGAATATGGGTGTAGCAGAGAGGAAAAGTTTGAATGTAATGGAGATGAGGTGTCTGAGGAGCATGTGTGGAGTGACGCGTATGGATCGGGTGCGAAATGATGAAGTGCGAAGGAGAACTGGAGTTGTTCGGGAGATGGCTGGTAGAGTTGAGCAGAGGGTGTTGTGATGGTTTGGGCATATGGAGAGAATGGATAATGAGTGATTGGTGAAAAAGATAACTAGATCTGATGTGAGAGGTGTAAGGCTGAGGGGAAGACCACGAATAGGATGGATGGACAGTGTGAAGAGAGCGTTGGATGCGAGAGGGATGTCTGTTTAGCAAGGAAGAGTGGCTATGCGTGACAGAAATAAATGGAGAGAAATTGTGAATGAATAAGTGATGACGCAGCCCTGAGGGGATATTCTCCTGCATTTGGTCTGATCAGTTAGTCAGGTCAGGTGCGGGTAAGGGGATGGGTCTGTTATGATGTGGCAGGGGTAAACCAGTTCTGCTGTCGGGCCCTGCTGCGGATGTCACTGATTGCATTGTGCAGTTGACCCTTGTGCCGTGTGGTGTGGTGAGGATCTGTCCGTTCTCCCCTTTGGGGCTAAGATGCGAGTGAATGTGTTTGAATGGATGAGTAAATGGGGAGTGTGTCGTCCTGTCTCGGCTACCTCCCTTTCCTCGGGGGAAGCAGCCTAGGTATATAGATAGATAGATAGATAGATAATGGTTGCCAGGGACGCTGAGGCCAATCTTCACATGGTTGCCACTCGAAAACTAGAGGAGAGAGAGAAAAATGGATGGCACACTTCCAATAGGGAACGGCTCAAGACTATGGCTGAAGAAGTCAGAGCTTTCTATGTAAATTAGTAATTCTTCTACCGCTCAAAACGTAAAAAATTAGAAAAAGCGGTTTTTCGGCCGTTGCTAGGCAATGGCTAGTTGCCTAGGAACCAAAACCTTGCAGACACAACTAGGTCATAGGCTGGTCATTGTGTCCAAGTTTGGTGGGAAATGGTTAATTCTGAAGGGAAGAAGTGCCTGCCACAATTAAATAAGAAACCAAGCAAGAAAACATGATCAACAATAAGGGCAGCATGAGCTAGCCAGAAGATATGTAACATACTGACACTGGGTTTCACAGTCCAAATCAGTTGGTGTTCAGGACCCACAAAAACTTATAGAGCCGTGATATATGCTGTACACCCGGAACATCGGGGCTCTTGGCTGAAAGAGGGCCCAAAAGGGCATTCCAAGATCCTAAAGAGGGCGTTTTAAGAATCTGGCATCATATTTATGGGAGGCTTTTACTCATTATATTTAACTGAAGAATATGTTAAAATAACTCACATCACAGGGAATCATCGGGGAGGGGACGGGGGCCTAGGAAGGCACCAATAACTGTCCCAGCAACTCTAGAAAGCTGCATGGACTCATTTCAGATTGGTCGCTCAGTAACTCAGTAAGTCAAAAACGCAAAGAATATGGCTCTTTTTGGACGACCCCTGGGAGGCTCTGGCATTTGCATGACTTGAATATACATAACACACCTACTTGTCAGTGTCAGGCATGTGTAGGGCAGCTGTTACAAAACAGTACTAACAATTTGTATATCATATAGCATTGACGTTTTTGTCATGAATTGACACTCAAAATGCATAATTAGCGTGTTTGTGCGTGAATGCTAATGCATGCGCGTGTCTGTGAGTTACAAGCTTCCCTAGTGTCAATTTTTCACGTTCAACTTTTTTCCCCACTGCTCACCAGAAAATCATGCTAAATTTTGATGATCTGCAAAAGAAAGGTCGAGTGGTGTTACCAGAATACAACGAGCTAGCTGAGATGCAGGATACTCTGGTGAGAAGAGGTGATCACGTGATGGTGGCACTGGAGACCGGCCTGTACAGTTTGATGGCACAAGATTTCTCCACTAACGGTAATATATATATATATATATATATATATATATATATATATATATATATATATATATATATATATATATATATATATATAGTATATGTAAATGTGTATTCAGTTTCAGAAGTGAAAGAAAGAAGTTCATTAAAAATAAAGAGTTTTGCCCAATAAAAATAGGCGAAAACAAAGCAGCCTTTCAGTTACAAATAACGAATAGACTTCAGGTTCTATGTTATGCTGAGTGTGACACTGATGAGCTGAATGATATGCAAACAAAAGTACCACGAGAATCAGTAGAGGTTGTAGTGAAAGCTAATACAACCAAAGCCAATAAGTATTAAAAAATGACTCGAGCTCATGAAAAGAAGGAGATGAAAGAAAAAACGAAAGATGAAAAAGAGCGGAGTTATGCACAGATAGGATTGTGAAGAAAGTTGAATTATTTACAAAGAACTGAATGCATCTAAGACATTACAACCAATAGCTAACTTTTCGGTTGACGAGAGTGAAATACCTGAGGGATTGATTGATTGAATGAAAATAATTAAAAACTGGAGGCGCAACTGCCAGGGTCATATGCCGCAGGACAACAAGCCAAAAGTCGCACTAAATAAATAGTGCACATTCAAAATAAAGGTAATAACTATTACTAGAAATAAAACACTGAAAAAAAGAAAAGAATAATTAAAAGAAAATAAAAATTATCTATAAAAGTGGAAGGAGGCCTGCCTCCTGAAGAAAACGAAATACATCAGTAAAATCGCTATGGGGTCCACCAAGCATCGAGGAAGGACAGTAGGCATCATCTGCCCCTCTATGCCTATGGAGAAATCTCTGACGCAGGCCCCCCAAACTCGGGCACTCGACCAGCATGTGACGGACAGTAAGGAGAACAAGGCAATCATCACAGTATGGCTGAGTCCCAGCATTCATCAGGAACCCATGTGTAAGCCGGGAGTGCCCAATCCGAAGCCTAGCAAGAACCACCTCTAATCGCCGAGGTATGGAAGGAAGAACTCTCGGAACAACCACTCTCTGAAAGACCTCTTTCAGCTTATTATGAGAGATACCATCCCAGCGTCTCTGCCAACACATATGAATTTTGTACCGCAAGTAAGGTGTTGTATCAGAAGCAGGAACCGAATATTCGGTTGGGGGCTGTTGAGAAGCCGCAGCCTTGGCCAATGCATCTGCTTTCTCATTGCCCACCACACCAACTTGTGCGGGAACCCAGCAAAAATCTACTCTCTTCCCCCGACGACGAATGAGGAAGAGCCACTCCAAGATAGGTAAAACTATAGGATGGGAAGAGTCAAAAGATTCCAGGTCCCAAAGCGCCCCTTGAGAATCGCTAAAAATAGTAATTTAATTGTCAGGGTGAACAAACACCAACTTCAAGGCTAAAACGATAGCTGACAACTCTGCAGTAAAAACTGAGGCAACCAAAGGAAGACTACCTCCACGGCTAAAATTGGGAAATACCACTCCAAAACCAACACCAGAGGTGGATTTAGAGCTATCAGTATACACAGGTATAGAACAACCATGACTAGAAGAATGTTCTATAAAAAAACTGTAATCAACAATGAGATGCGATAGAACCCTTTGAGCCTGCAAAAGACCCAGAGAAAGTTACCCTGGGCAATATCCACGGCGCAACCCTCGGGATCCGAACATGACTGACAAGAACTGCTGACAAACCAAACTCCTCCATAATATCCCAAACTCTATAGCCAAATGGATGAGACATGGGAGGGTGTCTACTATAACACAAAAACCAAGACTGTTTCGTCACACACTCACAGAGAAGTGAGTCTGGAAGGCGACGAAACTGGAGCCAGCACCATGCTGCAACAGACTGATGCAGTAGATCTAAGGGAGGAACACCAGCTTCCACCAACAAGCTGGGAATTGGAGATGACCGAAAAGCCCCAGCTCCAAGGCGAAGACCAGCATGATAGACAGCATCTAGAGTTTGCAGTCTGGATTCTGTGGCAAAGGAGAATACCTCACAGCCATATGACAGCTTGGAGATTACAAAAACCTGAAACAAATGCAAGAGCGTCCTCCGATCAGCACCCCACAGTGTATTGGACAGAACCCTCAATAGATTGAGAGCCTTCATTCATGATGTTTTAAGATTTGCCAAGTGTGAAACCCATGTCACACGTCAGTCAAATGTCAGGCCCAAGAATTTTGTCTCTGTCACACAACGAAGTCTCCTGCCACAAAGCTGGAGATCAGGGTCCGGGTGTACCCCTCTCATCCTACATATGTGCATAGCCACAGTCTTAAAAGAGAAAAACCGAAAACCCTTGGCAGTGGCCCAGGCAGAAATCTTGTCCAAGGCAAGTTTCATATGCTGCTCAGTAGTAAAAATACGGGATCCAGAAAACCATATAGCTAAGTCATCCACATAAAGGGATAAGGATACTCCAGCAGGCAAAGTGTCAACGATGCCATTGATGGCCACTGCAAACAGGGAAACACTTAAGACTCTCCCCTGTGGGACACCTTTGACACCTTCCTCTGGCACAGTGGCACAGAGGGGGTAGAACCCGCACGAACCCGAAACTCACGATCAGTCAAGAAGTTTCCAAGCAACACAGGCAGGCAACCACGTAAACCTAAGGCATGAAGTTGTTGGGGGATACCATGGTGCCAGGCAGTGTCATATGCCTTCTCAAGGTCATAGAACACAGCCACAAGATGTTGCTTAGAGGCAAAAGCTTCACAGATCGACGCCTCGAGCCTGATAAGATTGTCAGAAGTGCACCGTAACTTACGAAAACCACTCTGCGACGAAGAGAGAAAGCAACCCTTCTCCAGAAACCATATAAGCCTGACATTGATCATCTTCTTGAACAGCTTGCACACACATGATCTTAAAGTGATAGGGCGATAGTTGGTGACCAGGGAATGATCTTTACCAGGCTTGGCAACGGGAAGGACAATACCCAACTTCCAATTCCTGGGAATAGAGCCCTCACTCCAAACCCTGTTAAAAAGGTCCAATAAAAATTGAAATGAATCAGTTGGCAGATCACGAAGTAAAGCGTATGGAATGTCATCAGGCCCAGGAGCAGTGACACCACACTTTGAGAGGGCATCATGCAGCTCATGAAGGCTAAAGTCTAAATTATACGTCTCTCCGCCACAAGAACGAAAGTCAAGACCTAATGTCTCCTGATTCCTACAAAAGGTAGCAAACGGCTGAGAAGAATCATTTTTTGAGACAGCATAAAACTGATTTGCAAAAGGCAGGGGCTACTGTATCTGGTGCAGACACAAGTTCTTTGTGAAGTCGGAACACCGGTGGGGAGGGGGGCGAGAACCTACCAAAAATCTTGCGCACCTTTTTCCACACCACAGACATTGGAGTCGAGGATGTAACTGTAGAAACATGCGACCTCCACGAGTTACTGCGAGCATTCTTCATGACCAATCTATAGTGAGCACGTGCTTTGCAAAACTGTAGTTTTAGAAAAACAACATTACAATTGGCAAAGTTTTTTTTTTTTTTTTTTTATGTGACCGACTCTGGGCATAGGCTTCACAGCCTGCTTTCAAGGTCCAGTAGTCCTCCTACGTACCGGACACCTCTACATGTCACCACTTCGGCGCTAACACCCACCATCCATATTGAATACATGCTAGGGCTGTCTCATACAGGACTGGTGTATTGGTATTAGTGGGGGTATTTTTACGACATGTCGGCGGGCCTTCTGGTAGATCAGTAAAGTCTGATTTTTGTGAAATTCAAATCCTTAAACTGTTCCCTGCCTCGGCGGGCTCTGAACCCGGGTCCGTCAGGACTGCAGGCCAACTCTCCACCGATTGAGCCACCGCCTCCCGACGGGCAGCTGCTTTGTAAGCTCCCTTTGCTATAGAGCAGTCATCATTCCACCACGGCACAGGTCTCCGGGAAAAAACACCAGAAGTCCGTGGGATAGATTGAACCCCTGCTGAGAAAATGGTCATAGTAAAATAACGTTTGGCATCATCAATAGTTGAAAAATTAGGAACCCTGTTGTCAAATACACATAGTTCCTCAAAGAGAGACCAATCAGCTCTATCCAAACACCAGCGTGGCATACGGGCTGCAGGAACAGAGTGGGTAGACAGGACCATCACAGGATAGTGGTCACTACCATGTAGATCATCCAAAACCTCCCAAGAAAAATCAAGGGCACAGTCAGAGGAGGAGATGGTAAGGCCATAGTGTCCATTTTGAAGAAATAAGAAGGATAAGGGGCAAAACAACCTTGCCTCGCCAGAGTTCCGTACACTGGGAACCTTGACTGGTTTCTGCATATTTGGCCGAGGGTTAGGTTTAATAGTTTTCTTTCCCACAGCTATCCCCTTGGACAAGGAGCCCAAAATACCTGATTTTGAAGATGGCAAAGTGGAGGAAGAAGCAGGCTGAACAATAGTCTTCTGTGGTGGTGCAAAAGATGACTTGGTAGGGGGACCACAAGTTGCCTTAGCCAGATCAGAGCAGGCAGTGCCATCAGAAGGAGAAGTATGACCAGTAGTGTATCCCACAGGGCTGGGATCCTGAGAAGCAGAAGAGGACTTAGCCCCTGACCGTAGTGAGGATACCTTGGGGTCTTGGCCCACACCGACACCATCCAGCTCATAGTTACGACCAGGACAGTAGCACCATCAGCACTGCCACCCTTATCAGCATAGGAAGCTTTAGTTGGGGGAACATCTATCAATGACTCAAAAGGATTCACGAATGCATTTAGAGGAGGACCGGTGAGGGTTATGGACTTCAGCCTGCACAAGTTTAGAAGGAATCATGGAGATATTCTTAGACATATTCCTGGAGGTACTAGCTGAGGTGTCTTCTCCATCAGCAGTGTCTCCCAAAGCTGCAAATTTGTTGCTGACAGGCACCGAGGGAATCAGCATCCTATCAGACGTTCTGGAGGTTGACTGAATACCCAGACTCATATGTCGCCAAGAATCGCCACCTGAATGGTGGCCTGACTGGATGGACCATGACAGAATTGACGCGAAGGAAACTCCAGGTAGAATATACATAGACATAACTCTGTGTTTAACCTCTTTAAAGGTAATTCTCTCACGAGTGCGCAGAGCCAAGACCTCATACTCAAATTTATATTGGTCACAAGATTTGGAGGTAGCTGCATGGTCACCCCCACAACTGACACAGGTCTCTGTACCAGAACAATTCATATTCTCATGGGAAATTCCACATGTGGCACATATCGCTGGAAGCCCCTACAATAGTCTATGACAGTATTTGCTGACGTGGCCATACTTTTGACAGTGATAACAACGTCTTGGGCTGGGTACATATGACTTCACCTTTAAAGACAACCAAGCAACCTCAATGGAAGAGGGAAGCTGAGTGACATTGAAAGTCAACAAAAGGGAGGGTGTAGGCAAAAAGATACCATCAATCTTCTTGTGGAATCTTTCCACTTTGATGACACCACGGACCTTCAGTTCCTCAAGAAGTTTTTCTTCCGAGTACCGGAGCAGCTCTTGAAAGTAGACCACCCCATGAGATTGGTTGAAAGTGGGATGTGGCGAGCATGTAACAGAAGTCCCAGATACTTTGGACAGACCACAGAGTCTATGTCTCTCTTCTGGAGAGGTGACCTCCACAAGGAGGCTCCCATCCTGTTGTGATGACATTTTTGGCTCCCTGCCACAAGCAGAAACAATAGTCTGGTACACCTCAAAAATATCAAAGTCCGCCACATGGACACCCTCCACTGCCCGGATCACCAGGTACCGAGCAAAATGGACTGGTTCATAAAAACCAGGCAAGACCTCACGTGGGGACAAAATAGTACTAGTAGGACTACATGCCCTACCGGACTTTGAATGAGCCAGGTGTTAATAAGGTTCCAATGTGGTAATAAAGGAGGCAGTAGTACAAGAGGAAACCTTTTCATTAGATGGGTCAGAGGGAAGTTCAGGGGCAGATATATGGTCGTCATCCTTTTGGCCTTGTTAGGGATTATTGGAAGATTCCATAACATGCAATATATGACTTCAATCCCCCACCCCCTTACCCACCATGGAGCCCAACAGGGGGAAGCCATATGTCAGGGATGGAGCCATTGACGACCCCAGGGGTAGCAGAGGAGTATACACATGTAACCACTGGGGGACGCGGACAAGGGTGACTCCAGGACGATAGGAGCCACCAGGTCCCCCAGTGCCCACTTGACCCTAGCCAACGCATGACCAGCCAATTGACGTGGTCGGGCCCAACCAGGCTGCCTGTCTAGGCAGAATGAGGGACCAAAGTGGTGTATTGCTAGGTGCAGGGCACATCGTGCAGTATCACTCAACCTCCAGGACTCCCGTCTCCCAGCAATACAGGACGCCACGCATGGCAAACACTTGGGGAGGCAAAAGTCCCCCCCTAGATGGCAAGTGAGCAGGGACTAACACCACCAGCAGGCCTCCTCTACCAGTAATGTAAGGGGTGCTTGGTTCACGAGGCCGACAAATGCCAAATCCTACGAAGGTAACCATGCCTTCAAAGTAGGTGGCTCTGCCAACCATGCTTCAGGCCCCACCACCACATCAAGGTGACCCCCCCCCCTCAGTGGGGAAATACCTGAGGGAACATCAGACTAAGTAAACATTTCTAAACATTTCACTTAAAAATATGAAAGGAGGGAGGGGCCCCAGGAGAAGGTAGAGTAGTAGCAGGTTTACTGTTGGATGCAGGAGTGCAATTGCCAAAAAGGCTTGCCCACTTATTTACTCAGTGTATAAAGAAGACGAAAATTCCAAAAACATGGTGTAGTGCAATAGTTATTCTGCTTTACAGGAAAAAGCGACTTTGTAACTATCAAGCCATTAGATTGTTATCAGCTGTTCACAAACTCATCACTGAAGTCCTTCGGAACAGAATAACAACATGTTCTGAAGAAAACCAACCTCTTGAATAGGCAGGATTTCTAACCGAGTATTCGACGACTGATCATCTACACACAAAGAATCAGCCGATTGGGAAAACTACGGAATATAATTAATCACTGTGCTTAGGTTTTGTTGACTACAAAAAGACTCTCGACTCAGTGGAGCACACAGCAATTATAAATTCATTGCGGGAACAAGGCGTAAATGAGAACATGGTAAAACAACTCTTAAACATATATAAAAACAACTGCTACAGTTTTCCATCCAACTGTAATGCGTCTTTTCATTTCGCTATCATGATTAGTTTAGGTATTTGCCCCAAATAAATTTTTTCTTCATCTCCTTCAAGAATTTGTTCGCTTATTCTGATTATGCTTTCACGTGTTGGGAATAAACATTAGTTTCACTCAGATTCATCTTTAGCTCTACTTTCAGAGTTTCTCTGGTTAGGTCAATAAACATTTCTTGCAATGTTTCTAATGTTTCTACGATTACAACAATATCATCTGCAAATCTTAAATGGTTTAGGTTTTCTCCATCTACGTTTACTCCTTTGTTTTCATAGTCTAGCCTTCTGAAAATACTTTCTAAGCATTCTATAGATAAGTATGGTGAGATTGTATATCCCTGACTGAGGCCCTTCTCAGTCTTTTTTGTTCTGAGTCTTTATGTATTTTATCATTAGCAGAAGTGAAGTTTAGAATAAATGAAGTAGGAAAGGTGCTGGGAGGAATGAAAAAAGTGTTTAGATGTCGTTCACTTAGAATGGATGTAAAGAGAAGGCTGTATAAGGGTGTTGTGGTACCGACTGCGTTATATGGGGCTGAAACATGGAATATGGGTGTAGCAGAGAGGAAAAGTTTGAATGTAATGGAGATGAGGTGTCTGAGGAGTATGTGTGGAGTGATGCGTACGGATTGAGTGCGAAATGATGAAGTGCGAAGGAGAACTGGAGTTGTTTGGGAGATGGTTGGTAGAGTTGAGCAGAGGGTGTTGCGATGGTTTGAGCATATGGAGAGAATGGATAATGAGCGATTGGTGAAAAAGATAACTAGATCTGATGTGAGAGGTGTAAGGCTGAGGGGAAGACCACGAATAGGATGGATGGACAGTGTGAAGCGAGTGCTGGATGCGAGAGGGATGTCTGTTGAGCAAGGAAGAGTGGCTATGCGTGACAGAAATAAATGGAGAGAAATTGTGAATGAATAAGTGATGATGCAGCCCTGAAGGAATATTCTCCCGCATTTGGTCTGATCAGCTAGTCAGGTCAGGTGAGGGTAAGGGGATGGGGCTGTTATAATGTGGCAGGGGTAAACCAGCTCTGCTGTCGGGCCCTGCTGCGGATGTCACTGATTGCAGTGTGCAGTTGACCCTTGTGCGGTGTGGTGCGGTGAGGATCTGTCTGTTCTCCCGTTTGGGGCTAAGAAGCAAATGAATGTGTTTGAATGGATGAGTAAATGGGGAGTGTGTCGTCCTGTCTCGGCTACCTCCCTTTCCTTGGGGGAAGCAGCCCAGGTATATAGATAGATCAATAGCAGTTCCCTCCTTATATAATTTATGTTTTCGAGCAGTTTTATAATGTTCTTGTTTACTCCCTGTTCCTGCAATGAATTTATTATTGCTATATGTTGCGCAGATAACAATCCTTTTCTTAATCAGGAAAACATAAGCAGAGTGTTGATTACAGTCTGTAGTTTTCTCAGATGATTCATTGTGTGTAGTTGATCAGTAGTCGAATACCCGCTTTGGAATCCTGCTTGATCATGAGACTGGTTTTCTTCCAAATTTGCTGTTGTTTTGTTCGTAAGGACTTTAGTGAAGAGTTTGTAAATAACTAATAATAAGCTAATAAGTCGATAGTTACCATGGTCTGTTGAGTAAATTTTTTTGTAAAGCAAAGTACAGTAAATATTTCATTACATCATGTTTGGGGAATAATTCTTCTTTAAACACTGAATTCACAAGCGCGCGAGCCTGTTCTGTATTTCTATTTCTGCATCCAACAATAAATCTGCTAACCTCTTTTCATACTCTTAACCCTGCTTAGGTAGAGATGGGGCTGTGAAACCCCTTCCCCCCCAGCCCATTGTCTAGTTCACTAACTTATAAATACCCGGTAGCCCTGTTCTTCTCAATAGCTTCCTAACTTTGTGCTTCCATGCAAGGGGTGAGGGAGTTATCATCGAGGGCAACCCAACACCCCCAGAAGGAGCCCACAGAGGAGCATATACAGTGCGCCTGGACTCCGGGCAACAGGGACATAAGTCCGCCCGGGCCAAGCGCCCCCATGACCCAGAGCTCACCCGTCGCCACCATAGCAGGAATATGAGACTACCTTCCGGGCGAGCTGACCACCGACAACCATGGGGTGGAGCTATTACTCTAGCTCCAGTCAGCACCTCTGAGACGGCCGTTAGTTGCTCGACCCTCCTACAGGAAGCGGCATGCAGCCGCTCTGGAGGTAACAAGGTGACGGCTGGTAGCCGCTCCGAAGGTGCCCTTGAGTCAGCCTGTAGCCACTCCCTCCCCCAGGCCATGGCCAGTAACCAGGCCTTAGCGACGGCCGGTAGCCACACCCCTAGAAGGCCATGGCCAGTAGCCGGGCCCTACTGCAGGAGACGGCCGGTAGCCGCTCCTCTGTCAGGTGCTGACTCCTGCCCACCAACCTACGACCCAGAGGGAGACCCCGGCCCAAAGGAGTATTGGAGGGGCCCTGTAATTACCACCGGGCTCTTCTCACTACAGCCGGTTCCTGAGAGGACCCACCTGACGCACCCCAACGGAGGCTGACGCCACAACCCACTCCTGACTGCATTCCCAACCGCCGGAGACTGCAGCCCCCAGGACCTCCGGACCTCCCCTGGGACTCCCGGGCTGAACACCCCTTCACCCAGATGCCGGAGATCTTCGTCCTCCTTTAGACCTCTGATCGAGAAGTTCAGGCAGCTGTTCGGCCCCAGCCCTGAGGGCCAGACTCCCACCCCAAGCCCTGAAAGCATGGGACTTCGCCACCAGCAGCCCTGGACGAGAGAGGACGCCCCTACACGTGATCCCCTGGCCCTGGAGTATGGAGGCCCCTGGCAGAGTTCAGCCCCGTCAGTGGTGAGGCTGAGCCATTCCCACCGCCCTTGTACCTGACTGCCAGTACACCCAGTCCCTAAAGTGAGTGACAGTGAAAGCAGTGTCCATGACGTAGTGAAACAAGGACAGAACAGTGAGTTATCAGAATATGGAAAGTCAGTGAGAAAGCATCAGTAATAATATAAAAGAGAAGTGGAATAAGTAAGATAACAGTGAAACAGTGAACACAGCAAGGTAGTGAAATAAGAGTCTGTCTCAAGTGAACACACTACTATATATAGTGACCCCGCCTCACGTAATGACACGACAGACAAACCAGTTAGCCTGCCAGCAGTGAAAATAGTGCCACAAACTCCACCAGTATACAGAACCTAGACTTTCCCAAACAGTACCGTCTAGCTTCATTGCCCTAAGTGCTATTCATCTTACCCGACCTTGTCCTAAACAGTATCTTGTGCAATACTAACACCCGATATCTAACCCTTAGAATTATGATTGTCCAGTATAATTGTATTTGTGACATCTGCCTGTTCCACTGTAGAATTTAGCAATACACATGTAAGGTTGTTGCTTTGAGTTTTTGTCTCCTGCCTCTCTCTTATTTGTCTAAGCTCCGGTCTAGAAAGAAAACCCAGCTGCACACTAGGCGTTAGAGGGACGGGAAGCCGACCCTAAAACACCTAGCATTTCAAGACCTATGTCTACCTGAGGTGTGTGGGGTTTTTGTTCTCTCACACCATGCTATGGGACCACTCAAGCAACCATTCAGATTTTCTTTTATTTTCTTATAGAAGGTCAAAATCTATTTACTATCTTTTTCTACAATTTTTTTCTTCAAAATTTGTTAAAAATATAAAAAGACAAGAACAGTTAGTTCATTTTTTTACATGTTTACGTTGTGGAAACATTAAATATGTTACTCTGCTTTCAGTATTGGAATAAACGAAACATAACCAGTTTTCCTAAATTTTTATATTTGTGGGTCTGGAAGACCCACGTCTACCTTCTATGCAACACGGACAGACCTCTACCTGAGGAAGGTTAAGAGAAAAGTTTACTTCATCTGATGTTACCTTTGATATTTCAGCTGTGTCAACTGAAAAGTTAGTTATTGGTACTGTTGATTTTGATGCTGACAGTTCTTTGTAAATTTCTTCAACTCTTGTCGCCATCCTGTCTCCGCTTTAAGTGACTTTGTCGTTTTTGTCATTCAGCGATGTACGTTCTTGCTTTCCGAGTGTCATTTTCCTTCGGACCCGTTTCAGACATTCGTTTTTTTTTTTTTTTTTTTTTTTTTTCTGATCAATGCTTTTCTTTTTCTCCCTGTTTCTTGTTGGTAAGCTTATTTAATTCCACTCCTTTTTCATATCTATCCATCTATCTATCTATATATATATATATTTATATATATATATATATATATATATATATATATATATATTGTTACGGAACAGAGAAAGATAACGTACACTTTAAGTGAGAATGCTAAAGAGTCACTACTGTCCCGTAAAGTTCCAGTTTCAAAACAAAAGAGTTAGGTAAAATTACAAGTTAAAGTTTAATGCTTAAATTAACAACAAAACATTCAGGACTCATAAGGATAATGTAATGGCAAAAACAGGTTAAATATATGGTTAACTGCAATAGCCTCTATTAACACGAAATTAGCAAGAATAAATTTATCTAAGTCAGCCCTGATAAAATGAGATACCAGATAATACTCAGTGAATGCCAGATAAATACTGTAATTACAGATACAAACTATTATCAAAAATGACTGACAAAGAACCCCACACGAATTACAAAAACTTCACTAGGCCTACAAATTAAACTTATGCTATACAGTACAAGAAAAAATGCAACAACAGTTATACTCAAATTACACACAGCTGCTAGATGGTTGGAGATTTCTTGAGCACTCACAATAATAATATCTGTACAGGGGAGGACAGAGATGTGAACAAAATGAGGAGCAGATCTAAGTGGCAATGATGCAGAGACTGAGCTCATTATATAGGGGCTGGCAGAGCTTGATACAACTTGTAAGAGGGACGCGCAAATGAAGCCATGGGGACAGAGAGCTGAAAATCCCGCAAAGTATAACAGAGAGAACGACTTACTCTACTATAATGGTAGAAGGGGGGGACTGAGGCAGAACACGCTCGTGATCAAACATGCAGCATACTGTGCGTTAAAATTACACAAAGGATGATGAAATCATAGGCTATGTAACACCTCCCCACAAAGAAAAAGAAATTTACAAAGGAAATTTCTTATTACTCTAAAACAATCTGTCTAAAGTCTAGATAAGCAATCTGCAATAACATTCTCTTTCCCCTTTACATGTTGGATGTCTAATGAATACTCCTGAAGAAGTAGACTCCATCTTGTCAATCTCTGATTTTTATCTTTAAACTTACTAAGGAATTTCAGTGGGTTGTGATCGGTATAAATGACTATGGGGTCAAAACCAGAACACAAATAAAATGAAAACTGCTGTAAACCCAAAATCAAGGCCAAAAGCTCTTTCTCAATAGTGGAGTAGTTCTTTTGAGGTGGAGTGAACTTCTTACTGTAATAAGATACAGGATGTTCAATACCCTGATCATCCTCTTGCAGCAAAACAGCCCCAGCTCCTGTATCACTTGCATCAACAGCCATCTTAAAAGGCTTAGCAAAATTTGGAGTAGCGAGCACTGGCTGACTTAATAGAATAGCTTTAAGTTTGTTGAAAGAGGATTCACAGTTATCGGTCCAGACAAATTTAACTCCCTTTTTCAGTAGGTCTGTAAGTGGTGATACAAGAATAGAAAAGTTAAGAACAAATCTCCTGTAATAACCTACCATTCCCAAAAATCTTTGTAGCTCTTTCCTACTTTTAGGACTGGGAAGATCACTTATAACCTGAACCTTAGCTCCTGGTGGTGCAACATGTCCATCACCAATTACATACCCAAGGTACTGAACTTTAGCTTGACCAAACTCACACTTTGATAAATTAGCTACAAGATTAGCCTGAACTAAACGGTCAAGAAATTTACTGACATGGCATAGATGATCTTTCCAGTTGTCACTGAAGATTAATACATCATCAATATAAACAACACACCCTGCCAAACCCTCTGTTACAACATTCATGAGCTTCTGAAATGTGGCTGGTGCATTCTTCATACCATATGGCATTACCGAACATGCAAAAGCCTTTCCTAGTGTTACAAAACATGAGATCTCCCTAGCACGTTCAGTCATAGGTACTTGCCAGTATCCCTTTAACAAATCAAACTTACTTATGTACCTAGCCTTTCCGATCTTGTCTATGCAATCTTCCACACGAGGGAGAGGGTAAGTGTCTGTTTTAGTTATCTGATTAACACGTCTGTAGTCGATGCAAAGCCTCTGTGACCCACCTGGCTTAGGGACTAGAGTGACAGGAGAACTCCACTCGCTCTGACAGGGCTCAATCATCTTGTGGTCCAACAGGTAGCCAAGCTCCTTCTGGATGAGAGGAACTTTCACTGGGTTCACACGGTAAGAAGGCAATTTAATTGGCTTTGCGTCTCCAACATCGACATCGTGTATCAACACAGTGGTTCTTCCTGGAGTGGCACGGAACACTTGCGGGTACTCCTGCAGTAATGCCGAAAACTCCTGCCTTTCCTTGGGAGGTAGATGAGAAAGCTTAGTCTGGAGATCATTCATGATATCAGGATTCTTCCCCAAACTATCACTCAGGCTCATACTGCATGGAAGAGCTTCACTTGCAGACTCGTGTGGAACACCTACAGTGCAGACTGGATTATTTTCGTCCCGCCTGTGATATAACTTTAGCATGTTGATGTGACATAGTTGCTTGTTCTTTCTACGATCTGGTGTGGCGATGACATAGTTGACATCACTGAGTTTCTTCTCCACGAAATAAGGGCCACTAAACTTGGCTTGAAGAGGTTGCCCATGAACTGGTAGCAGAATCAAAACCTGATCTCCTGGCTGAAAGTGGCGTAACCTGGACTTCTTATCATACCAAGTCTTCATCTTCTCCTGAGCAGCTCCTAAATTCTCTCTCGCCAGCTGTAAAGCAGTGGACAGCCGTTCTTTGAACTTCATCACATACTCCAGCAGGTTGACGTCATCTTCCTCCGACAGCCAGCATTCCTTGAGTAACTTAAGGGGTCCTCTTACTTCATGGCCAAACAGTAGTTCAAAAGGTGAGAAGCCCAGTGATTCATTTGGAGATTCTCTTGCAGCAAACACAACGAATGGAAGACCTTTATCCCAGTCTTTCTGATGTTCCAAACAGTATTTCTTGAGCATCGATTTGAGTGTTTGATGATATCTCTCCAACGCTCCTTGGGTCTGGGGATGGTAAGCTGAAGACGTGATCTGGGTGATGCCCAACTCTTTCAGAGACTGCTTGAAAACGTTTGACATGAAATTACTTCCCCGGTCTGACTGTACCTCCTTGGGCAGACCAGACTTTGTGAAGAACCCTAGCATTTCCTTAACCACGTTCTTTGCTGAGATGTTTCTAAGTGGAATGGCTTCAGGATAACGAGTAGCCATATCAATCATGGTCAACACATAAGAAAATCCTGAAGAAGTCTTAGGAAGAGGGCCCACAATATCCACCAACACACGGGTGAAAGGCGCCTCAAAAGGAGGAATGGGAACTAGAGGTGCAACCTTTTCGGTCTGATTACACTTCCCCACAACTTGACAGGTGTGACAAGACTTACAATACCAGGAAACATCCCTGAAGATACCTGGCCAGTAGAAGTGTTTCAAAATGCGTGCCACAGTCTTCTTCACTCCAAGGTGTCCTGCCAAACTGGAATCATGAGCCACTCTAATGATATCCTGCCTACAAACACGAGGGATGACAACTTGATGTACAACCTCCCATTCACAGTCGGCTGATGCTGTTGGGGGTCTCCACTTCCTCATAAGTACTCCTGACTTTACATAATAACAAGTAGAAGCACCGGCTGACTCTTCTTCACTGTAAGCAGAGTTAGCTAGACCTTTCAACTCAGGGTCAGCAACCTGCAACTCAACCAACTCTTGACGAGACAAATTATCAACACTACGGGGTACTGCCTCATCTGGTGAGTGGTCCAAATTAGCAAGAAAAGTGTCAGCTAGGATAACATCATCATCATAATTATCCTCTAAATCACCAGTAACTTTAGACTTAGCCCTAGTGACAGCACATGCAGGGAACACATCAGGGACATCACAATCCTGGGACGCAGCCACTGGCTCACTAGACAACTGAGGAGCTGGACACACTTGACTTCCACCAATATCATTTCCAAGTAAGAAAGTTACACCTGACATTGGGAGTGTCTCAACCAACCCAACCATAACAGAACCATTAACAAAACCAGACTCTAAATTCACTCTGCACAGAGGGACAGAGAAGTAATTATTCCCTACACCTTGTAAGATTACAGTTTCATCAGAGGAATTAACATTAGAGCCTAGAACACTGGTCAGCATAAGGGATTGGCAAGCACCTGTATCACGATATATTTTAACTGATTTCCTGTCATTACTGTCCAGAGGACTCACAAAACCATCAGACAGGAAATTAGCACATGAACTCTTGAGAGTGTCACCCACGTTACTGCTCAAAAGAGGAGCTCCATCATGAGAATTTAAGTTACCCCTCAAAGCAGGTTCAGTTAACTCAGCTAAAGAATTCTGGGAACTCTCAAGAGTGGACACTAGACCAATTGACTGAATATTTAAAGACTCCTTTTTGTTCACATCACGCTGTCTCCTGAAACATCTCTCCGTAGTATGACCAAGCTTACTACAATAAGTACATTTACTTTTCTGAAATCTAGAGGTGAAGCTGGTATTTACTTCCTGAGAAACATCATCCTTATTCTCTTTCCTGTTACCTGTACTCTGAGTAGAGGCAACGTACTTACTCTCAGCTTTCCCTTTTTCTCTAGAATATCTCTTGTGAGTGAGAACATACTCATCAGCTAAAACTGCAGCATCAGACAAATTATCTATTCTTTTCTCATCGAGATATAGGCTTACATCTTTATAAATACACCTCTTGAAGTCCTCCAGCAAAATCATCTGCTTAAATTTGTCAAAATCAGAATCCACATTCTTAGAATTTAACCACTGCTCTAACAAATCTTCTTTGATTTTTGCATACTCAACATGGGATTGCTTATCTTGCTTGTAAGTTGTCCTAAATTTTACTCTATAGGCTTCGGGAACAAGCTCATAGGCCTTAAGAATCAAGCTCTTAACTACATCATAATTATCAGATTGATCCTGAGGCAAAGATGCATAAGTTACTTGAGCTTTACCGGTGAGAACAGTTTGAAGGAGTACTGGCCAGTACTTTTTAGGCCAATTAAAACCTGTAGCTACCCTCTCAAACAATTGAAAATACTTTGTTAAATCAGATTCATTAAAAGGAGGGACAAGTTTAACATTTTTAGACACATCAAAATCATCAGAGCTAGATGATCCAGTTCCACCTTGTTTCATGCGATACTCATGGTCTGCCTGAATCCTGGCAAGTTCAACTTGTGCCTGAGCCTGTATCTGTGCCTCCTGAATCCGAACCTGAGATTCCGCCTCCTTAGCCTGAGACTCAGCCTCCTTAGCACGTGCTTGAAATTCAGCCTCCTTAACACGAGACTCCGCCTCCTTAGCACAAGCCTCCTGCAGGGCTAGCTGTAACTTAGCTAATTCAATCTGCGTTTGCTCATTTGGAGGAGTTACATTAAACAAGCTCTTATTAATCATGCCAACAATTTGATCTTTAGAATGATGAGAGTGAACTGCAATTCCCAATTGTTGAGCAACGAGCTTAAGTTCATTCTTTGTTCTGTTTTCTATATCACACACTGTTTGCACATTTGACAAAAAATCTTTGGCTTCATCAAGTGTAGAAATAGTAGCCATCATGAATATATCACAGTCACAAAATATCAAACAATATCCTTATGATAATATCCTGAATATCCTGATATGAGGTCGCCAAATTTATGTTACGGAACAGAGAAAGATAACGTACACTTTAAGTGAGAATGCTAAAGAGTCACTACTGTCCCGTAAAGTTCCAGGTTCAAAACAAAAGAGTTAGGTAAAATTACAAGTTAAAGTTTAATGCTTAAATTAACAACAAAACATTCAGGACTCATAAGGATAATGTAATGGCAAAAACAGGTTAAATATATGGTTAACTGCAATAGCCTCTATTAACACGAAATTAGCAAGAATAAATTTATCTAAGTCAGCCCTGATAAAATGAGATACCAGATAATACTCAGTGAATGCCAGATAAATAATTACAGATACAAACTATTATCAAAAATGACTGACAAAGAACCCCACACGAATTACAAAAACTTCACTAGGCCTACAAATTAAACTTATGCTATACAGTACAAGAAAAAATGCAACAACAGTTATACTCAAATTACACACAGCTGCTAGATGGTTGGAGATTTCTTGAGCACTCACAATAATAATATCTGTACAGGGGAGGACAGAGATGTGAACAAAATGAGGAGCAGATCTAAGTGGCAATGATGCAGAGACTGAGCTCATTATATAGGGGCTGGCAGAGCTTGATACAACTTGTAAGAGGGACGCGCAAATGAAGCCATGGGGACAGAGAGCTGAAAATCCCGCAAAGTATAACAGAGAGAACGACTTACTCTACTATAACGGTAGAAGGGGGGGACTGAGGCAGAACACGCTCGTGATCAAACATGCAGCATACTGTGCGTTAAAATTACACAAAGGATGATGAAATCATAGGCTATGTAACAATATATATATTACTTTCATATCCTTTATTTCATGAGCTCAAAGGTCGTTTTTGAATACTTGTTGGTTTTAGTTGTTAAGTTTCCCTATTACCTCCGTTAATCCTCTTAGCACTTTCGTTAGTTTATCATTCAACTAATGGTACACTCAGAATAAATCAGAGCTTGAAATCTGTTCGTTATTTCTAAATGAAAGGCTTCTTAGTTTTCGCTTACTTTTTATTGGGCCTATTTTTTTTTTTTTTTTTTAACAGCTTCTTTCTTTCACTTCTGAAACTGAATCTTGCTGTGCAACCCACCATTCTATAGTCACTTACTATATTTACTTTGTTGATAACTGTCACATTAATGATCGTGTTATTCTAATCTGTAATAATGAAGTCAATTTCATTCTTTGTTTCTCCATCTGGACTTCACTAGGTCCATTTTCTCTCTGTTCTTTTGTGAAAATGTTTTCATTATTCTCATGTTTTACATTTCAGCAAAATTGACCATCATTTCAGCTCTCATTCGTTTCTCCCACTCCAAAGTTTCCCATACATGTTTCTACATTCTTCAGTTTGCCAACTTTTGCATTGGAGTCTCCCATGAGTACAGTTACAGTATAGCCTACGTGGTCTTTTCGTCTTCCATAATCTGGGAGATGTCATAACAGAATGTTCCTATTTCTTCCTCTGAACTTTAAGAACTCTGTGAATATACTTGTATGGGTGTATCTGTTGCCTACACAAAATACAATCCATGCTACACTGTCAGACACACTGCTGAATTTAACAATGATCATTGGAAGATTTCTGTTAATTAGAAATCTTGCACGACAAACTCATTTATTTTGCCTCCCTCTGAAAAACTTGTAGTTGCGGTCTTGGTGCTGAAGTAAGTTTTCTTCTTTTCTGTGAATCTCACTCAAACCTACAATATCTCAATTACTGTTTATTTATTCAGTCATTACAGTAAAAAGTTTGTAATCTTCTTTGAGACATCTTACACTGTATGTGTAGATCTTCATGGATTTCAGTTTGATTAATGTCCCGTTATCTAATTTTTCAGTCAAAACTCCAAAACTTATACAAAATTTCTACGGGAATCGTGTAAACACAAATACTGAGGATCAGGTGGCTGAACCTCGAAGTCAAAGCCAGAGTGATGTTCTGTATGGCCAAAGCCTGTATGATTTTAACTTGAGTTGTATTCTAAGTGACTGTACATTTTGTATCACTTCTTCCTTAACGATTTCCTTGCATAATTTACCTTAATATTCTAAAAGTAATTTCCTGCAATTATCACAAATTGTGCTATTTTTCTCAGATCACATCGTGAATTTGTCACTAGCTGCTTTAATGTAGTGATCCTCCACATGCTTTTATATCTGACCAACGTTATATATAACCACTGAGCTGTATCATGTAGAGGGGCTATCTCTGCAGCGAGCATGTGTCTTTGGACCCATATTCATCATCTCCACCTTGGTAATGCAATTGGAACATTTTTCTTAGCTTGCTGTCTCTGTTTCGCTCTTGATTCTATTCATACACATTTGTCATATTACAAAAGTATACATAGATTATCTTTCTTTTTTCTCTCTCTACGAATTATATGATATATTTAGCCAAAAGTATGAATAAAACAACGTCATAGGTTTCTGCTTTGCAGAGCATCATTTTTATTTTCGTTTCTCTTTGTGTCCACCTTAACCCCTCTGTGACCGCTGGCACTGAATGACGTTTAGCCGATAAATGGCAGCAGGCATCGTTTGAGCGTGGCCTATAAAAAACGGAGAAAATTTTTGTGATGTGAACGAATGTTCTGGACGTCTTCAGACTGACCTACACTACATTCCCATACACCTCATCAAGCAGTTCAGAGCCTGCTGCTGTGATGAGTGGATTTTTAATGTTTTCGCTCCTGGCCATGCTTAAACAAGCATAACTACACCCATTATCTCGACCCAGGTAGAAAATATCATTTTGTCCTCTCTTGCAAAACACTCACAACCACCTGCTTATGATTATGAATTAATAAAGGCACAAAAAAAAAAAAAAAAGACATGATACATGAAAAATACATTTTTGTCTAGGTATCTTTACCTATTTACTCAGGTTTGTTGTACTAGTTTGGATCATTCAATGCAGTGTGACTTGTAGAAACCTGTAAAAACTTTCGGGAAGTGAACGAACACCTGGTACTTGAGACTGACCTTCACCTCACACTCTCACACCTCATCTGTCAGTTCACCACCTGGTGCGGTGACGAGTGGATGTGTGATTTTTTCGCTCGTGGCCATTCCTAACCACACATAGTTACACACAATATCTCGTTTCTCCTCCCTTGCAAAACACACAATCACCCTGTTTACGATTATAAATAAACACAGGCATAAACAAAAAAAGATGAAAATTAAAGAAAAAATAATTTTTGTTTGGTATCTTTACCTATTTGCTCAGGTTTGTTGCACTGTTTTGAATAATTTTACATATTCGTTTCCTTTTACAAGCATAACAGGAAGTTTTCTGTGTTCACGTGATACTTTAGTTGGTGGAAAGAACTTCCCTTCCTGCTAATCAGCTCATGTGAGGTGTGAATGGCAGGTCGTCTCGCAATTCTGACCGTGTAAAGTGTTGGGAAACTTCCAGCTGTAGCCTTTTTCCTTACCCAGGTAGAAAATATCAAATTTTCCCACACTCACAACAGACAGACAGCAACATATTTTGTGAAAATAACAAGATAAAATGATACAGAAAAGTGAACGTGTTATTATGGAAAAAATACGTTTTTCTCCCGTCTGTAAACGTATTTATTTCTGCTTTGTCTCTGTAGTCATAATAATCAGACTTATTCGTAGTTTTGAAACAGCATTACGATTCTAGTTTTAGCCTAGCACGTGGTGTGGGAGCAGCAAGTTGCAACTCAGCTCCTCTATTCCTCATCGGATCTGACCCTTCACTTCCATCCCCCGTGGGAGAGCCTAGCCTAGGGGGATGGGCAATTATCTCATTTAGGACTGAAAATTCAACCCTTTCACTCTCTTTTCCAAGCATGGGAACAACGGTAACGTAAAAAATAACTTGACACTACCTTAAACATATATAAAAAAAGGTGAAAAAATATTCATAATTTTTTTTTAGCCAAGCCTAAAATATTAGGTACTGAAATCGTTCGATATCATCATATCTAAAATATGCATAACATTTCAGCACCATTCACATTGTTGAGGGGGGGTAAAAAAAATTATAACATGTGCGATATTGCAGTGCAGCAGCACCTCTCAGCGGCAGATACAGTATTGGTTACTGATATTTCTGCAACTTTCGCACTCCATTGCAAGCCACAAAATGGGTCTAGGAAGCTGGGATTTGCACTGTTAGGTATGTCTAAGCTTTCTCTTCAATATGGCAAGAAAATAATGTCAATTTTTATAACTTCAAAAAATGGCCCGGCGTCGGCCTGGGGTGCACATAAAATTCTGGACGCACGGCCATGGAGGGGTTAATCTAATGTCGGGTTAATTATGAGAGTAAAGATACAATTGATGTAAAAGAAATTTTCATTATTAGCTATTAACAGTGCTACTTACACATCTTCATGTACATAAACATACTTCCATAATTTTTTCTTACTGACTTTTAAATACAATCGACCTAGCCAGCTACTTTCTTACTTTAGTACCAATAGCTTCCTAGTGATAAAATTCTTAATGTGATATACCTTAATAATACTGTAGAACTGTGATATCAGGTTTGTTAATTTGTGAACATGACTGTCCTCAGTGGATGTGTCATACATATGGGTGTTTAGAAAATCAAATATTCACTGAACAGTAATATTGTGTGAGATGCTGTGTAATACAGCTGTGGAAATAACTAGCTGCATAGGCTGATGTTTTAAGTTTCTTCTTTTACAAAATTTGAAAGTATTCCTTAGTTTTGTGATAGATTTTAACTACAGTCTTACTTTCATAGAGAAGACCTCACTGTCTCTTTTACCAATACAGGTGCTCAAATAACTAATGCCTTTAGATGATGATACCAGTGCCTCTTGAGAAGGGAGAATCTTTTCTAGGCCATTTATCACATCTAGTGATCTTATAGAATCAGCAATAAGATATATTTCTTACTTGTGAAATGTAATGCCATCTCTCTTCGATGAATTCCAGTGCCCATTTTTGCATATGTTAGCTGTGCAGTGAACCATGCAACTATATTTTCCGGATTTATTTGCTCATTTCAAAAGTCGTGGACGTCAGGTGAAGTGTATAAACATGGCTGCCACTACATCAGCATCGCCCTGGCGGCAGACATACAAACTATGCATCACTACCCATAAGAAAGCCCCTCCATATTATAGAGCTCAGTGGTTATAACCCAAAGTTTCATTAGTGCACCACTATATTTTTTCTTACAGGAAGGTGTGATTTCTATATTGGACAAGACGCCTTTCTTCCAGCAATGGGTTCCATGGCGGGCCCAAAAAGGAGTCCAGTTGTGGATGCACTTAACCACAGGTGAAAGTCTATGAGTAACCGCTGGATCTGTAGTGATACTCTGGTTTTAACCCGTCACGTCCTGACCAATTTTCCTCCACTGACTCCCCCCAGTCCCAACCAATTTTGGGAAACATTTTTTTTTGGCTCAAACCTCCACTTTTGGTGAGAAACATCAAAAATTCATAGAGAAATCGCTCACCTGAGGTTTAAAATACTCAATACAGGTAGCAGTACCTCCTTACCTTACTGGGTTTTCTATGAGGCTGGCTCCAAAGAAAACGAGTTCTATGGGAGGGTAACTATGGGAGGGTAACTATGGGAGGGTATTTATTTATTTATTTGTTATGAATTTATATATAGTATGAGAGTATATTGGTTTTCAAACAGTAATATAGGCAATATAAGCATTGTTTCACTCACTAACACATCAACATTGGCCTTTTTTGGCGACATTACCTGATCATCATTTCTGACTTTCTTCCTCTAATGCTTCATAAACTTTGTCCTCCACATTGTCATCGATTGGGGAATCACTCTGGCCTTGAGTGTCTTTATTGGCCAAGTCACTGGTAACAGGTGCATTGCCGAGACAATGGCGTGCGGGGGGGGGGGAGGTCATGCGGGGTAAGTCATTGTCCCTGCCTGGCATCTTGTAGAGGAATAGAGAAAGGTTTCCCGTGTATACATACCAAAAATCACGCTCGGAAATTGAAAATTGTGCAAATTATGAACCTTACAATTGCGCGAAATACCAATACGTCGACGGGTCTAGCTGTGACAAAATGTTGCGACGTACCCATATGTCGATGGGATGCCTCGGGTTAATGGCATGCCTCTAGTTGCACTAGATCCAGCATTGCTATGCACTGTGGTACCTCAGTAATATGGCCAACTTTGTTGCCGTAACGTTGTTTATGGTACAGGACACTTCAACCACTGTATCTTTCCTGCATTATTTCATCTTTATCTTTAAACTATCGCTGCTTAAATGGCCCCCACTTCTCTGAACTGTCTGCTTGCATCCTCCCTTGATTATGGCTGGCACATAGCACCCATCTGGATGCAAACTCTCACCCCTTTTCTGTCCAGGACTGCAAGAGGTAACTGATACTTCCAGTTCTTCATGTGTGCAACAGGCCAACTCTGGAACTTTCTTCCTCTGTATTTCCTTCTGCCTATGACCTCCAGGCTTTGAAACGCAATGTGTCCTGGCATGTGGAAGTGAACAGAACTTGAACTTGGCTCTTATAAATATTTTTTTCCTCTGGAGGGAACAATGGTCAGGGCTCCTTGAATGAAGGAAAGACAAAACTTGTAGACCATTCGGTTTTATGTCTCTAACATTATAGCACATAAATGCTGTATCTCTACGCTGCTACCTCAGGGTCAATAAATGCAAATTCAGTACATTGCTGAATGCAGTTGCCCTTCATCTGCAGTTCACCGCCCTCCTGTTGATAGATTGGGAGGTAGGTGAGGGACGTTACAAAAACTGGTCAGCAGATCTGCCAAGTTATAACATTGCCACCACGTGAAGGCATCCATTTCCACACAAAATAAAACATGTGTAGTGGAAAAGTGTATCTCCAATGCACCAGATTGTGTGGTAACAGTGATTTGTGCTCAGTAACAACAGTGATTTATTGCTCACTGGTAACAGTGACTTGTGCTCCGAGGTAACAGTAATTTTTAAGTGGTAACAGTGAATTTTGCTAAACGCAGAATACTGTTGTTCAACTGTCTGCAACGTGTTTTATTTACTCACAAATCTGTATTAATTTTGAAAGTAATAGGCTTTATATATTCATGTACACGTAAAAATATATGGGATTTAGGTCGTTTCTACACAATCTGCAATAAAAATTATGCTGTTTCTCTTTAATCTGGGCCGGATTATAGTTTTCTGGCAGCATATTTCAGGCAGCTCATTAGCAGAAAAACACTATGGTCCTAAATCCTTTCCATGGCACTTCTTTATGACTAGCATCATATTTTGGTGCTGACCTCATTGCAGCTGAGCATTCAGAGTGATGAGATTGCAATTTTGGGACAAGTTATAGTAAAAAGGGCATTGTTATGCTCTTAATGCCATTGGCCCAATATCTATCATAGTTCGATCAGATACTATGGCAGCATGTTACAGAAGATATAAATTAAAACTGTGGCGCCAGGAGGTAAAAGGGCCAAGTTGGCAAAGTGACGTTTTGAGTAAAAAATCACGAAGTTTGGACATGTTTACATAAAATCATCAGTGTATATCAGAACTACTGTATGAACCATTTCCTTCAAAGCTCAAAAACAATTTTTAATATTCAAAATGAAAATATATTATACAAAATTTCCAGTTTAAATCGAAAATGGTAAAAGAAAAATATTAATAATCTACTGGTAACAGTTATGGCTTCAAAATGCAAAGTATAGCGCCAGTGTATGCGGGGGATGGGGTTGAGGGGGATTAGTAGTTAGTAGTCCCGCTCTTCTTGCCCTGCCCTTCTGCTTACTACGTCGACTAACACACGCTTAACCACTGTTTGTCCTCTGTTTAGCAACTGCCTGTTTCCGCTGTTCAGGGTTGCTTTTTCTCTTCCTGGTAACCTTTGGAACCTGAAACTCACGGTCAGTGTCACTTGAATCCATGATTGTGCATAGAACTGGACAATGATGTAAGAAAAAACAGCAAAAAATTAAATGGCATCTAGATAACATGGAACTAGCCGGGTGACTGCCTCGGTGCCTCCAGAGCATGCAGCACGCGTGATGACTGACTGCTGAGCACCAAGTAAACACGGAAAGAAAGAGGTGGCCTGCTATTGGCTTGTGTGGCTGGCATTTTAACCCCCTTACCTCCCATAAAATGGACTTCATCACCAGAACATTAATTTTGCTAAAAACTACAGGACTCCTGACCCATGCCTCAGGTGTTATAAGGGCGAGTTTCACCCTCTTGATATTACTCCTGGAGAGAAAACAGATCAAACAACCAGTTTCAGGTAAACTAAAATTCGTCGCTTTGGCGTGTTGACCCTTTTACCTCCAGATGCCTCTGACTTGGGGTATTTGGGAGCTATAAAACTTTTGATGAACTCTTTGGGCCATACTCTCGTCGGTAAAAGCGGCTTTCTAACGCCTCTTCTTTAGCTTTTTATTTTTACATATGGAGGTTAAAATCATTTTGAACTACAAAGCACTGCATGAAGTAAACTTTAGCCAGGAAGAAGTTCCTGTTTTATCAAGATATCTTCCAAAGTTCCAGGCAGTTCACAACCCTGACTCTTTACAGGACTGCAAGTAAGCATATCTAGATCAAGATTATGGGTATCTTGACTGTGGAGTTATTTTTGGACTTTGGTAAAATAAGATGGCTATATCCGATGTCCACCCCAACTACTCCTTCGTGAGGTTTTCAGATAAGTCCATGCATGCACAGTTGTGGCTAGATACAGTAGAAAGTAGGAAGACCTGTCCGTGAAGTCATGATATTGCTGTCCCTCCCTCCTTCCATCCCTCACCTACGCCTTGGCAAAAACACAATCGGATTTGCGTGGAACAGAGCACTCAAAATTAAAGGAAATAAGGGAATTCTGATAGACGCCATTCAGTCAGGGAGAGAGCCTGATATCCAGTTTCAACAGTGGACGAAGGACGCAAAGTTTGATAAAAATACCAGTGATATCACAGGTCTTAAGTCGATGTTGTAATCACCCAGCGGCACTATTAATTGCTATAGCCTATTGCTGCAATGCAAGCACAAATTGACCAGCATGTCCAAACCACTGCATAGCAGCACAGTTTCCTAGAGGTGGATCATTGGGAATGTGAAACTAAAGTTGGTGGTGCTGGGTGTCCCGAGGAGGAACAACAGCTGGGAGATGCCTCGTCCGTTGATGAGAAACTGAAGCAGATATGGAACACAATCAGCAAGACAGTGGATAATTTCATTAGACCTTGGACGAGACGAACAGCAGCATCTTTCACAGCAGGCTAAGATATTGAGAAAAAAACTAGGAGGTCCATGCTAGTGGTCGTGGAGAGCAAATCTGCACGGGTTTGAGTAATGGGTAAGTCAAAGAAAATGAAGGAGGACGGTGGCCACTATGAGCGAATTTATATCGAGCACGATGTTGCACTGGTCACACCAGCGTAAGAAATAAATTGAAATGTTCCCACACAGTGGAAACAACAGAATAAACCAGAGTGGAAAATGTCAGATGTAAAATTATTCAGCTTGATACTCGAGAGCAGAAACTGTAAAAGGATGGAGTAGTCATTAATAGATGGAAGGCCTTTAATAATGTGCCACAGATTTGTAATATACGTTTTGTTTCATGGAACGTTAATGGTGTTCGCACAAAACTGAAAAAGAAAACACCATTCAGAGGTTTTTATGCAGTTTTGATGTGATCTACATAAATGAGGTTAAAACACCATTCGATGTTGGATTTCCTGTATATTTAATTTACAAAAGTATTGATGGTACTGCTGACCACCAATGTGGAATGGTAGTGCTTGTTAACCCGTAAACTGCTGAATGCCTCCGACAACCTTACTCTCTGGTGTGGCTATGTTGGTAAAAAATCGACTCTTAAGAAAGTTAACCCGTACTATGACGGGCAAAAAAAATAAACTGATACCCCTCTATGCCGGCCAATTTTGGATTTTTTTTATTCTGGCTAAATGGGCTTAATACATCAATATAAGATCCCTGGCACAATAAAAGTAATCACTAAAGCCAGATAGTTAGCGGAATCGAGTCAGGCTGGTGCCACTCTACCTCTGAAATCTTCGATATTACTGAGAAAGCAAAGCGGCTGTGAGTTTGTGAACTGATTTTGGATTTTTTTCTGGCTAAATGGGCTTAATACATTAATATAGGATCCCTGGCACTAATAAAAATAATCACCAAAGCCAGAAAGTTTGTTGAATCGAGTCAGATTTGGTCCAACTCTGCCTCTGAAATCTTAGAGGTTACTGAGAGCAGAGCGTCTGTGAGCTTATGAACCGATTTTGGATTATTTTTGTGGGTAAATGGGCTTAGTACATCAATATAAATCCTTGACACTATTAAAAGTAATCACTAAAGCCAGAGATAAGGTTCAAATCAAGTCTGGTTGGTGCCACTCGACCTCTGAAATCTTCGAGGTTACTGACAGAGTAGAGCGGCTGTGAACCTGTGAAAACTCACTTGCCTCCCACACAACTAAATTAGTGTTGTAGGCGTAACAGAGAAATGTCTGAAATTAGAGAGATACGTTATTATCTTCCATTTTACTTAGGTTGCTTGCAATGCAGGATGTAGATCTGCACCAGCGTTTTTGTAGGGGAGGTAGATTTACGTATGTAGCACGATACAGGTTAGTAAAACATATTTCAGCCTCTTAGAATTGTATAGTGCACCTATTCCTTAAGTATTTCTGTTCAGCTCCCCTGAATTTCCATATACTGCCACTCCAAAGTTATTCCTTGGTACGAATGGCAATCCTACCCTACCACAGTGAGAGGGAGGTGAGATGGTAGGGAGAGATGGATGGGGGGGGGTAGACAGTGGCCTCTTTGTCTTGGAGACACTGTGTGTAGACTCCCCAGCTGTCATCAAGACAAGAGTAGCTGGCTTGCATTGGTTATGCATTTCTTTCCCTCTGTGTCACCAAAGTAGGAATTGCATGGTGTAAAATCCATATCCTTTTTATCCCTGCTTCAAGCTTCAAGTGGTGAGGGTGATGGATGCCACCTGATAGACAGTGTTACCAGCTTGCAAAATACCAAGGACGTACATCTCTTACAATTTTTGTGGGACGATTTTGAAGACTGGGCTTGTAAGAGGTGTTCAGCAGTCCCCCCACAAGCCGCTCAAGAGGCATACAGCAGTTTGTGGGACAGTATTCGAATAGGTATGTTGCATATGTTGATACTGGTGTTAACCCTTTCACTTCAGTTTTTTTTTTTTTTTGGCTGGACGTCCCACACATGGGGGTTTTGAGATATGTAAAGATAATTGTTTTGATAAAAGATTCCTCATCAAAAAACATACCATATTTTCCTGCGTAAAATGATGTCTAACATAATTTAAGGAAAAAAATAAATACCTGTTGTAACTGCCAAAACCTGTGGTGTTGGAGCTCCTCCTCTTCCAGACATATGTCAGTCAGTATAATAATAAACTCAAAGCTGTTTTTTTCTTTTTTCTTTTATTGAAGGACTTTCATTATCACTCTCACTTTTAACTAACAACATAATCTGAGTCATTTGCTCCCATCAGATTCAACTAAACTGCCATGACAAATAACGTCTTGTACTGCATGGCTCGACATACGTCTCATACATGACAAAAATAATAGACAATAAAAGTCCTCCCGTGATGGCAACTCCTCAGTGTTGCCACCTCCTGATACTGAACTATTATTGGGCCCCCAGTACTGGCATGCAAATATAAAATGTCCAGAAAACATATACATCGATAATCCACATGAGTATACTTTTATATATATATATATATATATATATATATATATATATATATATATGCAAGTAAGAAGGAACCAAAGGCTAGAAGCCTTCAAATTGTTTCCTTCAAGAAAAAAATGAAAATAAGATAATATACAGCCACATTCAATACCTGTTTAAAATGCAGTATAATGTCACTGAGGACAACACAACACCCCCAGAAGGAGCCCACCGAGGAGCATATACAGTGCGCCTGAACTCCGGGCAACAAGGACATAAGTCCGCCCAGGCCGCGCACCCCTATGACCTGGAGCTCACCTGCTGCCACCATAGCAGGAATACGAGACTACCTTCTGGGCGAGCCGACCACCAACAACCACAGGGTGGAGCTGTTACTCCAGTTCCAGTCAGCACCTCTGAGATGGCGTGTAGCCGCTCAACCCTCCTACAGGAGACAGCCTGCAGCCACTCTGGAGGTAAACAGGAGACGGCCGGTAGCCGCTCCCAGCTTCGTCAGGAGACAGCTGGTAGCTGCTCTGAAGGTGCCCCTCGAGAGACAGCCTGTAGCCGCTCGACCCTCCTACAGGAGACAGCCTGCAGCCACTCCAGACGTAACCAGGAGACAGCCGGTAGCTGCTCCCACCTTCATCAGGAGACAGCTGGTAGCCACTCTGAAGGTGCCCCTGAGTCGGACTGTAGCCGATCCTTCCCCCAGGCCACGGCCAGTAGTCGGGACTTGGTGACGGCCAGTAGCCGCGCCCCTAGAAGACCACGGCCAGTAGCCGGGTCCTACTGTAGGAGACGGCCGGTAGCCGCTCCTCCATCAGGTGCTGACTCCTGCCCACCAACCTATGACCCAGAGGGAGCCCCTAGCCTGGAGGAGAACTGGAGAGGCCCCATGACTACCACTGGACTCTTCTTGCAGCTGGATCCTGAGAAGACTCGCCTGATGGACCCCGAAGTAGGCTGACGCCACAGCCCCCTCCTGACAGCGTCCCTGACCATTGGGGACTGCAGCCCTTGGGACCTCCAGACTGCTCCCAGGATCCCTGGGTGGGACCTCCTTACACCTAGACACTGGAGATCTTCGTCCTTCATCAGTCACCTGAGCGAAAAATTTAGGTAGCTATTCAGCCCCAGCCCTGAGGGACAGACTCCCGCCCCAAGCCCCTGAACACAGAGGCCCTTGGTGGAACCCAGCCCTATCAGTAGTGAGGCTGAGTCACCTCTGCCGCCCTTGTACCTGGCCGCCACGACGCCCAGACCCAAAAGGAGCGACAGTGAAAGCACAGTGCCTGTGACATAGTGAAGTACAGGTAGAACAGTGAGTTAACAGTATAAAAGAAGTCAGTGAGAAAAGCATCAGTGACAATATAAACGAGTGGTGGAATAAGCAAGGTAAGAGTGAAACAGTGAACACAGCAAGGCAGTGAAACACGGGTCTATCACAGTGAACACACTACCAAATAGTAACGCCGCGCCACACTAAGATCATACATAGGCCCCAGTGTTAAATTAATAATTACCCACAGTGAAACAGTGCCACCAATTCCACCAATATATAGAACCTAGACTTCCCGCAATAATAGTGCATAACCCCTCTGCCCTAAGTGCTATTCACTTTACCCGACCTTGTCTCGAGTAGTATCCTGCACGATACTAACACCCCATATCTCGGCCTAAGAATTATAATTGTCCAGTATACCTGTATTTGTGACATCCACCCATTTCACTGTAGAATTTAGTAATACACATGTAAGGTTCATGTCTTGAGTTTTTGTGTCCTGCCTCTCTCCTATTTGTCAAAGCTCCGGTCTAGAAAGAGAACCCAGCTACACACTTGGTGTTAGAGGGATGGGAAGCCGACCCTAAAACACCTAGCATTACTCTGGTGGACAGCGGTGGTTCTTGACCCGGGCATACAAGAGAGGTAATCAGGAAATACCGGAAAAATGGCAACCAAAGCGCATGTGCAAATACCTAAATTCGACCCTGAACAGTATGATGTTCATACATACCTGACAATTATTAAACCTTTGCTAGATACTGGGTTTGAGGATGATAAGCAAAAAATTGCAGTCACTCTCCCGCTACTGGGTAAAGCAGCAGCTAATATAGCACCCAAGATCGTTCCGGGGCTCACCTGGCAGAATTTCACGAAACTCGTGGTTCAAGCCATCACTCCATCACTAGGTAAAATGGTGGCACTATCCCAATTGGATAGCCTAACCTTTGATGGCAATTTGGATGATACTCTAATCCAGGCTAGACGCCTAGTCACTGCTGCCTACCCGGAGGCAGATGATGAAAACCGGGAGCAATACACCTTTAATACTCTCCTGAGAGTCTTCCCCAGCATGATCAAGGAGGACTTTACAATCCATGACCCTACCGCAGACATGGATAAGGATATCCAACTAATATGCCGCCTCCTGACCTCCTGCCCTGCACCCCAGGAAATCAACGTGGAAAAAAAGTTTCCCATGAATATTCTGGCTCCCCCAGTCAAACCACGTCTGCCTATGCCCCGCACCAGCCCCACTCCAGCACCCACCCTGTCTAGGGTGCACCCCACCCACCGGCGCCCCAACCACAGGGAGAACCCCAACCTCATCCTGGTGAATCCCTGGGAGTTCTCTGCTTGGAGTTCCAGGTACCCACTGCACAATATCAGGGACCGATTAAAAGCTGCCAGACAGAAAACCACCATCCCAGGCCAACATAAAGTTTCCTCTACAGAGAACGAGGAACCAGAGGACGAACCTGCACCCATGGAGGAGATCGAACCCGGGGAACAGAAGCCGGAGGAAGAAGGAGGCTTCCAGCAGTTGGATGTTTTAGGACCACCCCCGCACCTTCCCACAGTGTCAGGGGCTACTTCCCCCAAATACCGCTCCCCAGTTTACCACAAGATAAAGCTGAACGGGGTGAAAGCCAGACTTCTGGTTGACACGGGAGTGGCCAGATCCTGCCTGTATGGCCACTACTTCTCGCGTCACAAGTCAACCTTTGGCCCGCTATTCCCGACGGCTACTCACCTTGTGGACGTGGGGATGGCCCCCTGCTGATCCATGGGGAAACACGGGCCCAGCACGTCGACACCCATCAGCCGGCATTGACACAGCATAAGTTCATCGTATTCGACTCTTCCTGCCGCAATTACGACTGCTATATGGGGCTGGACCTGTTGCAGAAGTTAGGAGCCACCATTGATTGCTGCAACAGACAGCTCCAGTTCTGGAAATCATCCAACCCCCCCCTCCCATTCAGGCCGTCTGCACATGCATGCCACAGCCCTGGCAGGAAGACTCCATGTCCCCCCCTTCTCCCCCCCTTTGACCTCCCTTCCCTCTCCCCCATCCCCCCTCTTTTCCCGCCACCATTTCCTCCACTGTCACCATTCCCCCCCACCATGAAGGCTGGGTGCCCCTCAACCGGTCCTCAGGTACCTCCGTACTGTTCTTCCCACTCCTGCCACCCAGAACCCTCTTGGCCTGCCTCCTGCCCCCAACCTTCCTTCCTCCTCATCACACGGCAGTCCGGATTGCCAACCTTGCCCCCTCGCCCCTCACTCTCCCTAAAGTGCTTATAATCGGGAAGATGGAGGAAGCCAAGCCCTGTGTCCCCTCCCCCTCCCACTCCCCCCCCCTCTGCCCCCCATCCCTAACCATCTCTCCACTCACCAATCAGACACCCTCTGCCGCCCCCTCCTGGATATCCAAGATCTGTTCACAGTGGGACCCACCGATATTGGACACACCACCTATATGGCTCATGAGATTCACACGATGGGCCCACCGATCTGACAGCCATCCCAGCGGCAGAACCCCAAACAGCAGGAAAAGGAAGACCGCAAGGTACAGGAGATGATGGGAGCCAGAGTCGTCTCCCCCTCCACCAGCCCCTGGTCCTCCCCCGTCGTCCTCGTGAAGAAAAAGGATGGCACAATGCGGTTCTGCATCGATTACCGCCGGATAAACGACGTGACCACCAAGGACGCTACTCCACTCCCGTGCATGAACGACTCCCTGGATTCCCTACATGGCACCTCCTGGTTCTCCACCTTCGACCTCCAGTCAGGGTATTGACAGGTCCCGGTGTGACCAGAGGACAGAGGCAAAACCGTTTTCTCGACCAGCAATGGGAAACATTATGAATTTAATGTTTTACCCTTCGGCCTCTGTAATGCCCCTGCCACCTTCTCAAGACTAACGGAATCCGTCCTCAGCGGCCTCAGATGAGACAGTGGTTGGATGATCCAAGTTGTGACAGTACTTCAACCCTGTATTGATCTGAATTATTTGAAATGGGCGTTATGATCATGATTATCTGGTACTCTCATTGGTTGCTTTACCAACTGTGTGATAAACAATCCTGGAAACACCTCACATTCTAGACCAATATCATCAGTCCTGGAAGAATGAGATAATTATTCTACATTATGTACATTAAAATCACCTACAACTGTAATGTCAGCACTAAGAGTGAGGTTTATTCTACTGTGTGGATATGGAGTCAAATACACAGGGTTCTGAAGAAGCACTGGGGAAACAACAGACTACACAGATATATTTGGTAAAATTTAGATGATTTAGTTTATACAGTGAATAATCTAAATTAGGGGAAGTGGAGTTCAAAACAGTGCCAACTGCAAATTAAGATTTTATATAACAACAGGTGTCATTCTTGTTATGGAAGTTTGTGAGGAGATTGTAACCAAGAGAACAAAATGGAGATATTTTAGTTGTGGGTGAGATTTTGGATTCTGTGAGGGGGATACCGATCGATGAACTGTTCGGAACAGTTATCGTCGGCACAGTCACTTGATGGTGACTGGGAGGACCCTGTGTGGCTGGCCCTATCCTGCTGGTGGTGGTACTCTGAGATATCACTGCATTTGCTGATATTAATGCAGTGGCCACTGCTAAGGGGGAATGGAAATAGGTGTGATATCTAATGGGCATGTAGTGTAGTGTAGGCACTGATGGCAGAGTTATTATGAGAGTATGCTGGCATAGTCTGTGAAGGTGGAAGCACCGCAATTGTTCAGCAAAGGGACATGGTCAAGACCAGTTTGCTACTAGATGGGTGCTATGTGTCCACCATAGTAGTGAAAGGATACAAGCAGACAGTCAGAGGAAGAGTGACTATTGAAGTAGTGATAGAAATAAGATAAAGATGCAAAAGTACAGCCAAGAGAGAGATGGTGAAAGGAGGCAATAAGAGGATAGTTAACCTCCCCTGCATGATGACGCAAAACAAGTCAAAGTCCTTGCAACTTGAAGAGTAATCGATGACATACTATGATTAAAGTTCCCTATACAGGAGATGATCAAAGAAACTTTTCCTGGGGCTTAAAGTGCATCAAAGTTTGGTGAAGCAACACAGTCATCGTCACCATCTCCCTCCCCACCACAAAGACGAGAGTGGCATGGGCCTAGCTAAGGTAGTGGTGGGCAGATGAGAGGTAGCTGTCTGGCTCGGGGTCATGTGCACCACACATGTACACAGCCAAGCATTTCCCCAGGTGAAGACCGTCATGGTGGAACCTGGAGTTCTAGGTCATTTACACCCAATGCTGGCCTGTTCACTGAAACTCCAGGTTTCCACTCCAACAATTCCAACTTTTTTTTACCAGAGAGTTGCTGACCTACCTGACGGTCGACAAAAACAACTATGTAAAATTCCTGGAGACTGCACTAGATGCTTGGTATCTCTGCAATGAAGAGGAGATGGCCAGGTTCCTTGGGTTGTACCTCCTTATGGGGATTTGTGACCTGCCAACCTTAAGACACTATTTGCAGTCCACGGTGGTACACGATTACCCCATATTTCGGCGAATGATGAGTGGAAAGTGCTTCAGGGCCATCCTGAAGCACTTTCATGCTTTCAACAGTCTTGCCATACCCGAGGACATTCAAGACCGGCTAATAAGGATTCACACAGTGATGCAGTATCCCATTCAGAGGTTCAAGGAGGTTTACATCCCATGTGAACATCTTAGCCTACATGAAGGATCTCTGGGGTGGAAGGGGCAGTTCTCATTCCATGAATAAAACCCTATGAAGCCCCAAAAGTATGCCATCAAACTTTACATCTTGGCTGAGGCAAAGAGGGGCTACATTTGGAATTTTGAGATATGCACGGCGGAGAAGAAATCCCCAGAAAACACAGTGTGGGGCCTCGTTGAACCTTTATACGACAAAGGATACAAGTTGCATATGTACAGTTACTACAACTCTGTATCACTGTGTGAATGCCAATTCAGCGAGAGTGTGTATGTGTGTGCTACAGTATGACTTGCAAGGGGAGCACTGAGGAAGCTGCAGGACATCAGCAGTGCTAGATGCCTTCCAGATGATGGAGTGGAAGCTAGGCACGTGGGCAACGTGATGATGATGCTGTGGAAGGACAAGCATATCGTAAGTATGGTGTCCACCTACTGCAGTGACGCCACCATCCCTAAGCAGGTGCATGGGAAGGTAAAGGGTCCAGAAGGGAAATTCCATCACATTATCAAGACCACCAACAAGCCCGTCATGGCGGAGGACTACAATCGGCACATGAGCAGGGTGGATCATTTTTCGATCAGATGATCCAATACTCCCCTGCCCAAAAGAGATGTCCTTTTACTTCATTCACATGGCCGTTTTCAATGCCTACACCCTCTACAAGAAGAACACCAACAAGCCTATGACTCTTCTAGAATTCCAGGAGCACATACGCCACAGGCTCTTGACATTCCAGGGGGAGGAGTGCCCTGCATCGGGTCTTGTCCTCCACCATGCCCCTGACCTTCCCTCGTGACAATGACCACCAGTATCTGCAGCAACCACTCCATCAACTGCAGCCTTCGCTCTACCTGCAGCAATCACTCCACCTTCTGCAACCATCACTCCACCTCCTGCAGCAGCTGATCCGTCAGGAGTAACTCGGCCAGTTAGTGCTCCAACCACTCCACCTTCTACAGTAGCTGGCCTGTCAGGAGTTACTCGGCCAGCTTCTGCCACTGCACCTCCAGCAGGAATACGGAGGTAAGGAGATGGAGGAGCACCACTGTCCAAGCGCCATCGATATGTGACGACAGAAAACGCTTGGACTCAACACTACACCACGTCCTGGAAAGAATCCCTGACAGAAAAGGCTGCAGTATTTGTTGTGCTATTTGCACGAGAGGAAGAAGGACACCAGCTATGTATATCCTGTTTGTGGTGTGCCACTCTGCACAGGACTATGCTTTCATCAATACCTTACTGATGAAAGTATACAGCAGTAAATCACATCATACACACACACACACACACACACACACACACACACACACACACACACACACACACACATCACAAATAATCACAGACACACAGGATGTGATCGTGCCTTTCCTCCTCTCTGCGGCTCCATCTCCACGCTCCAGAAACATTACAACACTGCTAGAGGATGTGAGTAACCAGCTTGTCTAGTTTTATACTACTGTATTTTAAGGGATAAAATGTGTGTGTGTTTACTATATATTCTCATTGGAAAAATGTGGTGCATTTCATTATTATTCTCTCAGGCATTGTACTCATAAAGGATCGGTCGCATCAAAACTCTGGAGAAAGCATGATCAAGCTGATGATTTTTTATGCATACTTTTGTAAGGCAAAATAACCTGTGTGCAAATAATTATTTTGGGAAAAGTATGAACATACTCTGCCTATGGGCCAGTGCATATGTGCTGTTACCATGCGCAACCCATTGTAAGTTTTCAAAATTCATCTTCTCAATAAGAATAAAGGTTATAACACTGTGGATTATATCATGGGCATCCTTAACCTTTGGGCTACATAACTGGAAATAATTTACATATACAGTATGTTTGTTACAGTGTCACTAATAACATACGAGTTAATTAACAAATCAGACCTTTTTAGGCAATTTCTTCAGTTTTTTCGATTTACTCAAAAACTATTGGGCATATCAAGTCGTCATGGGGCTAATTGGAAAGCTCGTGAAATTCTTCATATTTATATGTACTTTGCAACTGTATGTCCTGGGAAAAAGTTTGTGCATTGATGTTGGGAAATCATTAGAAGCTAGTTTTCATCTAAATAAGATTTATTCTTGCTTCATTTCTGTACATTTATTCATTTTTTTTTTTTTTTTTGCTGAACTTATAAAGATCAGTGAAGCTGATGGGCTACAATGTATAACGATACAAGCATTTTCCGAGGGTAATTTGAACTTAGAATTTTTTTCCTTTCTGCGCAAGTGGAGGCAGCCTAAGCAGAGTTTTGGTTCTGTTCGTGGCTCAAAAACTTATCAGAAACTTATGGTGCACAAGGTGGTTAACGAGACAAAATCCCTTTGACTCCACCTGTTCAGAAAGAGCTGTATCTGGGGAACTTCCCCATATAAAAGTTGTATTCTACACAGGGGCATATAAAACCCAGTTGTAAGGTCAAATACTGTGCAGGGATAAAGATGTCACAGAGCAGAGTCAGCTTAACACACCTAGTCTCTTTGAAGAAAGTTTCACAAGAAAGGCAATATGAACTTTCTGAGATAATTCTCTGGAGAATGAAATCCCAAGTATGTTCAAAGATCATGCACGATTGAGATGGGTATTGTGAAAAATTAGAGGATATTGATATTGTAGATTTTCACGGGTCAAAAGATGTAAGAAATAAGTTTTTGATGTATTGAAAACAACAAGATTACTTTTACCCCAATTAGATTTATGAAACAAGTCAGACATTAAGTATGCCATAGCCTCTTTCCTTGTTTGCTGAAGTAACTGCTGAGATGGACGCTGTGGGATGTGAATGGAGAGGAAAAGAGTGGAGTCATCAGCGTATGAGTGAATTGGCTTTGATGTACAGCTTAGGTTATTGATGAACAGAAGGAAGAGAGTTGGTGATAGGACAGAGCCCTGAGGAACACTACTATTTATAGCATTAGGAGAAGAATAGTGGCCGTCTATAACAGAAACAACAGAATGGCCAGAAAGGAAGCTAGAGATGAAGGCACAGATATTAGGAGAGAAATTATAAGTGGGCAGTTTGAAGTAAAAGATTTATGCCACACTCGACTGAAAGTCTTTGAGATTACCGGTGCATTGACAAAGCTTTCAACAAGGTCCCAAAAGAGTACGACCAGGAGCCTGAAAGGAAAGTGAGAAGCCTGCCATTGAAGCGTCCATAGCAGAACCTATACTGACGACCGGTAAGAATGTTACGATATGAAATGTGCTTTAATTTTTTTTAAAGAATTGGCTATATTGTCCCTTAAACACCGAGCTACTTTCCTTTTCACATCCCCGTGGGACAGATTATTTTGGAAAAAAATAAAGTATTATGAAATCAAGTAAAATATATGTAAATGGATCTGAATAGCTGAAAGAAAAAAAAAACTTGGATGTTATTCTCTTAAAACTGCGCAGGCTGGTTGGTGGTGAGAGGTGAGTGAGAGAAATGTTGGCACATCAAGGTCACTCTCAGTGGCACGCGACTGAGAGCAGGCAGTCAGTGTTGTTTTCTGCCCTTATTTGTAGCAGCAGCCTAAAATATATTATTTTTACATTATGTACACTGTTCTATGTCTTCGTGGTGCACTTTGAACACTACACACTATATCATAATGTAACATTTTTCTTATGTCTCTACAGTTATAATCTTACATATGTAAATATTATGTACAATTGTATATTGTAACTGTTCACACTAATATATCTTTAGTGTGTGGTATTCTGTAAAGCAATTGATACCGAGACGCACACAACACTCAGGGAACCACGTAGTCACATCTCTGCATTTGGCTGGACATCTTGCTGAATTCTTGCACACAGCACACCTCCTCTGTTGTTTACAGCCACTTTCATCAACTGGAAGTGACTCAAGATGATGTCGTGAGATATACATTCATGTCCTACCAGGCACTGTTGCCATATCTCCCATCTGTTTCATAATATTAGACCTGCAGAATAGGAAAGCATTCCTGAACGTCAATCGCCCTTTCCTTAGCAGTTGTTCGGGAATGTTGACCGCCCTTTCCTTAGTGGATGTTCGGGAATGTTGACCGCCCTTTCCTTAGTTGATGTTCGGGAATGTTGACTGCCCTTTCCTGAGTGGATGTTCGGGAACGTTGACCGCCCTTTCCTTAATGGATGTTCGGTAATGATGACCTCCCTTTGGGGGATAAAAAAAAAATGGAAGTACAGGATGTTGAAGCAGTTGGGTGATAGTTAGAGGACTAGGAATGGTCACCCTTCTTTTGGACAGGATGACTGAAAGTAAACTTCCAGGATGAAGGAAAGGTACAAGTTAACAAAGGCAAAAGAGTTTACCTAGGCAGAGTATTAGGACAGAAGCACAGCTGTTGAGGACAACAGAAGAGACCCCATCTGACCCATATGCCATTTTAGTATCGAGGCCGGTGCTGGCAGAAAACACGTCATCAGGTGACGATTTTTTTTTTCTCAGCCTTGAGTAAGTCAGAGGGAGGAAGTGATGGAGCAACAGCACCATAATTGTCTAAGGTGGAATTACAGGATACTCTGAGAGAAGAGTTCTGCTTTATCAGTAGAAGCAGCTGCAGAGTCTTCAGAAGGGAAAAGAGGAGGGAAGGATGATGAAGTAAATTGGTTAGAAAGGCTTTTGAAAAGATGCCAGAAGGATTGAGAAGAATTTGAGTTGGAGAGCTCAGAGCATTTGGTAAGAATGAAATTATCAGAAGGACAGACTTTGCACGGCTCTCGGCAGAAACATAAAAGAGGTGAGATTCAGAGGTGGGTGGGTTCGTGTACCTTTTGCAGGCCATGTCCTTGTTGTGGGCAGCATTAGAACAAGTGTGATTAACTCTTAGGCTACGGGTGATTTTCACACTTTCCTCCCCCAGCAATCAGGCGATAACAAAACAGCTCTATTTCACACTCTTATTGCTCAACAAACAAAAAACAAAGTTCAAATAAAGCTTATAATGTATTACTCATCAACTCTTCCTCTTTCCAGTGCAAGTATACCTAGGTAGCTACGTCATGCATTTTGGAGTAAGGAGGAGTTGAACTGAGGTAATTTTCAGCTTTCGGCATGCCAGTGTTAGGAAAGGTGCACCCCGCCACGGCCTTAGTGTGCATATGTGTTAGCTGAGCCAGCCCACGATTCACATCTTCCCTGGCCCTCTACATTCAAAGCCCAGGTCTTTCCCAAAACTCACTGCCTCCTCCAGCTTTGTCCTGGGTCATGTTTCATCACCTTGGTGCCTTAGCTCACGATTGCACCCATGTTTTCTGGTCGTTCCTTGTTGCAGTGCTGTTACTGTGCACTGAGATGTGTGTGACTGGAAAGAAGTGAATGCTGCGTATTCCCAAGGAAAATATTCTCCCGGCAGTTTTTCTGGAGAAGCTTCCAGTTCTCTTTTTCATTGCACAAATGTCAAACTAAACTAATTTCATACTTTCCAAATACTTATTTCACTTGCTTTTGCTTATGACTAAATCGCTTATATTCTGCGGATAGTGTTATAAGGAGGTGGGGCTAAGGTCTAACTGACTGCCTGAAGAATAAAGCAAAGTGCACAACGGAAATTTTAGAGTAAAAAGTGGCGGCTAGCCACACAAAGTCATAAGCTCAAAAAGGGGAAAATGGTAAGTATAAACAAATCGCAAGGACCAAAGAGGAGGAATGACATAGTTAATACTAATACATAGTTTACTTAACACTAACTTAAAGCTAGAAGAACAAAATCAAACAGGTTCAAACAGGATTGTCAAACTAAGACTTGCAGAAATTATCGTAAAGTTCCACGCAACACTAATAAAGGTGAACCAGAACACTGAAACTAGCACATGGGTTGTAAAACTGTTGGGGGGGGGGGGGGAATAAAGTCCTGACATCAAAATAAAGAGACAGAATCTTGACACTCGAATAAAATAGATGACATTAGCAAGAGCAATCTGAATGGTTCTACGATAAATTAGCATTTCCTACAAATAATGGCATTATTAACAAGTAACACCTGATATTCAGGTATGTGCTGACACTCTTAACTCCCATCCGCCAGGTTACATCTATACACATCACAATCAGGCTTGGGGGAGGGGACCACCAGATGACGTGTATACACACATTTGTCTTCTCGCCACCGTTAGAACTGGACGTCATTTCACCTTACCATCCAGGGGTAGGGAGAGAGTCCCCACACTGCACACAAGCCAAAGTCAATCTGTTGCATGCTTTTGTCAGGTGTACAATGCTTCCTACAGGTTCCTCTTCATCAAAAACCGTCCGTGCCGTCAATTGCATCATCCACCCCTGCCAAGCTTTCCAAGGATAATAGGAAAAGGCAAAATGACTGTGCCACAGGGCATGCCCTGGACTCCGATATCTCTAACTAGGAATGGAGACGTCATCATGTTGAAAGAAAGACATAGTCGTTGTCGCATGCATACGCTCCAACACATCTAGTTCTCACGGCAAAAGTGAGTTCTCTTCATCACGTAATTACTCATTGATGTGACGACCTACAGAGCTGGGGATACTTTCATTCAAAGGAAGAGTTGGTGAGTAATATGGACCTTACTTTGTTTCTCTAACAGATATAGTTTCCAAGAAATTAAAGTTTGAAAACAAGCAGTTTTGGGAAAAATGCCCGTATAGGGTGGTTGACGACAGTGTAAATCGCCTGGCGTAAAGTTGTTATTTCATGAACACCAACTCACCAGTGGCAGATATGCTACTATATGGAAAATGTCCCAGAGCAGAGCACACCAACATACTGGTCTAACTCTAGCTGCTAACCAACTCGTGACTTTTTATTTTTTTGGCCTATCGACCATTGGGGCCAAAGCCCCTGGTCATTAAGGCCATATATATATATATATATATATATATATATATATATATATATATATATATACACACACACACACACACACACACACACACACACACACACACTTCATGCGTATAAACAGACACACTTTCATGCACACGTATATATATCTATCTATCTATCTATTGCCAGACGCCTCAATCCCGTTTGGGGTGGCCACAAACAAATCGCCTCCAAGTCGCCCTGTCCCCTGCCATTTCACT
>NC_136983.1:39694157-39821657 GCF_032717465.1 Coenobita brevimanus | reverse complement strand
ATCATATTACGAAACAAGTGGTGGACCTCTGCCCCCGGTGCCTTGGCCTTTGGTGCTGGGAGCCATGATGCGTCAACGGTAAAGTTGGGTGGCTCCCAAGGCACATTTTTTTACACCAACTTGTCACGGTCACTGAGGTCCACACCAAGCTCCTGAGTCAGTAATTGGAGGTGAACAGCAAGTAGCCGATGCACCCCCCCGCAGAAGGTGGTGGTATTGACGCAGGGGGGTACAGGCCACATTGCCGATATTACTTTTCCTTGATGTTCGTATGCCGTATGATAAGGCCAGGTGGTCACGGCGAATATGGAGGGGAGGTACATTTGCCTCCACTTCCATACGAACTACTCGGGTAAACCGGACGGCTCCAAGACATATCCGCAAACATTTATTCTGCAACACATCCAATCCTTTCAGCATGGCATTGGATGCTGAGCCATACACCTGTGTGCCATAGTCTAGCTTTGATCAAATAAGAGACTTATACACCATTAATAAAGATTTTCTGTTGGCACCCCATGTAGTACCCGCTAGGTACTTGAGGACATTTAAAGGTTTATCACAATGAACAATCAAATTATTAACATGAATTTTGAAGTTCAAACGACAATCAAAATGTATTCACAAAAACTTTACAGAATTTTGAAAAGGTACCGCCTGATTATACAAAGTTAAGCACAAATTAGGTACATTACGAGTCGTAAAAACTACAGCGGCACACTTAGGGAGAGAAAACTTAAATCCCCACTGCAAGGCCCATTGGTGGACGGAATCAAGGGCTGCTTGAATCCGCCCAGCTGAAAATTGTGCATTATGGAAAGAGTGCCATATTGCACAATCATCAGCGTAGAGTGAGTATTTAAGATTCCTCGAGAAATATCATTGATCATAAGGCTAAATAAAGTGAGACTAAGAACACTTCCCTGCGGCACCCCGTTTTCCTGGATAAATATACCCGATGTTATGTTATGGGGCAATTTGACAGAGGAAGTCCTGTCCCTTAAGAAGTTTGAAATAAAAATAGGCAAATTTCCTCTTCAACCATAAGCATAGAGCTTCATTAGTATACTGTGTCGCCATGTCATATCATAGGCCTTATGGATGTCCAAGAACAACCCTATCATGAATTCTTTATTGGCAAATGTCTCAAATACAATGCTCCAAAATCATTAAATGATCTAGTGAACTTCTATATTTACAGAAGCCACATTGTTGATCATTTAAAAAATTCTTCGACTCTAAAACAAAAAGAAGCCTATTGTATACCATTCATTACATGACCGTACATAGACAAGAAGTCAACACAATAGGATGAAATGAAGGGGGATTCATAAGACGACCAGCCTTATTGGGTATCGGTATGACGTGCACAAAGTGCCATGAGTTTGGGAACGTTCGAGACACCCAAATCTCATTATACAATCCTAACATCTTAATCAGGTTGTCCTGCAGGGTGGTGACAGGAAAGTATGGGCCTTTAGTATTTAATATTCTTAGAGTGGATCAGACTTCACTTAATGGTGTAGTACGAGTCACCGTGGACACAAAGGACTGCCAGGAGTCACGTTTGGCCCTTCTTATTATTTTCCTTGCCTCAGCCCGTGCTTGTTTGTATGCAATGAAATTTTCCTCTGTAGGCTGACTATCAAAAATCCTGTATCTCCTATTGTGTTTCCTTAATGCTTGTCGGCAATCCGGCATCCACCAATGTGCTGTATGCTTCATCTGAACTGTAGAAGTCTTGGGAATAGCAGCCTCAGCTGCATGTATTATGGTGGTAGTTACATTTTCGACCGTAACATCTATGGTCTCCCCAGATATATCTAAATTGGCAATCCTTCAGAAGGATCCCCAGTCTGCTTTCTTATAGTTAAATTTTGGAAGTGGAGGGTCCGAAACAATGTCGCGTGTATAAGAAAGACAGATGGGTAAATGATCATTTCCCAAGGAATCGTCATAAGGGTCCCACGAGAAATCTTGATGTATACCAGGAGAGGCCAGAGATAAGTCAATGGCCGAAAAGTTGCCAGTACGATCATCTACACGAGTTGCTCTACCATTGTTCAGAAGACAGAGATTGGACTGTAGTATTAGGTCGGCTATTTGCTTCCCACGACCATCGATCCTCAAGCTGCCTTACTGATAATGATGGGCGTTAAAATCACCCAACAAACTTATTTCCAGGCAGATGTTCAAATAGTGAATTTAAAGCATCACTATCAATGAGGCCATGTGGAGGACACTACGGAGAGCAAATAGACAGATACGTGTTATTTAATTTTATTCTGCACGTGACAGCTTCCAGAGGAGAATTTAGAATCACTTCCATTTGTGGGTGTGATTTGTGTGTGTATATGGCAACTCCGTGACCTTCATATCTTCTATACGAGTGGTAGTGTTTGAACTGTGCAGGATCAGGATGATCTTCCAGGTGCATCTCCTGTAAACAAATAACATCTGGCCTATGTATTGAAAGTAAGATTGCTATATTGTGTAATTTATTCCCAGCACCTTTATAATTTCACTGTAATATAGTGAAAGTGACGGTTTAAGATTTACTTTGGAGGCCAGTGTGCTTAGGCTTTTTTTGCCACCCTCTAGCAGGCGAGTGACTACCGGCAGACCTATCCCAGTGCTTGCTTACGGAAACCTCCATATTTTCATCAATAACGAGGGTCCCAGATTCCACTGAGGAAGAGCTACCCTTTCTCTCCCTCGCTGGGCCAGGAGCAGGAAGAACATGAGGTCGTGACTTGGTAAGGGTGGTCATATTATTCTTACTGGAGTTATCAGGCTTCGGTTTAGGCTTGACTAACTGAGAGTCAGCAGCAGCCTAAGAGTAGGAAGTTTTAGCAGGGGTGTCAGTTTGAGAGGTGGACAGGAGGCTGAGATTGAGAGGTAGAATGCGTGGCAAGAGGAACTGGTTCCGGGTCAGTCTGTGTTGCAGCAGAGCACATCACGGGACGGGACATCACCGCCGAAGCATAGGACCTATTTGGCATACGAGTTGCATGCAACTCCTTCACCCTTTTCCTTGCTTCGTAGTAGGAGATACCCGTAGTTGCCTTCACTGTGCAGACCTCTTTCTCCTCCTTCCACTTGGGACAATCCCTAGAGGAAGTGGAGTGAGCACCCTTACAATGAAAGCAACAGATAGTCTCTGATGTGCACTGCTCAGCATCGTGATCCTGTGTTGTACATTTGCCACACACTGACTGTGAAACCCAACAAGTCTTAGCACCGTGCCCATATAAATGACACTTCAAACAATGGAGTGGGTTGGGGATATATGGTCTTATATTAACAATTTCATAGCCAACTTTGACATGTGCCGGGAGTGAAACTTTTCCGAAAGTCAAAACAATAGTGGCCGTCTTTGTCCTGATGCCATCAGAAAATCTGGTAATGAACCGGGCATCAATGACATTATGCTGAGTAAGTTCCTCTTATGATCTCTTCCTCACTCATCACCATGAGATCCCTGCAAGTGATAACACCCTTGCAGGAATTCATGGATGTTGGGATCTTGGCCTTGACATCATAGCAGTGAAACTTGCGCAGCTTCAACAAGTCCTTAACTTGGGGTGCATTCACATCTTGACAAGGAGGTCTCCATTCGCAAGTTTTTTACTTGTTCCACCTCCCCAGCACAGCCGTCAATAACCTTCTTTATCATGAAGGGATTGAGACTGCTCAAGGGAGTGAAACCTAGAGCATGGATGATGACAAACTCTGCATTATTTACTGTACATTGATGTCAAGAGGCTGACGAGTTTTGGGTCGTTCTGTCTGGGGACTGTCAGTCCATTGATCAGTCAGAGGTTGGTCAGGACCACGTCCCCCACTGAACGGGAGGGAGGCAGTAGCGGCGTCCGTCATAGTACCACTCCCCCCTAATGGGGGAAGTGGGAAGGTGAGAAAACAAGCAAAGGACAATCAACCTGAGACCAAACACCTAAGTCTGAGGGTGCCCTCTCTAACCGCTCCAGAAAGGCCCGACCGTGTCAATTCACGCTCCAGAGCGGTCAGTGGGGGGGAACCCTCCGTGGGGGCGAGTAAACAAAGGTAAACTCAGTATATTAGAACAGACACCTGTTGTTCTAAACTGACAGGGAGGGTAGGTAACTGAAAACTAGCTAATCCCAAACGTCACCAGAAGGGTGAAAAAAAAAAAAAAAAAAAGCTAATGCCGGTGAGGCAGCCCTGCAAAGCTAGAGAAGAGCGTAACGAACAACATGTCAGCACTCTCCATGACCATGCATCAAAGTCCAACTCCAACTCGTGACAGTCCAAGATCGGCTTTTATACACAAACTCAAGGAAGCAAGAAGGGCAGAATGGAAACTCACTGACAATGTCGAAACCTAGGGCAGATACGGGAAAGTGGCTCAAAACAGTTCTAGAATCACTGACATGCACCTGAGCCAGGCCGTTTTCTACGGTTTGAAACTGATAAAGCTCTCCTTTATTCACGCAAGTGCTAAGTGTGATGTTAACAACACAGTCGAATAATAAATACTCTGAATGATACACAAGAACATGAACAATTATATCGGCAACAACTGCGAAAAAATTTTCCTGAGGAAAATCCGTTCTTAACAGCGTGACAGTGTAATGATTTACGTTTAAAAAGTTTATGAATATGTGCAATACTCCTGGGTGATGGGGACATTGTTATGACTGATAAATTGATGGCTTTCTTGAGAGAGATCGGACTGATCAGAGTGATGTGACTTTTTTACTGTATGGTTATGGTTTCTATAAACTATAATTATGTATATATTGCACTATTAATTAGGGTTGATAGTTGACATATTTGAAATAGGTCCTCCTCCCACTGATCTGTTTCTAATATTGAGATCCCCTACATTAAACCCCATTCCTCGACTGACAGTCACCAGCTGATGAGTGCAAGTGTGCGATATGGAAAAGTATTGGGCATTTGCAAGTCGTTGGTGGTCTGTTGGGCGAAGTCCTTTACTTTTTGTACATATTATGTAAATACATCATACCATTTTGTTCAAGTTGTTCTAATTAGGGCCGACAGCTGACATATATGGAAATGTTCCTGACACGTTTGGTTCTCATTCATATACTGATGTCCCCTATATTAGGTTGTGCCTCGACTGACAGTCACCAGGTAATGAGTGCAGGTATGTAATGTAGAAAGGCATTACATATCTGCAGTCGATGGTGTTCTCTTGGTCGAGGTATTTTTACTATTAGTGTCGGTTTAGTAATTTGTCTCTAGGCTTTAGTATAGGTTAGCGATTTGTCTGTTAGGTGATTAGTTTAAGGGTCTTTAGATTAGGTATTTTTGTTTATAATGTTAGGTCAAAAAATATAAAAACAAAAAAAACAATAAATAAAAATACAAAAAATAATAAAATCAAAATTATATATATATATATATATATATATATATATATATATATATATATATATATATATATATATATATATATATATATATATATATATATATATATATATATATATATATATATATGGCCTTAATGACCAGAGGCTTCGGCACCAACGGTCGATAGACCTTAAATAAAAAAAAAAAGTGAAATACTTGTGAAACTGTTATTAGTAAAACAGTTTAAAACAGAATAATAAATGGACTTAATATAAATGGGTGTCCACATTATAACTCGATGAAGGGTACATGATATACAGGATAGCACTGACCCTTCAATTTACTTATCTCCAAATTTTTGGCTTCTGAAAATTTCAATTTTATATTCTGGGAAGGAGAGTAAGGGCATACAGGAGGTCGACGAAACACCTGGCCATAGATATTGGTCCTTTATTTATGTGCTGCTTCTCCATACATGCTAGATGACAAGAAGGGGATTGGACTTGTTCCAGGTCTGGACAAGACTTGTAGCCTAACTGCTTAAAAACCAGACAGTGGCCATGCTGGACCCACCATCAGAAGTAAAATACTCTAACACAACGTGGTTGAAGTCCACTCCCAGACTTACATGCAGACTTGCCTCATGACTACTCCAAGACTTGCATGAAGACTTGCTGTAAGACTTACACCTCTGAAAGTGTTAGAACTTTCAGGTAGTTTCAAGCAAAGTAATAAGATAAAAGTATTATACTTTAATGTGAAAAAAATAAATTTTTCGTAGGAATATTTCAATGAAATAGATTATGCAGCTGCCCTTTGACCGCCCTAACCCCAAGGTGTTAGGGTGATATTGCATAGGATAAGAATTCGTCACATATTTTCATAATTACAAAACAGTTTTTAGTAGATTTCATAATTACAAAACAGTTTTTAATAGCACAGTGGTTTACGTGACTGTCTGGCTTAATCCCAGGGCTTCAAACTGCTGACAACAGCTGTTTCTGCCTCTCCTCACGCACAGCTGCTCTGTACTCTTCTCGTATCTAACAATTTCCAGGACAGATTTCACTTTCAAATACATTGGCACAATACAATCAAAATACCATTTAGGGGGTTAGAAGTCGATACACCAACTCATGATGAGGCTAGGAGAAGGAAAGTTCCAGGCAGGAAGCCGTGATCCTGCTCCCGAGAAATCAGAACATAGAAGACACAAGACAAACTTTCTCTTCACAGTGCCCCACCTTGCCTTAGTGACCCTTATGATAAAACTTTTAAATTACAGTATTTATGATATTATCTTTTAGAAATGTGTGTCGTGGATTTCGGGTTTAAATATTCCCGCCCACGACAGCACATTCTTGTAAATAGTTCTCTCCTTGCCACCAGACCAGACACAGTTCTCAACCTGCCACTAAACAGTAAACGTACGTGCCTCAAACTCTCTGCAACGATCAGCCATCTCTCTGCATTTATTACCGTCAACACCACAGCTAAGTACTCAGCATATTTATTGGGCCTAGCATATTTACACTGAGTACTGATCAAAGCGCCAATTTCACATACCGTATATTATAATGGTTAGTTGTTGTTTCGCTTTATGTTAGTTTATAATTAAGACCCCCTACAGTGATAATAACTAACATAAATTGGTGCCGTGACCAGGATTATATCAACTAATAAATAATAGGGGATTGCAGGTGTAAGAGCGGGAACACTGTTTGTTGCTGTGTCGGCGATATTCCATATGCTGCGTGGGGCATTAATATGTCCAGAGATTCCCGCTTACTCGTCCGATGCAGTTTCCAAATTGTGCTCCAGCCTTTTATGTCCGCAAGTTTGGCGTGCCTGGATGCACCAGGCAGCAAAAGGGTGTTGGATGGCCTTCTGAAAAGAGTGTGCTTTCTTGGGCAACAAGGTCCTTGTGAGGGGGTTTAGGGTTTGATCTCCTGGACTGCCTAACATACTACGCTCACAGAAGCTTGACAAAATTATTTGTCAAAATTTTAATATCGAAATTTGGCTTAATTTTAATTCATTTTATTTTTATTTGGATTCTGTCCAAGAATGACTACATTTAACTTAAAATCTGTACTTGCCGTCATCTTCTTTCACTTAATTGCCTATGTAGTAAAATGGATAAAATAAAATCATTAACCCCTACACCGCGGGCTTGTTTACCAATGACTTGCGTGTGCCGCGGGGTTATTTGGGCTCCGACAGACTCTCAAAAAATATTTGCCAAAAATCAGTTATTAGTCCTAGAATAATAAAATTACATATGCTTATGGCACATACCTTCAGCTTTCTCCTGGAATGTTTGTTGAGCCTTCGTCTGTTACCGTAGGACTTGTGGAGACCTCTGAAGTAGGGTAACGAAGTCTCCACTTTACACTTCCCGACAACCCGTAATATGATTACCACAGCCAGATACAAACACTATGAACACTATTCTACAATTTTCAAGTAGTTTGGGATCCATACTAAAAAAAAAAAAAAACTGTGAAAGCAATGGAAATTACGAGCGCGTCTGATCGTCGCACTGGCACTAGTTCGCTCTTGGTAGTCTGTCATTTATTATTCATAAAACCCCTCACACTTTATATTTCTATTACTATATAACACTTATATATATCTACAGTCTTTATCCATAAGTTTCCTTCAGTAGTATTAGTTTCTTGTCACTGTAGGGATTCAATTTCTTTCAGTAAAATACGTAGCATTCACTTTCTCGTCCTGTATACTGGCATTGAGAGTGAATGTCACTTTCATCTTCACTCTCATAACTCATAGCATTCAGACATGCTAGAGTGAAACTTTCACTTTCATTACTCCTAGGGTATATACTCGTATTCTTATAATACTACTCATTTACATTTCTATTTACGTTCTCTATTTTATTTACGTTATTTACATTTCTATTTTATTTACACTGTGTTGTGCACTGTCACTTGAAATAACTTATAAAACTATTTTCCATTGTTCACGTATATTTACATTCATTACTTTCACTTGCTGTTTACACATTATTTACAATTCCACTTGCACTGTTTTACTCAATAGAAAGATCGTAGTCACTCTTTTATCAATTGTCAGCCCTTTACCTCTTTCCACACGAGGTTTAGTAGGGGGTAAAGGTCACAGGGCCATTTGCATGGGGGTGAAAAAAGGCCTTGAAGTCAGCAAGAAGAAACATATGTACTCTCGCTTCGGAAGATGAGAGTGAACTGATAACGGAGGACCAGCGTGGAGGCCTGCTAGGGGTTATTCAGAGTTACCAATATTACTTCTTGAAACAGCTAAGTCTAGCACTGATATGATTGGCAGGAAATCTAGACAATACATTATAAATTTGGTAGTTCCAGGTGAATGTAAATATCACTTAGGCTTCTCCCTTCCCTCCTTACATGCATATTTATTACGAAAATAGATTAGAGGCCTACTTAGGAGATATATATTCAGAGCTACCAATGTTATATCTTGAAACAGCTTTGTCTAGCACTGATATGATTGGCAGGAATCTAGACAATACATTATAAATTAGGTAGTTCCAGGTGAATGTAAATATCACTTAGGCTTCTCCCTTCCCTCCTTACATGTATATTTATTACGAAAATAGATTATACGGCATATTTCAAGGGGAAAAAAACAGCGAAAATTAGCGAACGAGTGCACGTGAGGTGTTGTCAGGTGATAATTAGCCAATTCCAGGTGTATGGCACTCTCACTTACCTTATTTCTTTCTTGTATATATTATTTGGTATAAGAATAGGACATAGGGCTTATTTCAATGGATGAAATCAGTGAAAAATTCCAGGGAAGATTTACTTAGCGTAGCACGGCCGGGCAGGTGAGAGGATAGGGTAATGGAGGGGGGGTAGGGAGGGGAGTCAAGAACGGGGAGAAATGGCTAAATTGTCAACAATGGATGGGAGTACAGATGAGATTAGGAGTGCTGACTAGTGTTGGACATTGGCAGTACTGATAGATGATACAAGCCCCCACTTGGAAGCCCGGGTGAATTCAAAATAACACAGAATCACAAAAGCGACGCCCCGCGGTATGATCCCTTGCTCCCAAGCGTCACGAAAGTGATGCCCCGCGGTTAAGGGGTTAAAGAGGCTTAGAGCTGCCAAAAAGGGAGCAATCACTAAACTGACCGCTAACTTAACAGAATTTATAGAACATGCGACAACCGTTCATGGCATCAAAAGTATGAAGGTAACGGTTGAGAAAATCCTTGCTGAGATCGAGTCTTACAATCAGGAGTTGTATGAATTATATCCTGATGAAGACCTAGAGGGAGAAGTGGTCAGAGATATGGAATATGTTAATATGATCAACAGACACTTGATCGAATTAGAGAGTGCTCTCGAATTACCCGCCAAGGACTCGGCAGTACAAGAACAGGCAGAGAGTCGGAAAGCAATGGGAATTAAATTACCGTTTCTGAAATTGCCAGTATTTGAAGGTGATCCCATTCAGTGGCTGGGTTTTTGGGAGCTATTTGACTGTAGTGTGCACTCCCGAACAGATCTGACAGACATCCAGAAATGTTCATATCTTAAGGGACAATTAAGTGGTGAAACACTCCTAATTATTAGTGGATTCAGTTTGGTAGCAGCTAGTTATGAATCAGCAGTCACAGTTTTAAAGAATACCTACGGTCAAGAAGATCGCATAAAGGCTGCTCACATTGCTAAATTATGTAATTTACCTCCACCTCATGAAGTGAATAAACTAAAGGACTTTTCTGCATCATTTGAATGTGCGTTAGAATCACTACGTACAATGGGAGTGACTGTGAGTGAAATTTGTGCTGTTTTACTCCATAATAAACTCCCTGGTACACTTTCGGAAGTGATCAAACGTGAACTTAAAGAGAGGTGGTTGGATGTAGATGATTACGTTCGTGTGTTAAAGACGGAGGTATGTAACATCGAAAGTAGACAGAATCCCTTAGAACATTTGGGTGAAACCGCTACGGCAGCATATGCAGTGAAGCAAGCGAAACACGCTGAACCTAAGCAGAGGAATGGATGTAATTTGTGTTTTAAACCAGGACATTTTTGGGCTAAGTGTACAAAGTATAAGTAAAAGGGGCAAATTTAAAGACAGCAAAGCAATTGAAGCTGTGTGTCGGTTGTTTGTCGGCAGATCATGGTAGTCAGGGTTGTACAAAGCCCAAAGTAAGGCCATGTCGATATTGCCAGCAGAAACAAGTGTCACTAGTGGGGATATAGTCGAACTGCTGATTGGGGCGGACTTTTGTTATCACTTTGTGCACGCTGGCTATACAAGGGAAGGAGGCATAATTTTGTTACCCACAATTTATGGTTATACACTGAGTGGCACTTATCGGTCAGAAGAAGAAGGTACTCAAGTAGAGCTGGTAACTGTTCTGAAACTGGCAGTAGATCCGATAATGGAGTCAGCAAATATTGATGGCAGGAATATTACTCCGGAAATCAAGGATCTAACAGCTCTATGGGACCTAGATCACATAGGTGTTAGTCCCAATGAGACCGATAAGAAGGGAGAGAAGGTATTAGGTAACTTCTATGAAGCGGTGCAATATTACAAAGAGCAGGGATAATATGTTGTGGAATTACCATGGAAAGAAAACGTTGATAAGTTGCCTGATAATTTAAAGTTAGCCTTGGGCAGATTAAGAGGTTTGCAGCGTAAATTCATAAAGAATCCCAACTATTGCAAACAGTATAGTAAGGTCATCCAGGATCAATTAGAAAGAGCATTCATAGAAAAGGTGGAGGACAAGAGTCTGGTAGGACATCCTGTACACTATCTAACTCATCATGGTGTCACTAAAGATAGCTTAACAACACCAATTAGAGTAGTGTTTGATTGTTCAGCTAGAGAGCATGAGAGGGTATATAGTCTGAATGACTGCTTACACGCAGGCCCATCTTTGGTTAATGACCTCACACAAATATTGTTGCGCTTTCGGTGTCATCGTTTTGCCTGGGTGAGTGACATCGAGAAGGCATTTCTTATGGTGGGGTTATGTGAAACGGATAGGGATGCCACAACAGTTTGAAAACCATTCGTGCGATCCGAACTAATGTCTGATACATCGGAAAAAGTCTGGATTAGCAGGGGGAAGTCCGGATGTTTCTTTTATCAGAATTTCACATTTTTCGGAATGGCTTGGGCCCCATTTAGTCAGTTACAGTGAGGTCTTACTGTAATTGCTTTGAACCTTAAAATTTTTTTATTGAAATAGCAAAAAAGGATGCTCTGCACCTACAGTGTCATTCTGCAGGAATACAGCTCCTGCTCCTGCACTGATGGCATCTACAGCCAGTTTGAAAAGTTTTGGAAAATTAGGAGCAAGAATTACCGTTTACAGATTTAAAATCACTTTCACAATCCTGAGTCCAATAAAATTTTGTTTCTTTATTTAACCCATGGCATCTGGCATTTATTTCCACCAACATTTCCTCCAGCTGGGGATTTCTGGAAAATCACTTTTTTTTTTTTTACCATAATATCTCGGCTAATGCTTAGCCAAAAATTTAAAAAAAACTGTCATAATACTCATCAATCCTTCGACTTCAAGCTGATGGCCTCAGATTGTCTGGGTAGAGCGTAGAGTCAGAGAGAGAGCCTTTGGAACTTGAGTAACTTTTCATGATTTTTGTGGCTCTGTCCATATGCGTGGCACAAGTAAGGCTTATACTAGCCCTCCACAGTAATAAAACACTCAGAATACTGCAATTAACCACAAACACCATTTCTATGTAGACTTTGAGAAGTGTAATGTGAGTGTACAGTGGTGTGAGCAGAGGAATGCAGTCACTATGGCAGCGACCTTGAGACACGCTGGTTGATGTCACACCGAACACAGGGAAAATATTGTGCATAGGTCTGTCTATGATGATGGTAGGTACCTGGACCATGACTGGGATACATGCAGGAGGGTTGGCAGTGTTTGTCTGTGGTGGTAATTACCCACAAAATATTCAAACAATGCCATGAAAAACTAGATCATGTATACATGCTACCCAGATGTCTCCAGGAGGTCATCTATACATGACACCCAGAAGCCATGGGTTGATAAGTCTGTCAGTTGGACCACAACACTTGAAAATTTCTAATAAACCGTCTGTTGAAACCAACAGTGCCCAACAATCTCCAGAGCTCATGCCTGGTTTTAGGTGCAATAAAGTTCTTTTCAACAATGACCCTCCCAGTCCTGGCAGATTTTTTTTTTTTTTTTTTTTTTTTGTGCTAAATCTTCCACTTTTTATGAGAAACATCGAAAATTCAGAGAGAAAGTGCTCAGATGAGTTTAGAAATATCAATACAGCTAACAGTACCCTCACCTTGGTACCATGTTCTCTCAGGCCAGGCTCCAGAGAAAACGTTTTCCTAGGAGGGGTAACTATTCCAAACCACTAATTATATGTAAATATTTACTTATTTATTATGAATTTATATGTAGTACAAGAGTATATTGGTTTTCACACACTAATATAGGCAATATAAATGCTGTTCACTAACCAAACACATCAACTTATGGTACCATCCCTTAAGACGTTATTCCCTCATCATTTCTGCTTGTTCCTTCCTCTGGCTTGTTTCTTCGTTTGTCCTTCACTCAGGAATCACTTTCACCTTGAATTTCATCATTGGAGAGACCGTGGTGCGAAATGTCTTTCCTGGCCAGGTCACTGCTAACAGGCAAGTTGCCAAGAAAATGGCGTGCAGGTGGGGCCAAGCATTATCCCTGCCTGGCATTGGGTAGTGGAAGGTCTCCCACATATGCCTACCAAAATCACCCATGAAACTTGAAAAATGTGCAAATGACTGACCTTGCAATTGCAAAATGTATGGCTACATCATCGGGTGTCACCGTAACAAAATGTGGCAACGTATTCATATCCCATCGGGACGCCTCGGGTTAATGGCCTCCACCACTGAAGGAGGGGGACAAACACTACCATGAGCAACAGTATACCCAAGGTACTGAACTTGTGCCTGAAGAAATTCACACTTCTTTAACCCTTTCGTATGCAGTGACGTGTTTGGCATCATTATGGTCTTCTCCTCATAAATGGACAGTGGCGCATTTAGCGTAAAAAAAAAATTGCCAAAATAAAGTTTTCGGGCTATCTGTGTCATTTTTGGAGGCATCATAGCTTGCCCAGTTCTCATCAAACGTAATGAGTTCGCAACAGTGGGTCCTGAGATGCGCGGCAGGAAGGACAGGTTGATTAGTACCACACCGGCTGTCAGGGGAGAAGATAGCATGTGGTTGTGTCTCTTTAAACCTCCTCTATTACCCCCATCCCGGGTGTGTGTCATATTTCACTATACCATTAATGCTTGTGTCTTCTTTTTGGGCAATATTTTGAATAGATTTGGCATTTGCAATAGGAAATTTGGTGTTTGTGGATCGTTCCTGGCCATTATCAGCCGTTGGCCCAACGAAGATCATGCTACTGCTTTTCACCGTGGCCTCACAACTACACTGCCTCTACCTTGCACCAAATGTGAGTATTCAACCTTTGAAATAGTGACAGTGAATCAGGTGAATATAGTGTGCAATAGATAGTGAGCCTGGAAATGGTGAAACATGCAGCAGCTTTAGGGGAAGGCAGGATACCGCCTTACGACACGACGATGTCTTGAACGGAATAATTGGCAAGGTGTTGATGAAATCTTTTTATGCTGATATATGAGGGATAGTGTTATAGGGCAATAAACAGGAGTACAGTGCAACGAGTGTACTGTATGTGATAAAATATTGGCTAGTGCATGAGTCATGTACGCCATACAGCCACGGTGCTCCGAGAGGAGGTTTAGGGATATTTCATTTTATTTTATATTGTTCTATTTATTCCACATGTTTTTTGTGTGAAGTAAAGCATGAGTGTTATAGTGATATGTTTTTCATATGCTTGTGTGGAACAATGTAAACACTGCACCATGTGCTCGTCAGAAAATATCGTCCACAATACCAGAGGTATTGCACATGTGACCTACAGAGCACGTTCATGTACTGTTATGGTGAAATATACTGTGTATCTCATAAATTGATAGATTTGGTTATGTGTAATGTGAAAAGAAAAGGAAAGAATGAACTCCGTGCTTGGAAGAAAAACATTGTCTCCTACATCTTAAAGTTAGTGCAAAGGTAGTGAAATCCAATGTGACATAGAGAGCACCTGCATTTACTACAGTGGTGAAGTGTTTCTCATACAGTGATAGATTTGGTTACGTCTCATGTGAAATAAAACCGTAAACAGTGCAACGTTTTCTCGTTACAAAACTATCGTCTGCTACACCTGATTTAGCACACAGGTAGGGGCTGCCTATGTGACCTACAGAACACATGCATGTACGTTATTGGTGAAATGTACTGCGTTTCTCATAGAGTGATAGATCTGGTTATGTGTAATGTGAAAAGCAAATAAAAGAGTGAACCACATGCTCGTAAGAAAAACATTGTCTTCTACACCTGAGTTAGTGCAAAGGTAGTGAAATGCAATGTAACATACGGAACACATGCATGTACTTTAGTGGTGAAATATACTGTATTACTCATAAAGTGATAGCTTTGGTTATGTCTCATGTGAACAAAACATGTAAACAGTGCAACGTGGTCTCGTAAGAAAAACATCGTCTGCTAGACCTGACTTAGTGCAAAAGTAGTGCTACCTGTCTTGCACATGGGAATTTGTTACGAGCACATGTGCTGTTTATGTGTTGTTTACACATGAGACATAACCAAATCAATCACTTTATGAGAAATACAGTATATTTAACCACTAAAGTACATGCACGTGCTCTGTGTGTCACTTTGGATTTCGCTACCTTTGCGCTAACTCAAATGTGGGAAACGATAACTTTCTTATGAGACCACACTGCACTGTTTACGTGTTGTTTTTTCCCACAGGAGACATAACCAAATCAATTACGTCATGAGAAATACAGTATAGTTCACCAGTAAAGTACATGCACATGTTCCGTATGTCACGTAGGTGATCCCTACCTTTGCGCTAAGCCAGGAGTAGCAGATAATGTTTTTCAAGGACATACATTTATATCATGAATCTTTGTGTTGTGCCAGTGTTGAGCAAAATTCTTGGCTGGCTGTGAATACAATATCTTGATTGCTTTATTTCAGCTCACAACCCTAGCACAGCAATTCATTCTCCAGTTGGCTTGCAATGACATAAGAGTCCTTTGCAAAGATGAAGTATGGGTTGGGGCCAGAGCAGTGGAGAAGACTCCTTGATGAGATTGATATGAAGAGCTACAGTGAGAGCAACCATTCTGAGGTGGAAGAGTGGACTGAGCTCCTGCCTTTGGGCCAGCAAGTGGAGCTGCCCTGCCACCGTCCACCATTGGAGACAACAGCACCATCGGCGGCCAGCCTCACTGTAGAGCACTCCCCACCTCTAGGACCTGCCGGTCCCAGCGCTGTCTTCATTGGCTCTCCATCTCCAGGCCCCTCTACCCCCTTGGCCAAGCCAGTGTCACTGGAAGCCGGGCCTTCGTATGTGACCATGACCCCTCCACCCGCGTCTACTGTGAAGAATGCTACGGTGACATCCTCGCCAGTCAGGCTGAGGAGAATGGTGTCTCCAAAGCCCTCTGTCTCGTCCTCGTCCGAGCTGTCCCCTTCTAGACGAGGATGCTGTGGTCCACTGCCTGGACACGAGGGACATCCAAGGAGTCGGAGGCAGGCCGAAGGGTGTCGGCAGGCCAACCCGCTGCCACTGCTGCCATCGCCACTGAAGAGGATCCCAGATGGAGCAGTGGCCCGTTCACACCGAACCACGAACCCTTTACTGGCTCCCTAGGGATCAAGGTGGATATTCCAACAACTCTGCTGCAGTTCTTCCAGCTCTTCTTCACTTGCAAATTGTTGTCATATCTCACCATGGAAACTAACCGGCACACCACATTCCTGGGGACTTAGCTGGATGCCTGCTTAACCTGTAATGAAGAGAAGATGGCCAAGTTCCTGGGGTTGTACCTGTTCATGGGGGTCATGCACATGCCCACCATACGTCATTGTTGGAGGAGTTCTGAGTTGCACGACTACCCAAAGTTGCGGCAGACGTTGAGCGGAAGGCACTTTAATGCCATCCTGAAGCACTTCCACACCCTCAAATCGTTTGCCATACCCTGGGACATAAGTGTTCTCATGGTCATGGAAAACCTCCTTCAGCGGTTCCAATCAACGTACCAACCCGAGGAGCATCTCAGCCTTGACGAGGGCTCTCCTGGGTGGAAGGGCAGGTTGTCCTTCTGCATCTGCAACCCCCAAAAGCCCACCAAGTATGCCATCAAGCTCTGTATGGTGGCTGAGTCATCCTTGGGCTACATCTGGAACCTCGAGGTCAAGACGGGGGTGCAGCAGACCCTCGAGAACACCGTAAGGGGCCTCATGAAACCATTGAAGGACCAGGGCTATAAGTCATTCATGGACAACTATTACAATTCTGTAGCCCTGTGTGAACGACTCTTCACAGCAGGCATTTACATATCTGGGACCCTACTGCAGCCTAGAGAAGCACCACGCCAGCTGAAGGTCATCGCCAGGGCTAAGAGCCTGCCCGAGGGGGGCATGGGATACAGGCACAAGGACAATGTGCTCGTCTTGCTGTGGAGGGACAAACGCATTGTCAACATGGTGTCCACCTTCCACAGCACCAACACCATTCCAAAGAGGGTTCGAGGGAAGGTGTGGGGTAATGACAGGAGGACAACCTATATGGAGAATGTTGTCAACAAGCCTGTCATAGCAGAGGACTACAACAGGTATATGGGTGGGGTGTATCATTTCGATCAGACGGTCCAGTACTACCCCATCCAACAGCGAACTATCAAGTGGACAAAGAAGATCTACTTTGTCCACATGGCACTCTTCAACGCATTTGCCTTGTACAAAAAGTACAGACGTGGGACAGTAACTCTCCTTGAATTTGTGGAGCAGATCACCTACAATCTTCAGCATTTCCATGAAGAGGTCTGGCCCGTGTCTGGACACGTAATCCACCATGCCTCAGACCTTCCGACCTGATGGTCAGCACCACCAAGACCTTGCACCCAGCAGGCACCAGTGCCAGGATGGGTCCAGCCACCACCACCACTAGCACCGCCTGCAGGAGGACCACTACGGGTCCCATCACCGCCACCAGCACCACCTGCAGCAGGCCCATCACGGGTGCCATCACCGCCACCAACACCGCCTGCAGGAGGCCCATCACGTGTGCCAGCACCACCACCACCTACAGTTGCTGGTCCATCAGCAGAACCCGTGCCTGGGCCTGCAGCTTCCCCTTCAGTACGGCAGAACCACGGAGCACGAGGGCATCCAATCTAGCGTAGCCAGGTGATAGACGGCGACATTAGGTTGGACCCCACTCTAGGCCACCACCAGGCGAGGATCCCCAGTGGGAAGAGGCTCAGGTGTACCTTGTGCTTCAGGCTGGGGATGGGAAAGGGCACAAGGAACATGTGTCCTGTATGTGATGTGCCGCTTTGCATGGGTGATTGTTTCGAGTGGTACCATGCCGAGCAATACCTTCACTAGTGGAGCGCACACACACACACACACACATACTCAAACGCCCACATGCAGTACAAAACTCCTCACCTCCAGACACATCTGGTCCTGCAGTAAAAGCATCGCCACCGGAGAAGTATGTGATTTTTTTTTATTTATTTATCTGTTTACCAATCTTTATGTCAGTAAGTTTACACGTATATATATATATATATATATATATATATATATATATATATATATATATATATGTATATATATATATATATATATATATATATATATATATATATATATATATATGTATATATATATATATATATTGTTCTTTACATTAACACAAATGACAGGGAAATAAGTACAGCTTCAGCTTCAGTTGCTAGCAACAGGTGTAGTGTTCATGTGTAGTTTCTGAGAGGACTGTAAAGAAAACCAGATGTATTTTTATAATTGTAGTTGGAATAAAACCCCAAAAAAGCATACCTAGCAAGCATAAAAATGTTTGTGTGCTATGGGAAAATAACATAAGTGACCGCGGCTGACAGCAGTTTAGTGCGCAGGTGGGTACACCGTAGTTTTTTGCATTTTTCTTGAAAACTGAGGCGTATGAGAACCACTCTGGTCTCAAAAGAAAGCCCATGAAATACTATGTACGATGATGAAATAAAAACATAACACTGCTGTGAAAAGTTTTTCGCTAGAGCTCCCTGAATAAAAAAAATCTGTTGTCTGTCGGAAATAGGTTTTACTTTTTCGGTTACTACTTGAAAACCACACCTCGTATCAAAATGCTAATGATCCCATTCGAAAGCTAATAAAATTCTCAATCCAATGATTGTATAACATGTACAGATAGAGTATTAAACATTCGATTTATGATGTTGAGAAGTGAGATGAATGTTCCCGAATGTATATTCTCAATCCAATGATTGTATAACATGTACAGATAGAGTATTAAACATTCGATTTATGATGTTGAGAAGTGAGATGAATGTTCCCGAATGTATATTCACACCACCCTAATGTATGTATAGTGTGCTTTTTTTTTTTTCTTTTTTCTTTTTTTTATCGTGTAGAACAAACATCGACGAATAGGAATATGTGAGTTTTGAGGCAAAATAAATATGTTTGGGTGGTGAAAATAAGCCGAGAATACACTTTTATTTGGAGCAGGTGGCAGGGGGTGGGGAGAAAGGCGATGTGTTGTGGAATGCGAAACTTATTAAAACATATCATGAGCGAAGGGGTTTAACTGGCAACAAGGCGAGCTTCTGAAAGCAATGAAAGCAACATGTTTAATTTTTCCAGGTGGTCATCCCAAGTATCACTGAACACTACTACATCATCCAAGTATACTACACAATTTGGAAGCCCACTAATTACATGAAAAGTCACTGAAAGGTAATATGGGCATTTTTCATCCTGTATGGCATCACATTACAATGATAAGTTTGACCATGTGCCACAAAACACGAGGCTTCTTTCGACCGCTTTGTAAAGGGCACCTCCCAGAAATCCTTCTTAAGGTCCAGCTTGGAAATGTAGTGGGATGAGGAAATGCGGTCAACACAGTCTTCTGATTGAGGCAGGGGATATGTGCCGATCCTAGTCAGAGCATTGACTCTGTAGTAGTTGATGCAATATCTTGCTGTCCCATCGGGCTTGGGCTGCAGAGGAATAGGGGAGCTCCTCAGGCTCATACGCGGGGAAATAACATCATTGTCCAGCATGTACTTCAACTGGCGGAGGAACCCTAGACACTGGAGGTTTACACAATAAAGCGGCAACTAAACAGGGAGTGCATCGCCAATGTCGACATCATGATCGATCCAGGTCATCCGCCCAAGGGAGCTACCAAAGACATCCTTAAATGAAGAAAGAAGTGTTAATAATTGTTGAGGCTGATCTGAAAAATACAAAATCTTTTCAATAAGGGACAATCCAGCCACAGCATTGCCCTGCCAGGCACTCGCACTGTCGAAGTCAACGTTCTCATAATGTCGTTCCAGGGTTATCAAACGTCTGGGAGGCTCCTTACTGTATTCAACTGAGATTAGGTGCACAAGTGCAGGGGCCTCTTGAGCACATTCATGAGATTTCAGGACGTTAGCATGGCAAAGATGATGTTTCTTACACCTGTCTGCGGTCCCTAGTAAGTAATCAGTACCACTGTACCTATTTTATGCATGACAGGATAAGGACCACAAAACTTAACAGCATGAGACTGTCCTTGACGAGGCAATAGCACTAATACTTCATCACCAACTTTAAAATCTTGCAAACGACCTTTCTTATCATCACCTCTTCTCGCTGTTTTGAGCTTGTTTCAAATTCTCTCTTGTCACTTCCAAGCACTTAGACATCCTATTCTTTAACCCCTACACCGCGGGCATGTTTACTGATGTTTTGCGTGTGCCGCAGGGTTATTCGGGCTCCGACAGACTCTCAAAAAATATTTGCCAAAAATCAGTTATTAGTCCTAGAATATTAAAATTACATATGCTTATGGCACATACCTTCAGCTTTCTCCTGGAATGTTTGTTGAGCCTTCATCAGTTACCGTAGGACTTGTGGAGACCTCTGAAGTTGGGTAACGAAGTCTCCACTTTACACTTCCCGACAACCCGTAATATGATTACCACAGCCAGATATTAACACTATAAACACTACTCTATGATTTTCAAGTAGTTTGGGATCCATACTCCAAAAAAAAAAACCCACTGTGAAAGCAATGAAAATTACGAGCGCATCTGACCGTCGCACTGGCACTAGTTCGCTCTTGGTACTCTGTCATTTATTATTCATAAAACCCCTCACACTTTATATTTCTATTACTATATAACACTTATATATATCTACAGTCTTTATCCATAAGTTTCCTTCAGTAGTATTAGTTTATTGTCACTGTAGGGATTCAATTTCTTTCAGTAAAATACGTAGCATTCACTTTCTCGTCCCGTATACTAGCATTGAGAGTGAATGTCACTTTCATCTTCACTCTCATAACTCATAGCATTCAGACATGCTAGAGTGAAACTTTCACTTTCATTACTCCTAGGGTATATACTCGTATTCTTATAATACTACTCATTTACATTTCTATTTACGTTCTCTATTTTATTTACGTTATTTACATTTCTATTTTATTTACACTGTGTTATGCACTGTCACTTGAAGTAACTTATAAAACTATTTTCCATTGTTCACGTATATTTACATTCATTACTTTCACTTGCTGTTTACACATTATTTACACATTATTTACAATTCCACTTGCACTGTTTTACTCAATAGAAAGATCGTAGTCACTCTTTTATCAATTGTCAGCCCTTTACCTCTTTCCACACGAGGTTTAGTAGGGGGTAAAGGTCACAGGGCCCTTTGCATGGGGGTGAAAAAGTCCCTGAAGTCAGCAAGAAGAAACATACGTACTCCCGCTTCGGAAGATGAGAGTAAACTGATAACGGAGGGCCGGGGTAGAGGCCTACTTAGGGGATATTCAGTGCTACCAATTTTAGCTCTTGAAACAGCTATGTCTAGCACTGAAATGATTGGCAGGAAATCTAGACAATACATTATAAATTAGGTAGTTCCAGGTGAATGTAAATATCACTTAGGCTTCTCCCTTCCCTCCTTACATGTATATTTATTACAAAAATAGATTATACGGCATATTTCAAGGGGAAAAAAAACAGCGAAAATTAGTGAACGAGTGCACGTGAGGTGTTGTCAGGTGATAATTAGCCAATTCCAGGTGTATGGCACTCTCACTAACCTTATTTCTTTCTTATATATATTATTTGGTATAAGAATAGGACATAGGGCTTATTTCAATGGATGAAATCAGTGAAAAATTCCAGGGAAGATTTACTTAGCATGTACTTTTGCGGGCAGGCGAGAGGATAGGGTAATGGAGGGGGGGTAGGGAGGGGAGTCAAGAACGGGGAGAAATGGCTAAATTGTCAACAATGGATGGGAGTACAGATGAGATTAGGAGTGCTGACTAGTGTTGGACATTGGCAGTACTGATAGATGATACAAGCCCCCACTTGGAAGCCCGGGTGAATTCAAAATAACACAGAATCACAAAAGCGACGCCCCGCGGTATGATCCCTTGCTCGCAAGTGTCACGAAAGTGATGCCCTGCGGTTAAGGGGTTAAATCATTAACAAATTCAAGTATGCTACAGCGTGTGGTGGAATCACAATACCAAGTTTCTTTAATGATGGATAATGGGCCTCTTACGTTGTGGGCAAAAACTAGAGTAGGGGAGAAAACGAAACTTTGTTGAAGAACTTCACAGGTGGTGAACAAGAGGAATGGCACTCCTCAGTCCCAGTCCTTCGAGTGCTCCATTTAGTACTTCTAAAGGATTGTCTTATGGGTCTGGTGGTATCCCTGTAGGGCATCATGGCTCTTGGGACGGTAAGCACTGCTTTTCACATGGACAATACCAAGCTGGGTCATAGACTGTTGGAAGGTATTTGAAAGAAAATTAGATCCCCTATCAGACTGAACCTCCTTCAGCAACCCGAACTTAGTAAAGAAAGGAAGCAATACCTGAAAAACTATTCTAGACTTCGGGGAACGAATAGGGATAGCCTTAGGGTATCTAGTGGATGAATCAGTTGTAGATTACAGGTACTTTTACCAGAGGATGTAGGAGGCAGGGGTCCCACCATGTCAACTACAGTATGAGATAATGGAGGGTCAAAGACAGGAACAGGAATGAGAGGCAACTTAGATATAGGTTGATTAGGCTTCCCCACCAGCTGGCAAATATGGTGGCACTGCACGAAATGGGCCACAAATGCAGTCATGAGTGGCTAGTAGAACTCTGCATGCAGCTGCTCCAGAGTCTTCCTCATGCCCATGTAGCCTGAAAAGGGGGGGTACAGTGAGCCAACTCCAACAATTCCTTTCTACAAGCACTGGGCACAACAGTCTGATGAGAGTCCAACATTCCGTCATCAAACTAACATACTGCACAGGGCGCATCAGTGCCTCCACAATACTCTGTTCTTCACGTAAAATCAACTGCCTTTCTCGATGTCACAATCCTCTACTGCAGCTAACTTCAGCTTCTGAATCTCTGGGGCATCCACCTGCAACTCCTTCAATCTCTCAACACACACCTCCTCAGTGGGAATGAAGAGTTACTGTCGGGTAAATTCATGAACATATCTTCCAGGGAATAGCAATCATTGGAGCCTATCCCATCAGTGTGCTCAGTCGCCGTCTCTGGGCGAGTTTCCACCATGACCACAGGATCACCAGATAGCTCTGCTCTGCTCGTGACATAGCTCTGGTCACAGCTTGCGCCGCAGACACATCTGCTTCCAGTTTATCAATCTGTGAGGGATCATCAGGAACAAGAATCTTGGACAGTACAGGGACAATACACATACTTTCGCCAGCCAATCATTTCCCAGCAGCAGGACAACCCCAACGAGAGAAAGAGAGTCAACTAGCCTGAGACTCACTGGCCCATCAAACAAGTTACATTTCTAGCCTCCAATCATGACGTGGATAATCTTTGCACCAGTTACTCCTTGAATTAGTACATACTCTTTATTTGGAACTTTAAGTTGAGGGCCTACCCACAGTGACAGTGATGTTCCAGTGTCATGTAGAATTCTCACAGGAAATTCGACTCCGTCCAACAGTACCACGCCAGAAAACAAAGATGGAAAAAGAAAAGGCAGAAGCAACACTGCTAACCTCCGCCTGGACGTCTCCATAAGAAGAAGGGACATCAGGAACAGGAGCAGGCATACCAGCTCTCCTCTGCAATTCGACAGCGGGTTCCTTATCCCCATCCTCTGATAAAAGAAGCTGAGATGGGAAGGAAACACATGACTCTCCAGCCATCTTTAGGCCTGGAGGACAAACAGAAGTCACCACAGGTCCACCACAAACATGGTTGACTGGCTTAGACACAACATTCTTTTCATACACTTATCAACACTGTGATCTGGATGCTTACAATAATTGCAAAAGGAATAAGGGCACCTGAAAGAACTAGAGGAAATATTACAGGATGCAGAAGAGGGATTAAGTTTGGAATTATTGGCTAAGTCTGGCTTACCCGAGAGTTGATTACTCTGCTGAGGGGTATCCTTCTTAGAGGGGAAACTCCTACAGAATTCCGCATGTTTACTACCATATTTGTGCAATACATAATCGTCAGGAACGATGGCTGCTTCAAACACTGTTTTAATTTTCTTGTTTGATAAATGAATCCTTAATTCACTGTCTAATTTATCCAGAAAATTATTAAGGATCAATATCTCTCAACCTAGAAAAGCTTGGGTTATCACAACGTGCCGCATTTTCATTTCGAATCCACTTATGGAAAACATATTAGCAAATTCCAAGTAAGACTTGGGGGCGCTTCTTGGCATCCCTAAACTGCTGATGGTATACCTCAGGTCGTAATTCATAAGCACGTAAAATTGGAATCCTTAAAACCTCATGGGCTGAGCTTTCTTGAAAACTTAAGCTGTCAAACTATCTGAGGACTTTGCCTTTTAGTAGAGTATGAACTAGGGTAGGCCATTTGTCTTTAGGCTACTTATTCCCAACAGCATTTTTTTCAAAATGTGCAAAAAACTCCTGAACAAAGATCTCATCAAAAGGAGGTACTAGTACAGAGGGATCAGTAGGACTGAAACCTGAAAAAGTATGGGAAGAATTTGTCTGGCCGTCCAAGGATCTCATACGGTACTCAAGTTTTATATGTTCTAACTTTGCCTGTTTTCTGGCTTGCTCTCTAGCTTTCTCTATCCTTGCCTGCTCTATCTTTGTCTGCTCTATCTCTCCCTGCTGCTCTAACTTTGCCTGTCCTCTTGCTTTACTCTGTCTTTGCCTGCTGTATCTCTAACTTCATCTTCTGCAACTGAACCTCTTGTTCCCACTTAGACTGCATCAACCCAACATCCTGCAAATATGTATTTGGTAAATGGGAACCCCGATCTTCTAGACTAGGACAAGGGGACTGACGCTTTGACTCTACATCACCCCCAAGCACAAGTGAGGAATTTACTTGAGCATGGGTAACTTCCTCCGACACATGAAGGTCAGTGGGAGAGCTGGGAGTTATGTACTCCATGACGGCTAAAGTTGGGACTCCAACATGTAAGAATATAGCACTCAGGCGATATGACAGCTTACAAACTTGCTTTAATTCTACAAAACCTAGGCACATGGCGAGGACGCCATGCTGTTGTGACAAGGTGGGGCCAAAGGTCCAACTGACTGCATGAAGAATAAGGTAAAGTCCACAATGGAAATTTTAGAGTAAAAAGTGATGGTAAGCCATACCAAGTCGTGAGCTCAAAAAGGGGGAAATGGTAATAAATAAGTAGCAAGGACCAAAAAGGTGGAATGAAATAGATAATATAAATGGTTACCTTCTATGCACAGACAATGGCTGGGACCCACCCAATTTTTTGCATGAGACCAAAGACGGTTAACAGATGTTTAAGGAAATTTCTGGTGTTTTTCATGACACAGGCCTCTTACGTGGACAGCATTCATGGTGTAAGCCTTCATATGGCTTTGTCACTTTAATCAGTAATTGGCAACCCGTTCCTGCCACCCATGCACAATATAATTATGCTTGTATGCTTTCTGCATCCCCCGAACGACAGCATGCCGAGCTCAAGCCCAGCATATTGCCCATACAAAGCCTCCATTTCCACTGCCGAAGCCTTGGAAATGCTCCAAGAATAAGGCAATACCTCCAAGGATAGTGTGGAATCTTCAGGAGAGGAGTTTCCAGGACTATGAGGAGCCGAGTCTCCCCATGCATTCAAGTGTCACACCCACTCGCCCTCACACTCGGCACACTGATAGTGACGATGGAGATAGTGATGAAATGGAAAAGCCGATGCTGTTTCTGTGTCCAGCTGGCAGGAAACATGAAATTGTTTTGTCTAGGAGACGACCACGTGAGTGTGAAGAGAGTGTCGTACCACCACCTCCACTCCACTCCTCCCGGTAAGAGCACAGTGGTATCCTTGGCAATGGCTCAAGTCACTCGCGGTGTGCCACACATGCCGCTACCACAATTGTTATGTAACTTAGTTGAACAGTCTGACACTAGCCGTATTACTGCATTATATAATTAAAATGACATTATGTGGTGGCATTATGCTTGGTAGGGTACTGTCATTATCAGCCACACCCAATATCACTCTGGGTGGCTGTGGCTTAACCGCATTAGCTCTAGTGGCGGGACGCATATACACACGGCTGAAATGCAGGGCAAGGTGGCCCCACCCCTCACTGCCAGGACTACATTATGACTTCAATAAATGCTAAGACAGTGTTTTTCTTGAATAACTATTGATATGGGATAGGATTCCGGAAAACCTCAAAATACCGAAACTGGCCTGTCCTGGGTGCACAAAAATTTTTAATTTGGGATGGTGCTTGATGGGTTAACTTAGTTTACTTAAGTCTAACTTAAAGCTACAAGAACAAAATCAAACAGGTTCGAACAGGATTGTCAAGCTAAGACTTGCAGAAATTATCCAAAAGTTTCAAACAACAATAATATTGGTGAACCGGAACACTCAAACTAGCCCCTGGGTTGTAAAACTACTAGGGGTGGTGGGTGGGGGGCAATAAAGAGCTGGCATAAAAATAAAGTGACAGACTATTGACACTCAACTAAAACAGGTGACATCAACAAGTACAATCTAGCAAATAGATCATGTGCTGACACTCTTAATGAATGAACGTTAACTCATGTATGGCAGATACACCTCGATATTCAAAATGTCCCAGTGCCGAGCAGACCAACAAACCGGCCTAACTGCCGCCACAAGCTAACTGATGACTTTAATTTTTTTGGCCTATCGACCACTGGGGCCGAAGCCCCTGGTCATTAAGACAAATATCTATATATGTATATACATAGGCACATACATACATATATATGCAGACACACATATATATATATACATACATACATCATACACACACATCCATGCATATATACATACACACTTCATACACACATCCACATGTATATATATATATATATATATATATATATATATATATATATATATATATATATATATATATATGGAGCCTCTGTGGTACAGTGGTAGAGTGTGCGTTTCGTACACGGATGAACCAGGGTTGGCGCCCCGCCAGGGTAATAAACTTTGGGAGTGTTCATCCGGCCATGAACTACATTGGCGGACACAAGGGGTGCTGTGGTTGAACCAGTGTCGCTTACTATAAAGTATGCTTGCACCCAGTCGGCTTACGCGGGCCGATTACACTTGGTTCACAGACTACACACACATCCATAGCCACTCCAACACTACAGTTACACTTACAAGCACTTCTACCCTACATACGATCTCTACTAGACAGCCTAAGCCACTTGGTAGAGATACATTGGCTGTATCGTCCCGACTTCGGTCGGGATAGGCCGGTCCTGCAGTGGATACTCAAACGGCTGATGATGATATATATATATATATATATATATATATATATATATATATATATATATATATATATATTTATATATATATATAATTTTTTATTGTATTTATTTATTTTTTTTTTTTTTATTTGTATTTTATTTTTTTCCTTTTAATGTTTTTTTTAACCTTATAACATCTAATAGGAAAAAAATGCCTAAGAAACCTAAAGTCCCTAAAACTAATCACCAAACAGCCAAATCGGTAACATATACTAAGTCCTAAACTGATGACAGTCCTAGCCCGGCTTATGTACACAACTCAAGGAAGCAAGAAGGGCAGAACAGAAACTCACTGACAATGTCGAAACAGAACTGAAGCTCACTGACAAGGTCGAAACAATGGACAGATATGGGACGGTGGCTCAAAACAGTTCTAGAAACATTGACACGCAGCTGGGCCAGGTTGTTTTCTACGGTTAGATATAGAACTGTTCTCTTTTCATGCAAGTGCTAAGTGTGATGTTAACAACGCATTGGAAAATACATACTTGGATGATACACAAGAACATGAACAACTGTATTATCCACACGCAAAAATCGTATAATATATATACGCACTTACAGTATACCTCCTTTTTACAGTTTCAACCACAAGCGTCACTATCAGAGATCCAAAAGCATTGCTCTCAATATTTTTCTGCTGTCACAATCTACATCTGTACTGAGATGACACTGAGGTAGTAACCAGCAGACCATTTTACAAGCCTTCACAATTATCAGGATAAATATTGCAGAAATCACTTGGTCTTTCAGGAAGACACATCACTCTCGTCGAGATTGTAAATATTTCATAAACGTCAGAATCGTTTAAATGACACAAACGTCACTGTCATGTTTTACCAGACACTTTCCCTTTCACGAACACATCACTCTCATCACTGTTATAAAGAGTACACAAACGCTGCATTCATAAATATTTTACAAACGTCACTATCGTCAATACTAGACAAACGAGACAATCGTAAATATTTTGCAAACGTCACTGTTGTAAATGTAACACAAACGCCACTATTATACATATCACAAAGGTCATTATCGTTATTATTTCACTAAAGTCACTATCGTTCATACCAACACACATCTTACACTAGAATTATTCCAGTGTATGATTATCAAGTAGCCCTTTTTGCACAGGGGAACTTCATAGCCTTCACAGAAGTGCTGTCAAGAGTGGAGGTTGTTTTGTTGGTGTAGAGGTCGCTTGCCCTGGGCGGACGGGTGAGGAAGTGGACGACATGCCAGATTGCTCCATGGGAACAATAACTGGTATGTTCAGGTGATGTGTTCTGCTGTCACCTGATGCAGGGGAAGTAGAAGTGAGGAAAAATCAGGGGCAATGTTCAAATAATGGCTTGAAAGTGGTCACGTTGAGGGACTGGGCCAAAGCCAAGCCCTGGGCCAACCTCCACTTCGTCCCTTAGTATGACCCGCGGCATAAGAATTAGACTAAGTTGTTGTTTTTTTCATTAGTCACAGGATAAGACAATGGAATGCATGCTTCCATGCCCAGGAGAATAACATCCATAATGTGCAAAGCACGCTCAGATGGCTTTCAGCCATGGTGGCAAAAATCATTCCAGGGAAAATCAGAGAAGTATTTGCTGAGAGCCTCCCAAGCAGCTGCTCCAAAGTGCCACAACCACCACTTCTTGGGAGGCTCCATAGCCTTTCTGGAGTGATAGGACAGGTTAAGGTGATATGGATGTGATCAAAAGGAGCCCAACAGAGAGAAAAGCTTACAGCATAGGAAGAAGGGTTAGTTGTAATGAAAAGGTCAAGTTTGTTGGAACACTCTCGATGGCAGTCAGGGATTTGGGAAGCGTGCTGTACAAGCTGCTCTAGATCATTAAGAATAAAAAAGATGTGGGCATGTTCACCAGGTGGATCAGTGAAAGGAGAGGAGAGCCAAAGATGGTGGTGAACGTTGCAATCACCTAGAATCGAGGTTCAGAGAAAGAAGTTGACAGGATGTGTTCCATCTTAGAAGTATGCTAATCAAAGATTCTTTCATAGGAGAAATAAGGTATAAGTAAACAACACAAATATATTTAGCAGAGAATGAAAGGATAGCCGAAAACAGTAGAGAATTCAGAAGATTCAAGTTCAGGAACATGAGCAAAATATGTTATGTCGTACATATATACAACAGCCACCTTTGGGTTTGAATTGAGTATAGAAAAAGTAGGAGGATACAGAGAAGGGCATGCAATCAGTCGCCTCACACAGGTGGGTCTCAGCAAGGAAGAGAAGGTGAAATTTTAAGGAAGACATGTGGTGTTCAACAGACAGAAATTACATGAAAGACCTTGAATGTTACAGAAATGAAGAAGTGAGTCAGACTGTGGTTCGAAGCATTTCTCATAGCCGTTACCGAATGAGGGGCGGATGGTAAGGTCTTCTATGCCCCCCACCCCCAATGGGGGCTCCGAGGCTGCGTGATGAAAGGCATTTTTTTTTACTTTAAAATTAGAAATGGGTCTGTTGTGTGTAAAATGCATGTAGTTTGGTGTTGATAGTTGAAGGAAACTGTATAGGAGACTTTGCTGGCCTACTCGCTGTGTTACTGAAACACTGAAAAGTTCAGCAAAGGAGGATGGTCAGAAACTAGGCCCGAGAGTTGATTAAACACTCTCTCCCTATCATCAGCTTTCAATCCACCTTGAAAGTATTTCCCTGTTTGACTCATGTAACAGTCTATGCCCTGTTATACCCATGAATACCTTATAAAACCAGTACCCATAATAACAATGCATATAATCTACAGTCATTTTGCAAAGCCTGTGGTTTGTTTGTGGTTAATGATTTATAAACCCGATCATTGTAATGTACAAGCAACTTGAAAAGTAAGAGAAAAAAAATGTGGCAGTGTCAGAGATGGATTCTTGTGTAGCACCCACCAGTCCTCAGAATTATCTGGGTAATAGTACTGTTCACCAGGGCCTCAGCTACTCTCAGATCACGCCCCCATTATCAGTTGATCTTCATATTCCACCTCATGTAAAGCAGCTTGTCTCAAGGGCCACGATGCTGGGTGATCGCGCTGTATTAAGCAGTCATCGATCAAAGCAACTCTTAGGAAACTCAATACCCATTATGTGACTGGAAGGCAAAAGAGACGAATATTCACCCATCCTGGCCCATAATACCGATTTCAATACTAACACTGTTGATGTCTTTGACGCAAGTTAAAGTGACGTGCTGTATGAGTGCAGTAGGGTGTGTCACCGCAACGCAGTCACGCCCTCCTGTGACCCAGCACTGGATAGGTGGGAGAGGCTGTTGCAGGGTGGCAATGATGGAAGGGTGTGGCGCTTGATAAACTGGTGAGTGGAGCTCACAGACAAACCGTCCTCATGATACCCTTTCTGAAGAGGATCGTACAGTGCAGAAATATGGCATTGGATAATGAGTAAAGTTGTGGAAGTGATAAGAAAAAACAATGCTGCATGTTTCCTTTTATAACAGGGCGTGCAGACAGTTAACCCGCCCTGTCCTGACCGATTTTCCACCACTGACTTCCCCCAATCCTGACCAACTTTGGATTTTTTTTTTTTTTTGGCTTAAACCTCCACTTTTGGTGAGAAACATCAAAAATTCATAGAGAAATTGCTCACCTGAGATTTAAAATACTCAGTACAGGTAACAGTACCCCTTACTGGGTTTTCTATCAGGCTGCCCCCAGAGAAAACGAGGTCTATGGGAGGGTAACTATTCCACACCACTCACAAACGGTATTTATTTATTTATTTGGTACGAATTTATATGTAGTACGAGAGTATATCGGTTTTCACACAGTAATATAGGCAATATAAGCACTGTTTCACTCACCAAACACATCAACATACCTGACCTTTTTTTGGTGACATTACCTGATCATCATTTCTGACCGTTTCTTCCTCTAATGCTATGTAAACTTTGTCCTCCACATTGTCATCGATTGGGAAATTACTCTGGCCCTGAATATTGTACCGTGGCACGACATGTCTTTACTGTTCAGGTCAGTGGTAACAGGTGAATTGCCGAGACAATGGCATGTGGAGGGGGAGGTCATGCCGGGTAAGGCATTGTCCCTGCCTGGCATCTTGTAGAGGAAGGTGTCCCGTATATACGTACCAAAAATCAAGCATGAAAATTGAAAATTGTGCTAATTAGGGACCTTGCAAGTGATGCACATTTATATACGTCAGTGGGACTGACAGTGACAAAACGTGTGGACATATATATATGCCAATGGGATGTGGTGGGTTAAATATGGCAGAGAGTGCATTGATTGCTTCATCTGACTGGATCTCCTTGTATTGCGCCTTGTGAATTGACCCGCCCCGAGAGACATATTAAGAAACAATGATCATTTTTCTTATTATGGGCAATATCCTTCTTAGAAGTGAGCCTAAGACTTAGTATAGAGAGATATTATCATAGTGCGAGTAATATTATAGAGTGAGTAATATTATAGTGAGTAATATCATAGTGTGTGGTTAATATTATAGTGTGAGTAATATTATAGTGTGAAAGATTAATATTACAGTGTGAGTGATTATTTCAGTGTGAGTAGTATTATAGTGTGAGTAATATTACAGTGTGAGAGATTAATATTATAATGTGAGTAGTATTATAGTGTGAGAGATTAATATTATACTGAGTAATATTATAGTGTGAGTAATAGTATGAGTGATTAATATTATAGTGTGAATTATTAATATTATAGTGTGTGTGATTAATATTATAGTGCAATACTGCAGTATGAGTAATAATATATTGAGTAAAATTGTAGTGAGTGACTATTAAAATAGCAAGTGATTAAAATTATATTGCGACTGGTTAATATTATAATCGTTTTTTTCGACAGAATAATGCAAGCACTGGAAGCTGGCCTTTATGACCTGTGGGTTAGAACATACACACCAAACTACACCGCTTGTTTCAACCCTCCAAAAAAAACTACTCTTCGCACTACCCTCAGCATCAACAACATCTGGGTAACTGATCACCTGCGTCACTAATTATTTGTGTTACAAAACATCTGGGTCACAAAACATCTGGGTTCCAAAACATCTGGGTTCCAAAACGTCTGGGTAGCTAAAGATCCGGGTCACTAAACATTGGGTAGCTAAACATCTGGGTCACTAGACATCTGGGTCACTAGACATCTGGGTCACTAAACATCTGGGCTACTAAACATTTGGTTCACTAAAATTTGGGTAGCTAAACATCTGGGTAGCTAAATATCTGATCACTAACATCTGGGTAGCTAAACATCTGGGTGGCCAAACTCTAGGTGGACAAACATCATGGTGGACAAACAACTGGGTCACTGAACATCTGGGTAGCTAAATATCTGGGTCACTAGACATCTAGGCAACTAAACATCTAGGGTCACTAAACATCTGGACAACAAACGGTGAGCAACTGTAGCATGTAGGTAGGAGGAGTGGCGGGTTGAGGCGAAATCCGAAAACGGGGATAAAGTGGATGAGTATGAGATTGAAGATGCCTGGAACGGTGAGGGGAACTGCTGTGAAAGGTATTAATGGGGTGCATGGGGATCTGTCTATCTGTTTATTTATTTATTTACTCATTTATTTATTAATTTATTTGGAGGAGGAGAACATTTCAGGGAGCGTTCCTGTCGATTTTGAGATGACAGCTGTCATAACATTCTGCAAACGGATAGAGTACGTAACCAGTACTCTTAGTTTATTAGTGAAATCATCTTAATCATAATTTCTCATAGTAAATAACATACATTAAAAGCAACAGGTCTGTTCTATGTCTCTGTGACCGATGGAAATTCCTCCTGTGTCCCCTCCTCTGTGTTGCGACCCATCGTTTGCGAATCACAAGAGACTAATTCATATCCTCCACCACAGGGGACGCTGGTGGTGATGGTGGGAGGAGCAGCCATCAGTCTCCACGTCTTCTTCCTTGAGCTCCTCTATTCCTGCCTCTCTCAGTGATACATTAGCTGGAAGGAGGCGCCCTACCACCTCTTCCTTAGCGATTTAATTTTGGATATGGCTGGTTAACATCCTATTCTACGTTAATTTTGCAGAGTATGGCGATATTGAAAGGATTTTTGTAACAAGAGGAGAGTAAGGAGCAAGAGACAAAATAAATCGCTTTGGAAAATGTGTCAGGGAGCTTCCTTAACCGACGAGAATACGGTCCCTCACGAATATACACATTCTCTTTGTCTGTGTGGTACCTTTAATTCTCACTGCACTTTAGTGGATAATATTATGCTGAGAGAGGCTTAGTATAGTTCCTTGCCTGGTGAAATGCATCTGGAAGGAAAATAACCGAACTGACACGAGAATGAAGTAGGCACAGTGAAATTTTTGAGGAACTTACTTGTAGAGTCTAGACCCATTTGAACCCAAGCTTTGCCGGATATTTCAACCAGTAGTTGATGGTAATGCCCCTCTATTGTTTAAAGGAGAGAATGAAGCGAGAGATCAAGAACACTCGAGGACGATATTTCAAGAGCCTTTTGATATATCTTAACATTTCTTTTGCGTCTTACTCAGCACATTGCACCTCAGTATTCTCTTCCATATTACTGATGAAAGCTGAGGCCCCTGTTAAAACGGTATAAATCTCATAAAACAGTGGTAAGGGGTAATAGTCAAAATATATCACAAAGGAAAAAGAACTACGAAGCCGCCTATGCGATTTGTAATACTACTAGAATGTTAAACACAAAGTTTGCCCGAACAGGCCAGCAGGTGGCTGGGGGTGTAAATACTGGCAACTCTATTAGTGCAAATTTGTGGAAATATTAAAACTTACAAGTAATGAATATTTGTTTTGAAATCATGGAAAATTAACATGAAGTGTTCTATCCCCCCTGGGGAAGGGGGGATAGAATACTTCCCCAGTATTCCCTGCCTATCGTAAAAGGCGACGAAAAGGGACACTTTTATCTACATTCTTTTTGCTGTCTCTCTTACCCTTGTACTTTGTCTATCCTAATCCTCTGCATTTTCTTTTCTTTTAGTTAATTTCCTCTGTCCAATGTCAGGTTCCTGCGAGCCACTGGCATTGGCTCCAGGGTAGAATATTTTTCTGGCTAAGAAATCTTGATGAACTCTGGTTATGAAAAAATGGCCCTCAATTCCGTGTAGCCCTTAAATGGGCAGGGGGTGCTAAGAATCCCACGGCGTAGGAATAAGTTTATACATCCAAAAAGAACCTTATGAATAGGAAATTGGAATGTCTGAACTCTCAATCAGACTGGTAATATAGAACTTGTTTCAGTGTTCAAGGAATACAATATAGATATTCGTGCTCTTACAGAAACAAGGTTGCTTGGAGGTGATAAAATGAATTTGGAAGATCGTACTACTTTGTTGGTTTCTGGTAGGAATGATGGAAATCATTACCAGGGAGTAGGCTTACTGTTGAGTAGAGATGCTTGCAAGACACTATGTGAGTTTGAGCCAATTCCTGAGTGTTTGCTTTATGCTCGTTTAAAATCTGACCATGGTAATATCAGTATGGTGGTAGGGTACGCTCCGACAAATGATGCTGTTGATGAGATGAGAGATGACTTTTATGAGAAGCCGCAGCATGTAATGAATAGAGTGGCAAGACATGATGTGTTAGTTTGCATTGGTGATTTCAATGCGATTGTTGGCAGTAGTAGGGATGGCTTTGAAGACTGTATGGGTAAGGAGGGTGTTGGTATAGGAAACGAAAATGGGGTGTGACTTGGAAGCTTTTGTTTGGCAAATGATCTTACAATTGGTGGAACTATCTTTGAGCATAGAAAAATACATAAAACTACTTGGATTTCACCATGTGATAAATATTGTAACCACACTGACCACACTGCAAATAGCAGGAGTTATTTGCAAGATAATTGCGTAAGGAGGGGGACAGATATTAGTAGTAATCATCAACTAGTTGTGTCAAAGATTAAAATATAACTTAAGAGAAACGTTAATGGTAATTGTAGAGGAGGTAATAAATATGATTTTGATGAGCTAAGAAATGATGAGAACACGAAGGAAAAATTTCGGTGGGAATATAGGAACAGGTTTCTAGTCCTGCAGACTCTGATGGAATCTGAAGACAATGGTATTAATTAGATGTGGAGAGAGGTAAAAGAGGTTTTGCATGAGAGTGCTAAGACAAAGGACGAAGCGAGAAGGAAACAGTGGATGTCAGATGAAACATGGAATGTAATTCAGAAAAGGAAACAGGCGAAGTTAAGTGAAGAACAACATGTTGAAGGCGAGATAGTTGAAGTACTTAGAGCAAAGGACTGGAGTTTACATTCTGAAGTTAAAAGACTCGTTAGACATGATAAGAGGAGGGTATATGATGAAAAAGCAACAGAGACAGAAATTAAATAAAACTGACGGTCAGAGCACAAGAGCAGCGTATCAGGCGATAAAGGAGTTAACTGGGACCGAAAAAAGAAGGAAAGAAATACCTGTACGAGATAGAAATGGTACGAGATAGAAATGGATGTAAAGGGAAGGTGGAAAGAGTATTTTGAATCTGTTCTAAATAGGCCAATCCCCGCTGAAGAGGACATTTTGCAAGCAGAGGGAGATTTGCAGATACAAACAGGGGATATGTCAAGCATCTTTATGTTGGTTGTCAACAGCGTGTACATCACCAGCATCATTCTTAGCGTCACCACAGACCAAACCACCAGTGGAGTTATAACATGGTAAAACTCCCTTACTCCTTTACTTAATACCCTATTGTAATCAAAATGGAGTGTCGATTTTCCTAGACACCAAGGGGACTCATTTGTACCCATAATTAACCCTCTCGCACACGGATAATTTTTAATAAGTTTTCCGGCACACAATTTTATCCCCTCCCCCTCCCTGCCAGCCTGCCTGCACGCCACTGAAAACACGTTTTCTCGCCTTATTTTCGCTTCCCAAACCTCAATATATTGGCCTGAAACCTCCATCATATTATTCACCAATGTTTGTTCTAGTTGATAAGCAAAAAAAAAAAAAAAATTATAAAAATGAAGACAAATACGAATAAAAGTATATTAGGCCCGTGTGTATAAACATTTCGAAACATCAGTCTCACTTCCCAACAACCTAGTTCTAACGTTTTCCATCATACAGAAAAATGTATTGGAAGTTTTAATAGAGAATTTCATCAGCTTTCTAATGAGATTTGTCTGGTTGTGATACAATTTGTAGTTTTCGAGAAAATAGACAAAAACTGAATGCCATAAAAAAAAAAAAAAATGATTCTTGTTCAGGGAGCTCTACCGGAAAAGTTTTCTCGCACACGCTGTTTTTTTTTAAGGGTCTTGTGTAGAATTTCATGAGCTTTCTCATGGTACCTGCAGATTTTTGATACGCCTCACAGTTTCCGGGGAAATCGCAAAAAACTATTGGGTACTTACGGCCGTGTTGCACTTTCGTCATGCTTGCACAATAACCGTTATATTCCCTCCTACATAACAACGACTATTCATCAGAGATGTTACATTGTTATGTCCTGTACATACGTATAATTCACTGATCTTTACCATGGTTCTTACAAGAAATCGATACGTCCAATAGTTTTTGAGTAACTGGACGGCAAATGTAGATTTCTCCTCCAAGCTCTGCTTAGTTTTACCACAAGCGATAAAAAAGCACTCTCTTCCCCCGTCTTTACCTTAAAAATATGCTCCCAAAGGCTTATAATTTGGTGATGATCATACTTAGAATTCACTGATCGTTATCATGGTTCTTACAGGCAATCGATACGTCAAATAGTTTTCGAGTAATTGGACAACAAAAGTAGAATACTTCGAGCGCTGCATGGTTTTACCACAAGGGAGAAAAAAAAAAAAAAACATTCTCTGCCCCCGCCTTTACCTAAAAAATATCCTCCCAAAGCCTGTGTGTGTGTTTTTTTTTTTCTTATGTACAGATTGTAAAATCTCCAAGGGTTGTTTTTATAGTGCTATAAGAAATTCGACATTACCACTAGTCTTTTTCCAGGTTACTGATACTGAAGCTTTACTTCTGTCATATGTGTAATGTGAAGGAAAAAATGCTTATTTGTGTGAAAAATATAGACATATTGAAATAGGTCAATATACAAATAATCAAAATTCGGAAAATTAACTTCCTCCAGGGGTGCTGAGGTGCTGGCAGGAACTTGTGGGATTTGAAGATGAGTTATGTACAGTAGTGTGTGTGTGTGTGTGTGTGTGTGTGTGTGTGTGTGTGTGTGTGTGTGTGTGTGTGTGTGTGTGTGTGTGTACACTCCACTACGGAATACTTCGCTTGGCATGGTACCGTTCGAAGTAATCACCCATGCAAGGCAGCACTTTACAAACAGGACACATGTGACTTGTGTCCCTCCTCATCTTCGCCAGGGTCCACTGGAGCCTCTTCCGGTTGAGGATCCTCTCCTGTCGATGGCCAAGTGTGTGATCCAACCACACTCTGCCATTGATGACTCTCTGACGCTTGGTTGGATGTCCTCCTGGTCTACTCCAGTCCCATCTTCCTTGAGGTGCAGCTGCAGGGCCTTGCATGGCAGCAGCAGCAGGTTCTCCCAACGGAACAGGAACTGCTGGAGATGGTGGTCTGGGCTTCTGTGCTGGTCCTTCTCCTGGTGATGGTGGTGTTGGCACCTGTACTGGTGCTGGTCCAGGAGATAGTGTTGGCCCAGGGAGACGGTGGTGTTGGCACCTGTCCTGGTGCTGCTACAGGTGCTGCAAGTGCTGGAGATCCTGCTGGGCGTTGGGTTGGAAGGTCAGGGGCATGATGGACGACATTCCCTGATGTGGGCCACTCTGCTTCATCAAAATGAAGGAGCTTGTCAACTATCTCCTCCACAAATTCCAGCAGGCTGACTGACCCAAACAAACATTTCTTATGCACGGCGAACACATTGAAAATGGCCATCAGGATAAAGTAGAAGGTAATTTCTTGGTCCACTTCATGGTCCACTGCTGAATGGGGTAATACTGGACCATCTGGTCGAAGTGGTCCACCCCACCCATGTGCTGGCTGTAGTCCTCCACCATGACGGGCTTGTCCATGTCTTCTGGACATGGGTTGTCCTCCCGTCAGGACTCCTGGTCTTCCCTCGAACCTGCTTTTGGACGGTGCTTGTGCTGTGAAAGGTGGAGACCATGTTGACCATGCACTTGTCCATCCACAGCAACACAATCACATTGTCCTTGTGCCTTGTTGTCATGCCCCCCTCTGGCAAGCTCTTGGCCCTGGCGATGTACATCAGCTGCTTTGGTGCTCCTCTTGCCAGGAGTAGGGTTCCACACACATAGGTTCCTGCACTGAAGAGTCGTTCGCACAGGGATATATAAGTATAATACAGTAGTTGTCCATGTAAACTTTGTATCCCTGGTCCTTCAGCGGTTCTACGAGGCCATAAATGATGTTCTCCAGTGCCTTGTTCCCCGTATATACCTCAAAGTTCCAGATGTACCCCGAGGAAGCCTCAGCCAGGATTTAAAACTTGATGGAGTACTTTGAGGGCTTCATGGCATTGTAAACGTGGAAGCTGAGCCGCCCCTTGCATGCCAGCTAACCCTCGTCAAGGCTGAGGTGCTCCTCAGATAGATAGGTGTCTTGTTACTGTTGAAGGAGGTATTCCATCACCATGTGAACCCTGATGAACCGGTCGCAATTGTCCTGGGGTATGGTGAGTGACTTGTTGGCGTGAAAGTCCTTCAGGATGGTCCTGAAATGCCTCCCACTCATCACTCTCTGGAAAAGGGGGCAGTTGTGGAAACAGGAATTTCTCCAGTAATGCCTGATGGTTGGCATATTGACCACCCCCATGGAAAAGTACAACCCCAGTAACTTGGCCATCTCCTTTTCATTGCAAATTAACCATGCGTCCAACACAGTCCTCAGGAATGATGCGGGTGAAATATGTCAACAACTCCCTGGTGAAGAAAGCTGGAAGAACTGCAGTGGCATTGTTGCCGGGTCCACTCTCATTCCTGGGGATGCTGTGAAGGGCCCATTAGATGATGTGAATGGACCACTGCTCCACCCTGGATCCTCTGAGGCAACACCTCCCGTAGTGGTGGCAGTGGGTTGGCATACCAACACCCTTCTGCCTCCTCGGCCACCCCTTGGCCGCCTCCCGTAGCCGGGCTGCGGACCATGGCGGCCTTGTCTAGGTGCTGATGGCTCCAACGAGGAGGACGACGAGGCTGGCTCCTGCTGCTACAACATGTCGAGGGGAATGAATGCTGTCAGAGACAGCGCCTTCGTCTACTGGGCAGAGGACAATGACAGTCGCATCCTGCACCAGTTGTGCCGCAGACTCTGCGCCGTGTACAGCTGCCTGTGTCACGTCACTAGGCCCTGCAACCGCCGACATGGGCTCGGGGAAGGGGGAACTGGAGGCTAGAAGTGGAGAGACCGTGATGGCCGCTAGAGAGAAAGGTCCATGGCTGGGCTGAGGGTCCCGCCGTTGGTGGTGGTGTCTGCTCCCATGGTGGTAGGGGTCAGGGCAAAGCCTCCCGAAAGGAATGGCATGGGACGTCATCCCTGTCCTCCTCCCCATTAGAAGCATCACTCAGCAGCTCCTCCTCGCTCTTGGTCTGCTCAAACAGAACCTTCTGCCTCTCCTCAGAAGACAAACCTCTCTTCTCCATCGTGGCAAGCACTGACACTAAAGTTCAGTATGAGCTATAGGTTCTTAGCTAAAAAACAAGAGATATTATTCATTGTCACGGAACACCTTCCATTGAGAGTAGCACTACACAAGTGATGTGATATCTTTCCGCATGACCAATCGCTGCACCATTAACGAACAGTTCACATATACGATAACTTTTCAGTGTCTTAGCATGTTGTCATACCTGTCCACTGGCGTCTGTGGGTGACATATCTATCTATCTATCTATATCTATCTATCTATATATATATATATATATATATATATATATATAATTTTTTTTCTGCCCTCCTTCCCCTAAGGTTCCCCCAAAACATGATATACACCCTAACAATATCTCCACGACCACTCGTGGCACATATCACTAACATTTCATATAAATCATAAGTTGTCAACAAAAGTCTTAGCAAGATACAGTAGGCTATATACTTGTCCACTGACGACAGTGGGTGTCATATATATATATATATATATATATATATATATATATCATCATCATCATCATCATCATCATCATCATCATCATCAGCCATAACTAGTCCACTGCTGAACAAAGGCCTCCCCCAACCTTTTCCATGAATTCCTTGACTGAGCCAATCTTTGCCACGTTTTCCCTGCAAATTTCTCTCTCTCATGTCTTCATCTCCTGTCTGGCCTTTTTCTGCTACGCTTGCAATCTCTTGGTGTCCAGTCTGTCAGCCTCTTGCTCGATCGGTTATCCCTTATTCTTGCTATATGGCCTGCCAACCTCCATTTCTGTTCTTTTATAACTTCTATAATATCTTTGACTTTAGTCTGCTTTCTCACCCAAGATGATCTTTTCCTGTCTCTTAAAGATATTCCCAACATTGACCTTTCCATTGCTCTTTGAGAACAGATTAATTTATTTTCCATTGATTTTGTCAGCTTCCAGGTCTCACAGCCATACATCATAGCTGGAATTATACATTCGTTTTATACTTTTCGTTTCATACAAACTGGCAAGCTACTTTTCATAATGTCTCTATGTTTACTGAAAGCTTTCCATCCAATTGTAATGCGTCTTTTTATTTCGCCATCATAATCTTTTGTTAATTTTAGCATTTGTCGCGGGTAGTTATACTCCTCAAGTTCTTCAAGAATTTCATCGCTTATTCTGATGATGCTCTTTGGTGTTTGAGGATTACAGTAAACATTGCTTTAGTTTTACTCCGGTTCATCTTCAGTCTACTTTCATACTTTCTCTGTTCAGGTCATTTAACATTTCTTGCAACGTCTCTGCTATTTCTGAGATTAGGACATTGTCATCTGCAAATCTTAAATGGTTTAGCTTTTCTCCATCAATGTTCACTCCTTTGTTTTGCCAGTCTAGCTTTCTGAAAATACTTTCTAGCCATGCTGTAAATAATTTTGGTGAAATTGTATCTCCCTGACGCACGCCCACCTCAATCTTACTTTTTTCAGAGTCTTTATGTAATTTAACTGTAGCAGTTCCCTCTTTATATATGTTTTCGAGCAGTTTTACAATGTTCTCATTCACTCCTTGTTCTCGCAGTGAATTCATAATCGCTATGTGCTCCACTGAATCAAAAACCTTTTCGTAATCAACAAAACCTAAGCACAGTGGTTTATTATATTCTGTAGTTTTCTCATTTAGCTGATTCATTGTATGTAGATGATCGATGATTGACTACCTGCTTCGGAATCCTGCCTGTTCACGAGGTTGGTTCTCCTCCAAAATTGTTGTTATTCAGTTCGTAAGGACTGTAGTGAAGAGTTTGTAAATGACTGATAATAAGGTATTGGGTGGATAGTTACTAAGATCTTTTGAGTCATCTTTTTTGTAGAGTAAAATAACTACTGCATTACACCATGTTTTGGGAATTTTCTTCTGTTTAATACAGTTAGTAAATAAGTGAGTAAGCCTATTTTGTACTTCTACTCCTGCATCCAACAGAAAATCTGTTACTATTCCATCTTCTCCCGAAGCCTTCCCTCTTTTCATATTTTTAAGAGAAATATTTACTTCGTCTGGTGTTACCTCAGGCATTTCATTGTGTCAACAGAAAAGTTAGCTACTGGTACTACTGTCTTTGATTCATACAGTTCTTTGTATAATTCAACTCTCTTCACCATCTTATCTCGGCATTTAATGATTTCACCGTTTTCTTCTTTCAGTGATGTCATTTGTTACTTTCCTAGTGCCATTTTACCTCGGACCAGTTTCAGACTTTTTCCATTTTTGATGATTTCTTTGATCTGATCCATGTTTCTCTTTCTTTTTTCTTCTCTTTGTCTTTTGTTAATAAGCTTATTTAATTTTGTTCGTTCTATTTCGTCTTTCTTTGTTTTTACCTTCACTTCCTTTCGTTTTTTAATAAGCTCGAGTGTCTTTTCTGAATATTTCTTGGCTTTGGTTGTATAAGGTTTTCCTACTAACTCAATTGATTTTCTTAGCACTCTTGTTAGTCTGTCATTCAGCTCATAATTGTCACATTCAGCATTACTAAGAGCCTGAAATCTGTTCTTTATTTCCAACTGAACAGCTGCTTTCTTTTCATTTACTTTTATTGGGCATATCTTTGTATCTTTGATCATCATTGTTTCACTTTTGAAACTGAATCTGGCTGTGCAACCCACCATTCGATGGTCATTTTCGATATTTACTTTGTTGATAACTGTCGCATTTGTGATCGTGTTTTTCTTATCTGCTATAATGAAGTCGATTTCATTCTTTGTTTCTCCATTTGGGCTTCTCCAGGTCCACTTTCTCCCTGTTCTTTTGTGAAAGAATGTGTTCATTATTCTTATACATTTCTGCAAAGTTTACCAGCATTTCTCCTCTTTCGTTCCTTTCTCCCACTCCAAATTTTCCTATACATGCTCCTCCATTTTTTGATTTTCCAAATTTTGCATTGAAGTCTCCCATGAGTATAGTATATGTGGTCTTTTCTTCTTCCATAATCTGGGAGGTGTCATCCTAGAATGTTTCAATTTCTTCATCTGAACTTTGAGAATTAGGTGCATATTTATACTGTACGTGTATTACTTTCAGGGTATAAATTTTGCACAGTCTAATTACCACCAGTGCTGCTGTCAGAGTCACTGCTGAGTTTAACAATGATGTCTGCAAGATTTCTCTTAATTAGAAATCTTACACAACTATTTCATTTTGCCTTCCTTTGTAGTAAGGTAGGTGGCTGCTGTCTCTGAGTTGAATTACAGCTTCTTCTTTCCGTTAGGTCTCACTCAAACCTACAGTATCCCAACTAATGTTTTCCAGTTCATTCATTAAGTTATCAAGTTTGTAATCTTCTGTGAGGCTTCTTACGTTGTTTGCATAGACCTTCAGGGATTCCAGATTGTTCAATATCTCAGTCTCCCCTTCCCGCCACCTGGGAATGCTCCAGATAGCAGTGGGATCCTGCTCCTGGATATATATATATATATATATATATATATATATATATATCATCATCATCATCATCATCTTCATTCGCAACTCCTTTCCCATATATATATATATATATATCATCATCATCATCATCATCTTCATTCGCAACTCCTTTCCCACAATAGGGCAGGATGAAGAGTAGCAATGTCCAGACAGCCCAAATATGCCCACTCCAATGGGCCACACTTCCATTCACTCACTATTCAAGCTCCAGGAATCCTTACTCTATCTGATACGCCAAAAACATTCACCACGTTCTGTAGCTTCACATAAACGTATCCGATAGACTCAATGCGGACCCTGTGACGTTCAAAGGGGTGCAAAATCCTTGATCATGTGCTTCTCCTCACAATACTCATCCAGCCAGCTCGATCTCGTGTCAGCCCCCTAGCTTCACCAATTTCCAAACCTCTCTTTCTTACACATTCGTCCACCATATCTCTCCACCTTAATATTGGCCTACCCCGACTCCTACCTCCTTCAAATTCGCTCAGATATTCCTTTTTCACCACTCCATTGTTATCTATTCTCTCCACATGACCATACAATCTCAGTAAACTCTCTTCGATTCTGGTATCGACAGACTTCCTCACTCCACATCTTTCACGAATCACATTATTTCGTATCCTATCCACTCTCTATACTTTACATACACATATCAGCAGTCCCATCTCTACTGCTGTCACTCTAGACTTTTCATTTTCATGCCACACCAGAGTCTCATATCCATATGTTAAAGTTGGCCCTAATTCATGCAAGCCTCATACAGCTGCAACAGTCAAGCCTCTGTTTCTTATCAAGGCCTTCATTGCACTGGCTACTTTCCTTCCTTGGTTCACTCTACTTTCCACTTCCTTTGCTCATTTTCCTCTTTTATCTATCACTGTACTAAGGTGTTTGAACTCTCTCACCAATTCCAGTTTCTCTCATTTCACTGCAACATCGCACTGGGAGTCACCTTCTTTCTCAATAACCATTGCTTTACTTTTTTCTGCATTTACTCTCAAGGCACAACGCACACAAACATCAGCAAAACTCTGCACTAGTCTACTAAGTTCGTGTCCAGTACTTGCAACCAGTACTGCATCATCAGCTTACAATAAATTTGAGATATTCCATCCATCACCATTCTTTACCAACGCCATCCCTCTCTCCATTACTCATGTTTTTACTTCTCTTATCACCTCATCCATATATATATTGAACAACCATTGGGACATCACACAACCTTGTCGCACGCCTACACCGATCTCGAACCATTCACTTAGATACCCATTAATCCTTACACATGCTTCACTACCATCATAAAAACTCTTGACATCACCTGGCAGCTTACCATCTACACCGTACATGCGCAAAACTTTCCACAATCTTTCTCTGTCCACCTTGTCGTATGCTTTTTCCAGATCCATGAATGCCATAAACACCTCATGGTCCTTCTCACAAGCCTTCTCTGCTGTCTGTCTCACTGCAAATATTTGATCCACACATCCTTTGCCACTCCTAATGCCACTCTGTTCATCACTCAGTAGGACTTCTGATACCTGTCATACTTTCTCTATAAAAATTCTTCCATATACCTTCCCTACCACACTCAGTAAACGTATGCCTTCACAATTCATGCACTCAATTCGCTCACCTTTATTTTTGTGCACGAGTACAATCACAGCCTTTTCCCACTCTGTTGGCACAGTTTCACTCATCCATGCCTTCTTAAATACCTTCAACAAGGACTTCATTCCACTCTCTCCACTATACTTAAATTCGACAGACTGGTTATACAAATCCCAAGTTATTTTATCTCAGGGGTTAATTCCTCAGAGTGTATTCTTACACTTTGCAGGTCCCCCCAGTTTGTGTACAGGTTCAATTTTTTTCATCCAGCAAGTCATTTATCTGAGTAGGTTCTAGTTCTGCACCTTTTCTAGCCACCATCAATGACTGTGCGGGGGTAACAAAGACTGAGGCCACAAGTTTAGTCTCTCCTCTAATTTGATTTAGAAAAGGCAACTGACCCATAATAAGGTTACCTCCTGGACTCTTGGACAACTGTACCTTATTATTCTTGAAAGTCCTATGTAATAATCTTCCACAGTAATCAGAACCAGTTATCATTTCTATGGGACCCACAGCATCTGATTCCACATTCCGTTTAGCCAACTTTATCAATGAGGTTTGTAAGCGATCAGAGGTTTCCTTCAGTCCCTTACTATATATATATATATATATATATCAATCTATATATATATATATATATATATATATATATATATATATATATATATATATATATATATATATATATATATAAACTGATAGATGTGCCAGTCAACCCATTGGATCCCAGAGTTGCTGGGCGAGGCACTGCACTGGGAGGGTACTAGGCGTACCGCCCTCCTCCTATCGGCTCATAGTCGCGAAACTCATGGGTCCATACCCAGGACTTCCCTACTTTATCAAGATTTGAAAATTCCCAGTTCTGTCCAATACTCTGGACACTGGGCTCCAATGGGTTAAAGAAACTGATAGATGTGCCAGTCATTAAAGAAACTGATAGATGTGCCAGTCATTAAAGAAACTGATAGATGTGCCAGTCATTAAAGAAACTGATAGATGTGCCAGTCATTAAAGAAACTGATAGATGTGCCAGTTATTAAAGAAACTAATAAATATGCCAGTCATTAACCCATTGGATCCCAGAGCTGCTGCGTGAGGCATCGCACTGGGAGGGTGCTTGGCGTACCGCCCTCCGCCGATTGGCTCATAGTAGCGAAGCTCATGGTTCCCTACCCAGGGGTTACCTACTTTATCAAGATTGGAAAATTCCCAGTTCTGTCCAATACTCTGGACACTGGGCGTCAACGGATTAACCCGCCCCGTCCCGACGACGTATGGGTACGTCACCACGATTTGCATTTGCCAGTCCCGGCGACGTACCAGTACGTCGTGCAATTGCAATGTGCATAATTTCGACAATTTTCAAATTTCGCGCTTGATTTGCGGTACGTACCCTCGCCTGACCTTCCCCTACCTGCCACCAGGCGGGGACACTCGGCGACCCGCGCGACCAGGCGCTAGCCCGCCGCTCGTCCACTCACCTGGTAGCCACGGTCCTGCTCAGACATGGCTAAGAGAGGTCTCTCAGAGAGCGAAATTCAAGTCGCCCTGGACACCTTTACCGGCGACAGTGATTCCCCACTGGATGATGAGGAGATGGACAAAGATTATGTGCAGCCAGACGAGGAAGAAACCACCAGCAGTGACGAGGAAGTTCCGTCACCAAGGAAACGGCAGTACGTGACTTACCGTGCTGCTAGAGAGTTGCAGGAGGCAAAGAAGGCACGTGGTATGTCATATCCCTATCCCCAGCGTGCCTTGGAAGCCGGGTCGAGGTCGAGGACGAGGACGAGGACGGAGACGTGGGACGTGCTGCCACGTGGTATGGGCGGGAGGTGATTACGCATCGTGGCCCAGAGCGCACACCACGTCGTCTAAGCAGGTATGGGCCAAGCATTCTGTTTGGGGCGGTAGGAAGTGAAGTGGAGGGAGTGGGGAGTGAAATGGACATTCCTGGGATTAGGGAAAGTGAGAGTGAGGTGGGTGAGTCATTGCTCTCCCTACGCAGTGTGAGGCGGCAGAGTGGATCACGTGGGCCAGTGCGGGTGCGTTCCTTATCAGGTGGGGTTGTGGGGGGGGGGCACGGGGGGGCGGAACCACTCCAAAGCACGTCTTATGCTCCCCAATATCCCCTAACACGTGGTCAAGCAAGGTTGCGTGAGAGAGCACGTGGTGTGGTAATGGAGGGGGAAGGTGGGGAGGAACCACTCCCCAGCACGTCTTCTGCTCCCCAATATCAAACTATTTCATCCCCACAGCCCCCTAATGTTCCTCAAGGCCGTAAGGGTAAGGGAAAGGGGAAAGGGTAAAGGCAGAGGGAAGAGGAGTGACAGTGGGGAAGCCCTCCGTACTCCTTCTCCCCAACCTCCCCAACCAGGATCTCCTCCCCACCCAGACGAAGGCGGTGATGGGGACGAGGATTTGTGTCGTGGGATTGGGAGGATGGGAGTGATTTTCTCCCCTCATTCACCCCTTCACTGAGCAGGGGCTATCTGGCTGCATTGCACCAGGTATTCACTGTAATTCAAGCAGGTTGGATTTTTTCCACCTGTTTTTCAGTGAGGCCTTCGTTGATCAGATTGTGCTTCAAACAAACCTGTTTGCAAGCGGCCAGCGGCTAGAAAGTGAAAGATTGGGAACAAGGAGTAGGCATTCAATGATTTATGATTACCCTGTCTCCATTCCAGAAATGTTCTTATTTTTTGCCCTTGTCCTTTTGATGGGTATAATAAGAAAAAATAGAATTCCTGCTTACTGGACTAGGGACCCTGTTATGTTTACCCCCATATTTGGTCAAGTGATGAGCCGTAATCGGTTTCAACAAATTCAAAGTAGCCTCCTATTTTATGATGCTAATGACCCTGCAAATGCAAACAACACGGACAAAATGAGGCGAATTAGGCTGGTCTTTGATCACCTCAGGCAAACCTTTCGATCCTCATTCTATCCCTATAGAGAACTCGTCATAGACGAGAGTCTCGTGTTGTGGAGAGGCAATATTTCATTCAGACAGTATATACCCAGCAAAAGGCACCGTTTTGGGTTCAAGATCTTTGTTATGTGTGTCTGTAGGACTGGATACGTGCAAGACATAGTCTTGTACACCGGTGCACAGACAGACATAATAGAAGATCGAAGTATAGGACTTTCTGGAGCAGTGGTAAAGACGATGATACAAGACTACCTTCATCGTGGTCACGTTCTCTACCTCGACAACTGGTACACTAGCCCTCTTCTCGCTCGTTATCTTCACAGACATGAAACGGGAGTATGTGGAACCGTAAAGGTGAACCGGCGTCACATGGTCAAGGTAGGGCGGAAACTTGCAAGGAGTGAGGTTGTCTTCTTCAAAGCAAACAACATCCTTGCAACAATGTGGAACCACAACAGAGAAGTAAGCCTCTTGTCCACGGTTCACCGCCCCTTGATGCACCGTACTGATTCTGTTGATTACCATAGCGAGAGCAGGCGTCGTGTTTGGAAACCTGAATGTGTCATGGACTATAATATAAACATGCGCCTCGTGGACCAGTTAGACTCCATGATATCGACGGTAGAGTGTGCCAGGACCACGATGAAGTGGTATAAGAAGCTGTTCTTTCACTTGCTAGATATCACTGCTCTGAATTGCCACCACCTTCACGCCATGACCACAGGAGTTCAGGAAACCTTTGAAGGGTTTGTGAGGGAGCTCACACGAGAAATCTTTGCAAAATATGAGGTTGAAAGGCCCTAACAGCGCCCCCGCACTGCCCCTATTACCCACACTCCCCAGAGAATATCCGCCCGCCATTTCCCCACTCCTATCCCGCCCCAGCCCAACAGACCTAGGCCCCAGCGCAGGTGTCACGTGTGCAGTAATTCCCAGGTGCGACTCACGACACAGAGGAAGGACACCCGCTATGAGTGCGTGCAGTGTGACGTGGGTCTGTGATTTCACCCATGTTTTAGTGAATACCACACGTTGCTGCAATTTTAGCATGGTGTGATTGCGAAAGGACGCAGAAATTATGATGTAAATGCGACAGACAGACGCTCTGTGAAAAAATCAGTCATGTGGATCGCCAAATATTAGTATAAAGTGCCTACGGGTAGAACATAAGTGCAAACATTGGGTGTAAGTATATAAATCTGCCCTAAGTTGAAACTTACATAGAGAGGGTTGTTTGATGCGATATTCTGTCGCTCAGTGCAATAAATACGGCCCCTTATTATATATTTTCTATTATGTGACATTCTTACTGGTATAATATAAGTTCAAATTATTGTATATGATGATGTATTTCCTAAGTCAAATATTCATAGCGTGTCTATAAAGATAAGATTTCCTGACGCCTAGTCGAATGAATAAGGCACGTATTAGTCAAAATAAAAGTCAGCAAGTGATAAAGTGAATAATTAGTATATAAGTGTGTGCGTGAATTAGTATATAAGTGTGTGAGTATTATGTATGACGTAACATTCCTTGCGAGGGTATTTTCAGGCGATATTCTCACGCTCACTTGAATAAATAATGGCAGTAAGTATGTACAGTGCATTGGAGGGGTGTAAACGTGTGTAATGTAAGTGGGAAAATATAATTGGAGTGAATAAATAAAGTAGATGATGAAACACGAGTGTTTGAGATCGTGTAGTTGCTACGTGAATAGGCGCTAGCATATCGCTAAATGCCCTCGTAATGAATGAAAATAATTGAAAACCTTCACAGTGGTGGGGAAAAGGTTCTATGTAAATGGGAAAATAATTAGAAAGTGATAAAACAATTTGGTATGTTGAAATACGAGACATAGCGAGTGCGCTTACTAAGCTGATGTGCGCTAAACTTATGCTGCATGTCATCAAAATGAATGAAAACATCTGAAATCACTTACAAACAGTTGTAATTAGTAAATTGTCATTGAAACAGAAGTATACAAGTAGAAAAAATGATCGGTAGACTCATAACAGAAAATTAGCAGATAGCATGATACGACTCGGACCTAACTCGCTATGCTCGCGCGATGGTACAATGCTTATTTTTCCTATATATGTGTCTGAAATCCATTATATTGTTACTGTTATTGTTTATTAGTACAAATTCAATAAATGTAGAGGTGTTGTGTGTTGTTTGTCCCATTACTCCTTACCATAGAAAACGTTTACGCATATCCAGCCCATTACAGAATACGATACCTGCGGGGGGAAACCGCACCTGTATAGACCACTTATAGACCGCAGAGACAACTTTCTTCAAGATTTTCCATAGTTTCTCGACCTAAGCGGAAGTTTCATAAGAAAAAAAATTTTTCCAAAAAGGCTCGGGACTGGGGGATGTCATAGGTGCGGAAAGGCTCGGGACGTGACGGGTTAAAGAAACTGATAATGTGCCAGTCATTAAAGAAACTGATAGATGTGCCAGTCATTAATCCATTGGATCCCAGAGCTGCTGGGCAAGGCATTGCACTGGGAGGGTACTAGGCGTACCGCACTCCGCCTATCGGCTCATTGTCACGAAGCTCATGCGTCCCTACTCGGGGATTACCTATGGATCTTGTAACTGTTTAGTTTGGTTTTTGTAAAGAAAACATCTCAAGAATCATTCACAAATCATGTGAGATATAATGCACATATATTAGTGCACTGTTTTTTTCATGGAAACACATGGAAACAAACAATGCAATCATGTCGCCTATGCACCAAGAAATTACCTACCCACCGAGACAGCAATACTCACCACGCTACCATACACCACTTGCTACGCAACTTCCCATCATTTGTGCAGCACTTGTATAATGAGTAGAGCTCTAATGTTTTATAGGCAGATGTGTATTACTTCCCTGTGCATGAATATGATATTTTTTTCTTTATTTGCAAACCTTGACTTTTTTAAAAAAATGCGTCTGTCAAACGTGACCTTGGGACCTATTTGAGACCTGAAAGGGCAATGCCCTCAGCTGGACCTCTCATATCAGATCGCTTGCTAAATCCGCCTCAAAGAAACTTGGATTATTGTACAGAGTCCGAAACTTCTTCAATGACGAGAAGTTAGCTATAATTTATAAGTCATGTGGTCTCTCAGCTTGAATACTGCTCACCTCGTGGAATGGATGTTGAGAGGTTGCATTAAAACAACTAGACAAAATTCAGAACAAAGCTATTAGAATTATTAATAACCATGCTGTTACTAACAAACTACCTCCCCTACAAGTAAGAAGTAATGTTGACTCTGTTGCGTTATTTTACAGATATTTTTATAGCAAATGCTCAGACGAAGATGCGTCCATTGTGCCACCTCTCCACACCTTACATCGCGCTACACGGGCATCTGGCAGCGCTCATGGCTGGAATGTCACTCAGCCATACTGCAGAACTTCTGCCTATCAGAATTCTTTCATTCCCCGAACTGCATCTCTTTGGAACTTGCTTCCCCAGAGTTGTTTCCCTCCAAACTTCAACGTACAACTGTTCAAGTCTAACTGTTACAGATATTTTATGAACAGAGGACACCAGTAATCTGTTGTGTGGATTTTTTTTTATTCATTTGTTTTTCCTTCCTCTGTTCTGTTATTAAAATATATATATATATATATATATATATATATATATATATATATATATATATATATATATATATATACATATATATATATATATATATATATATATATATATATATATATATACATATACATATATATATATATATATATATATATATATATATATATATATATATAACATAGGTTTCGTAAATAATTACCGGTTTTTGTTACTTTTATCTCAGTTTCTGATCCTCTGAGGCGATGGGCCCTATTGCTGCCGACGCATTCACAAGCACACATGGGATGTATGCCCATTCCAGAAACACAACAAACCTGTAAAGTAATTAAAAAGATCATCTCTGTCCCCTAACACAGGTCTGATAAGATTTGACTAAAACTTCCACTGTTTCTCGTCAGTAAGGGGCAAGAGGGTAGTTTGAAGACATGAACTAGTTTGTGTTATGCACTAAGTCAGGTTTGAGTGTTTCAGGCCATATATTGAACGGGTTTGTACTGTAATTTAACATTATATAGATATTCCATTATAAAGGATTATTTCATAATAAAGTCACGTTTACTCACAATACTCAGCCTCTAGTGAGTTATTTACTAAATGAAACAGTAATTGAACCGTGCTGAACCATGATTCCAAGGTGTGTGTCAGGGGAGGGGGAGACAAAGCGGTGTTTCGAGCAGATCAACTTCCCCTTCGCCCCCCAACACCACTCCTCACCCCCCGGTACCTGACTTCAGGAGAATTGTTGCGAAACCTGAATGCCGCAAGGTACAGGGCTTGTTGCATGGAACGAGGGGGGGGGGGAGAGACCTTGCAAATAATTCCATTTTTCCCATCCACTACGAGAACAATCAGGCAGCAATAAAACATTAATCTATTATTTGCATATAAATTTGTTACTAAAATAAAACTAGGATTCAGTGATGAGTGACCCAACGTGTGGCCCATTTCACGGACGAATCTGTTAAAAGTTCTTTCTTTGCGCTATACTCTTCCTGATTCTGGATCCTTCTCACAACATGCACTAGTGGGAAATAAAGTTTAAATGCTGCTGCTGCCGATGATGATGATGATGACGATGATATCAAGCATAAGAATTGATTTATCTGTTACGAAGACAACCATGGAACTCATGAAGGTAGCAGCCCGAGAAGCCTTTTTCATGATGCTTATATACTTGGCAATGAGAACAATGAAGAGGGTTTGGGATGTAGGGTCTTATGTAAACAATTTCATACCCAAATTTGACATTGGAAGGGAGAGAGAATATGACGAAAATCAAGATAACATGCCTCCCGAGAATCTGGTAATGAAATGAGCGTCAAATACATCTTGCTGAGCCCGTTAATGTACGATGTCGTCCTTCACCATAACCATGGGATCTCTGCAGGTGATAATACCCTTGCAGGAATTCATGGAATGAGGAATCTTCAGCTGGACATCGTAACGGTGAAGCTTGCACAGCTTAAGGAAATCCCTAGCCTGGGCTGTGCTAACAGTCTATATGAGAAGGTCCCAGCTAGCAAGTTTTTTCACTTGTTTCACCTCACCAGCACAGCAGTTACCTTCTTGATGATGTTTCAAAGCATTGAGGCTGGACAAGGGAGCAGAATCAAACACATGTAACATAAAAAACGAGGCATTATTTACCTTTATGTTAGGAGGGGTTTGAGTCTGAGGCCAGTCAGTCCGCCAAGCAGTCGACTTTAGGACCCCCCACCCCCAAAGGGAGGAGAGGTGAAAGGGATGTCTGCCATAGTAAGCACCTCCCCAACACGGGGAATGGGGAAGAGAGTGAAAAGGAGAAACTAGCAATGAACAAAGTACCCTGAAAAAAAAAAAAAAGCTTAAGTCGGAGATTACCCACTCTACCCACTCAGGGAGGACTGACAGTATGTTCACGCACTCAGAGCGATCAGTGAGTAGGGACCCTCCATGGGGAAGAGGTAAAGACATTCTCATAACAATGGCAAAGACAATTCTGTACCAAACTAACAGGAAAGGGAGGAAAATGAGAAACCAGGTAATCATAAACATTACCAGAAGGGTGAGGAAAAGAAAATAATGCTGGTGAAGGAGCCTTAAAAACCCAGAGGAGAGAGCATACGAGCATACGCCCACACTGGCGACCAGGCATGAAAGTACCCCACGCGGACATGCCGTGCCTGGCACGCCCATATTTATTGCTATCACACACACACACACACACACACACACACACACACACACACACACACACACACACACGAATATCGGAATGGGTTTCAGTATTGTAGATATACCCATACATGGCACAGTCTATTCCATGAATTCCATGGTTGTCTTCGTAACAGATAAATCAATTCTTATGCTTGATATCATCATCATCATCATCGGCAGCAGCAGCATTTAAACTTTATTTCCCACTAGTGCATGTTGTGAGAAGGATCCAGAATCAGGAAGAGTATAGCGCAAAGAAAGAACTTTAAACAGATTCGTCCGTGAAATGGGCCATACGTTGGATCACTCATCACTGAATCCTAGTTTTATTTTAGTAACAAATTTATATGCAAATAATAGATTAATGTTTTATTGCTGCCTGATTGTTCTCGTAGTGGATGGGAAAAATGGAATTATTTGCTAGGTCTCTCCCCCCCCCCCCTCGTTCCATGCAACAAGCCCTGTACCTTGCGGCATTCAGGTTTCGCAACAATTCTCCTGAAGTCAGGTACCGGGGGGTGAGGAGTGGTGTTGGGGGGCGAAGGGGAAGTTGATCTGCTCGAAACACCGCTTTGTCTCCCCCTCCCCTGACACACACCTTGGAATCATGGTTCAGCACGGTTCAATTACTGTTTCATTTAGTAAATAACTCACTAGAGGCTGAGTATTGTGAGTAAACGTGACTCTATTATGAAATAATACTTTATAATGGAATATCTATATAATGTTAAATTACAGTACAAACCCGTTCAATATATGGCCTGAAACACTCAAACCTGACATAGTGCATAACACAAACTAGTTCATGTCTTCAAACTACCCTCTTGCCCCTTACTGACGAGAAACAGTGGAGATTTTAGTCATATTTTATCAGACCTGTGTTAGGGGACAAAGATGATCTTTTTAATTACTTTACAGGTTTGTTGTGTTTCTGGAATGGGCATACATCCCATGTATGTGCTCGTGAATGCGTCGGCAGCAATGGGGCTCATCGCCTCAGAGGATCAGAAACTGAGATAAAAGTAACAAAAACCGGTAATTATTTACGAAACCTATATTATACTTTTTTTTTTTTAAATAACAGAACAGAGGAAGGAAAAACAAATGAATAAAAAAAAAAATCCATGCAACAGATTACTGGTGTCCTCTGGTCATAAAATATCAGTAATAGTTAGACTTGAACAGTTGTACGTTGAAGTTTGGAGGGAAACAACTCTGGGGAAGCAAGTTCCAGAGAGATGCAGTTCGGGGAATGAAAGAATTCTGATAGGCAGAAGTTCTGCAGTATGGCTGAGTGACATTCCAGCCATGAGCGCTGCCAGATGCCCGTGTAGCGCGATGTAAGGTGTGGAGAGGTGGCACAATGGACGCATCTTCGTCTGAGCATTTGCTATAAAAATATCTGTAAAATAACGCAACAGAGTCAACATTACTTCTTACTTGTAGGGGAGGTAGTTTGTTAGTAACAGCATGGTTATTAATAATTCTAATAGCTTTGTTCTGAATTTTGTCTAGTTGTTTTAATGCAACCTCTCCACATCCATTCCACGAGGTGAGCAGTATTCAAGCTGAGAGACCACATGACTTATAAATTATAGCTAACTTCTCGTCATTGAAGAAGTTTCGGACTCTGTACAATAATCCAAGTTTCTTTGAGGCGGATTTAGCAAGTGATCTGATATGAGAGGTCCAGCTGAGGGCATTGCCCTTTCAGGTCTCAAATAGGTCCCAGTGTCACGTTTGAGAGACGCATTTTTTGAAAAAAGTCAAGGTTTGCAAATAAAGAAAAAAATACCATATTCATGCATAGGGAAGTAATACACATCTGCCTATAAAACATTAGAGCTCTATTCATTATACAAGTGCTGCACAAATGATGGGAAGTTGCGTAGCAAGTGGTGTATGGTAGCGTGTGAGTATTGCCGTCTCGGTGGGTAGGTAATTTCTTGGTGCATAGGCGACATGATTGCATTGTTTGTTTCCATGTGTTTCCATGAAAAAAAAAAAAAAAACAGTGCACTAATATATGTGCATTATATCTCACGTGATTCTTGAGATGCTTTCTTTACAAACAACAAACTAAACCGTTACAAGATCCATATAAAACTATCACATACTAATTACTACTGACTAATTTATTTTACTTTGCTCTTATTTTACTTAGTACTGTCCAAGGCTGTGTTGGTGAGGACATGGGGGTAAGCCTACGAGCTTGCCTTTTGTATGCACATATGTTTAGTTTATTGTTGCTAACTATATCGTCCTGTGTACTTACAGGCAGCAGTAGAGACAGTGATAAAATATTATTTCCTAAAATTGACGGTGTTATAAGTATAACCGGGAAATGTGAGAATCTCATGAAATATAAATCAGAAAAAAGTAAGGAGACACTAACAATCATTTGTCAATGAAAACGGCAACACTCGCTGCACATGTGTGTCCGCCTGGTAACAAATAAATACATGGTACGTGTATAAAAGGCTACAGAAACAACTTTAGAAACCTAAAATCATAAATCTGTAATTATTTTCCCTCAACCAGACATTCTAACATCCAGGAAATGAATAAATATTGAGACATACAACGCGAAAATCTCTTGCTTGCCTGTGATGCGGCACTATGTGCTTAGGCGGGAGGCAGGAGCTGGGGGATTGGAGGGAGAGTGGAGGGTGGAGGGTGGGAGGTAGAGGGGTGAGGGATCGGTGGGAGGTTGGAGGGTGGAGGAAGTAGGGGGTGGGGGAATGGAGGGAAAGTGGAGGGTGGAAGGGTGGGAGGTAGAGGGGTGGGGAATCGGTGGGAGGTAGGGGACTGGAGGAAGGGGGATATGAAAGGGAGGAGGGAGGTGAGAGCTATTTACCCTCCAGAGCAGTAAAAATATATTGCAAACAGTACTCTTTTGCTAAATAAACTGTCTGATACCAAAATAGTAAAAAATATTGCCAAATCAAGATAATAATAAAATCAGTACGGACAGCCCAACCCCCCAACCATGATTAGCTCTTCCCAGACTGTTTAAAATATTGTGATCTGGGCATACTTGGTGGAAGCAGAGGGGTCTGGGGAGCAGCTCGTAACCTCATTTCATTCACCAGCCTCATGCAACAGTTTTCATTCACCAGCCTCATGCAACAGTTTTCATTCATGCCTAAATATGTTGCCACGGGAGTGGCTAGGAGACCCCTACCGAAAAAGCCACTATAGTGGCCAGGAGACCTGAAAGGGTTAAGCGAGATGCCGAGAATTGTAATATTTTTGGAAATGGGAATATCTGTAGCATTGAAGGCAATATACGATGCTGGCAATACCTGTCTATTAGTAAATTGTATATATTTAGTTTTACCAGTATTAAATGAGAAAAGGTTATTTTGTCCCCATTCACTGATCGTGGATAAGTATTGATTTAAAGAGATGGCTGTACTGAGTTAAGAGTTAGAGATATCAGACTTTGTAAATGGATGTCTGAGTGTGAATGAACTGTGAAGTGTTGAGTCATCTGCATATGAATGGATGGGATTGTGGGTGACAGATAAGAGATCATTAATATGAACAAGGAACAGGGTTGGTGCCAGAACTGATCTCTGTGGCACGCCGGCATTAATTGAGTGGAAATTGGAATATACATCATCTACTTTTACTCTTATTTTTCTATTGCTGAGATATGAGGAAATCAAAGGAACAAAAGAGTTTAGTCCATAGCAAGGGAGTTTGGACAACAGGGAACGGTGCCACACTCTATCAGAAACTTTAGAAATATCCAGGACTATTGCGTGAGTTTCTCCATGTAGGTCAGCTGATTGATGGATGGTATGAGTCAGGAGACTGAGTTTGTCAATGGTGGATCTTTCTTGGCGAAAGCCATATTATCTGTCACTAATTAAGTTGTTGGATTCAAGATGTTAAACTATGTGCTTATTAATTACAGTTTCAAAAACCTTACCAAGAGAAGATGTGACAGCAATTGGTCTGTAATCAGAGGGGTCAGAGGAACTTCCTTTCTCTGGAATTGGGTGGAAATTGGCTTCTTTCCATGAATTAGAGAATGAAGAAGTACGTATGCATAGTCTGAATAATTTAGGAAGAATACAGGCAAGTTCTGAGGGACATTTTTTCAAAACAATTGACGGAATTCCATCTGGGCCTGGAGCTCTGTTGGATGGTATATTGTCTCGGATGGATTTCACATACCTTGTCTGTATTTTAAGAGGAACAATTTTGGGAGAGTCAAGTTCTAGTGCTGGGACGTTCTGGCTGGCTTCCTCTAAGGTAGAATTTCTGGCAAATGTACTGGCAAAGATATCTGCTTTCCCACGCAGGTCATTTGTAATGTTGCCATCTGGAGATTTTAGTGGGGGAGTGGATCATGACTTGTTAAAGTTATTATTGAAAGAACTGAGAGTTGACCAGAATATTCTATTGTCATTAGGGTTGTTAAGTAGTTTTCATACTTGGTTTTGAAGAAAGTTTGATTTAGCAAGATTTATTACAGCTTTTGCATGGTTTCTAGCAATTTTGAATTGAAAGAGTGATTCAGATGTTTTAGATTTTAAGTAATAGTTATATGCTGATGACTTTTGGGCTGTTGCTCTGGCACAGTTTTTATCAAACCATTTTGGAGAGTTCGATCTTTTAGTGAACTGTTGACTTGGTATGAATAAATCAATACCAGCTAGTATTAAGTCACAAAAATGGGACTGGGTAGAATTGACGTCATTAGAGAAGAAAGACTCCCATGGAATGTCAGCAAGATAGTTTCTAAATTCATCCCAGTTTGCCCTATCAAAGTGCCATCAGGTCACCCTGACCGGTTCTGAATGGGGAGGTTTGGGAGGGTTAACTAATGAGGTTTTGAAGAGATTGTTGTCAGAGGATCCATGTGGAGACAATACCTCTATCCTGTACTGATCTGGATTATTTGTCAGGAACAAATCCAAAAGAGGGACATTATCTCAAGGTAAGTAATTTTGGTACAGATGCAACACAGATAGTTAACTGCAATGTTGTTACTGTAGAAAGTAATTGGACAAAGACAAAATTTAATCATTTTTTGTGAGGAGTAGACTGTAGCACCAGTCGAACAGGGCAGTACTCCCGGGGTGGATGGCAAGCTGATGATAGGGAGTGCTGGAGCTCCCGTTTCACGAGCCCTCAGGACTTGATCCTGACCATCTCCCTTTGCTGATAATTTTCAGTGCATTCATTTACACAGAGAGTAGACCAGCATGCTCTCATGATACCTCTACCTTCAACTGTCTACGCCACACTACATGCACATAAGACATCACACCTATTGACTTTCTTTAGTAATGGCCGCTGCAACGTTACCATCAAATGAGGTGGTACCTCGGATTGCCACCACCGGCAGGGTAGGGCTGGCGGCAGAGGGTCCTCCCGGTCGCCATCAAGTGACTGTGCTGGCAGCGACTGTTGCTATTTCCGCTAATGCTCGTCAGCGAAGAAGAGAAAGTGCGGCCTTATTCTTCACTAACATCCACGACCTTACCACAAATTTAAACTCAGTTCATTTTTCCCTTCAATCCATATCCCCTTTGGCCCTTTTCTTCACAGAACCACAAATCTCACCCTCTACTGATATATCACCATTTTATTTTGCCGGTTACCATCTCCTTACAAACTTCCATAACAAGGGCGGCATCTGTTGTTATATCAAATCCCAATATGCAGTTGACACTATTTTAAACTTCACTTCATCCAGTTTTGATTACTCATTATATAAACTAAATTGTCAAATTATTACCAAATATTTGTGTAGTATATCACTCCCCCAGTGCTTCTTCGGAACCATGTGTATTTGATTCCATATCCACACAGTTAAGTAACCTTAACCTTGTCCTTAGCACCGAAATAACCATTATGGGTGATTTTAACATACATAATGTTGAATGGTTATTGCATTCTGCCAGGACTGACGACGCTGGTCTAGAGTGCGAGCTGTTTGCAGAATCATTTAATCTCATCCAGCTGGTAAAGCAATAAACCAGAATACCTGATAATCCTGACCATAATGCCCATCTCTTGGATTTATTCTTGACAAATAATCCAGATCAACACAGGATAGAGGTACTGTCACCACTTGGCTCCTCTGACCACAATCTCATCAAAGCCTTATTAGTTAACCACCCCACACCTTCCCGTTCTGAACCTGTCAGGGTGACCCAATGGCACTTTGATAGGGCAGACTGGGATGAATTAGAAACTATCTTGCTGACATTCCATGGAAGTCTTTCTTCTCTAGTGATCCCAATTCCACCCAGTCCCACATTTGCGACTTATTACTAGCTGGTATGGATTTATTCATACCAAGTCAGCAGTTCACTAAAAGATTGAACTCTTCAAAATGGTTTAATGGCAACTGTGCCAGAGCAACAGCACAAAAGTCATTAGCATACAACTCTTACTTAAAATAAAAAACATCTGGATCACTCTCTCAATTTAAAAGTGCTAGAAATCATACAAGAGCTGTATTAAATCTATCTAAATCAAACTTTCTTCAAAAGCAAGCATCAAAACTACTTAACACCCCTAATGACAATAGAGTATTCTGGTCAACACTTAATTATTTTAATAATAACTTTAACAAGTCATCTTCCATTCCCCCACTAAAATCTTCAGATGGCAACATTACAAATGACCCGCGTGGGAAAGCAGATATTTTTGCCAGTACATTTGCCAGAAACTCTACCATAGATGATACCAGCCAGAAAGTCCCAGTACTGGAACTTGACTCTCCCGAAATTGCCCCACTTAAAATACAGAGAAGATATGTAAAATCCATCCTAGACAATTTACCTACCAACAAAGCTCCAGCCCCAGATGGAATTCTGCCAATTGTTTTGAAAAAGTGTTCCCCTGAACTTGCCTCTGTTCTAGCTAAATTATTCAGACTATGCATACGTACTTCTTTATTCCCAAATTCATGGAAAGAAGCCAATATCCACCCAGTTCCGAAGAAAGGAAGTTCCTCTGACCCCTCTGATTACAGACCAATAGCTGTCACATCTTCTCTTGGTAAGGTTTTTCAAATTTTAATTAATAAGCACATTGTTAAACATCTTGAATCCAACAATTTAATTAGTCATAGACAATATGGTTTTCGCAACGAAAGATCCACCATTGACATACACAATCTCCTAACTCATAATATCCATCAATCAATTGTTCTATATGGAGCAACTCATGCAGTAGCTCTTGATATTTCTAAAGCTTTCGACAGGGTATGGCACCGTTCCCTGCTGTCCAAACTCCCTTGCTATGGACTAACGTCTTTTGTTCCTTTGATTTCTTCATATCTTAGTGACAGGAAAATAAGAGTAAAAGTAGATGATGTGTATTCTAATTTCCACTCAATTAACGCCGGCGTGCCGCAGGGGTCAGTTCCTGGTTCATATTAATGATCTCTTATCTGTCACCCATAGTCCCATCCATTCATACGCAGATGACTCAACACTTCATAGTTCATTCACACTCAGACACCCATTTACAAAGTCTAATATCTCTACCTCTCAACTCAGTACAGCCATTTCCATAAATCAAGATCTATCTACAATCAGTGAATGGGGACAAAACAACCTTGTCTCTTTTAATGCTAGTAAAACTAAATATATACAATTTACTAATAGACAGATATTGCCAGATTCGTACTACCTTCAGTGCCACTAATATTCCCATATCCAAAAGTATTGATATTCTTGGGGTCTCACATAGCAATGCCCTCAGCTGGACCTTTCATGTTAGATCACTTGCTAAAACCGCCTCTAAGAAACTTGGATTATTGTACAGAGTCCGTAACTTCTTCGCTGATGAGCAGTTAGCTATAATTTATAAGAGTCATGTGCACACTCAGCTTGAATATTGCACACCCTTGTGGAATGGTTGTGGAGAGGTTGCATTATAACAACTAGGTAAAATTCAGGACAAAGCTGTTAGAATTATTAACAACCCTGCCATTACAAATAAACTACCTCCCCTGCAAGTAAGAAGGAATGTTGCCTCCTTTGCATTACTTTACAGATATTTTTTTGGCAAATGCTCAGACGAAGTTGCGTCCATGGTGCCACCTCTCCATGCCTTTCCTCGTGCTACTCGAGCATCTGGTAGCTCTCATGACTGGAATGTCACTCAGCCATATTGCAGAACTTCTGCCTATCAGAATTCTTTCATTCCCCGAACTGCATCTCTCTGGAACTCGCTTCCCCAGAGTTGTTTCCCTCCAAACTTCAACGTACAACTGTTCAAGTCTAACTGTTACAGATATTTTATGAATAGAGGACACCAGTAATCTGGTGTATAGATTATTTTTTTTATTCATTTGTTTTTCCTTCCTCCGTTCTGTTATTTAAAAAAAAAAAAAAATTAAGGATGTGGCCAGGTCGACCACGTCATGTGTTTATCTCTATTCTCCTCGACTGCCCACGCTGATTACCAACCATCGCTTCGCCTGGACACGTCAGTGTATCAAACATACTCAAATATGAGCAAAAGAAAATACTAATAAGTTTCAAAGCAATGGAAAATTTAGCGATTTAACCAAACCTAACATAACCTAATCTAACTTGGCCGAAGATAACTGGGGATTTCGCCTTCCCAAACCCTCCATATTTTTAACCTAACCTAACGTAACCTAACCAGACTTAACCTAATTCATTCTAACTAAACCCAAAGCCACCTGAAATTGGGATTGCCACGATATATTACACTAAAGGTCCAAAACCTATCAGGGCAAAATGCAACCCAGTAAGAACCTGAATTAACAGAACGAAAAAAGAAAAAAAACAAGAAAACAGAAAGAAGTTAATATGCAGGAGGATAAAGAGCAGCTGCAGCCAGAAGCAACTCGTGGAATGGCACTTCTTGCAGTTTGTTGTGTCCTTGATAAGCAAATGGCTGGGTATTAAAGGAAGCACTTGATGTAAACCACTGCAGATAACACAATTCCACCTAAGTAATCGTACAGCCTGGACCCACCATTTGGAAATCGCGCCAAAATGAAAACATGCGTTCACAGCGTTTGACATCCAGTGATGGATATGGCGATGTCGGTGGAAGTTTTACGAACTGGAAATTCAAAATAACAGCCTTCAGGGGTAAGTTTTAAAAAATCCCCAGTAGGTATGGTAATCCAGGAAAGGTGCCAATTTCCCTGTGAAAGACTCATTTCAACAGAAAATCTGGAAAGGCCGGGCCCGTTTAGTAAAAAAAAAAAAAAAAAATGCTCCCCAAACTTACCATATATAGATAGATAGATAGATAGATAGATTAGATAGATTGATATATATATATATATATATATATATATATATATATATATATATATATATATAGAGAGAGAGAGAGAGAGAGAGAGAGAGAGAGAGAAATACATTTTTTTTTTTTTTTTATGTGTCGGAAACTGGGCATAGGCTTCACAAACTGCCCAGTAGTCCTCTTACATACCATACACCTCTACATGTCACCACTTCGGCGCTAACACCCACCCTTCATATTGAATACATGCTAGGGCTGTCTCATACAGGACTGGTGTATTGGTATTAGCGGGGGTATTTTTACTACATGTCGGCGGGTTTTCTGGCATATCAGTAAAGTCTGATTTAACGAAATTCAAATCCTTAAACTGTTCCCTGCCCCAGCGGGGATTTGAACCTGGGTGCGGTAGGACTGCAGACAACCTCTCTACCGATTGAGCCACTGCCATCATATATATATATATATATATATATATATATATATATATATATATATATGTATGTATGTATGTGGTAGGTGGGAGCGACCATCATCCATCCATTTACTGTAGTGGTACTCTGTATTTAGGGTAGCTCTACAGTACACTGAATGACAAGCCAAATAATTTCCTGTAAACCCGGAAAGCATTAACAACGCTGGGTGATAACCTTAAAACCAACCAACACGTGTTCCTCCCCGGAAAACAATGAACTAAAAATACGAACAAGAAGCCTCGGACCAGGACTGACCAAAACGTGACGACTATGACCGAATACAGGACATGGTACGGATTGTTGCATGGAATGTAAGGGGTGCAAATGATGAGGTGAAGGAGAGATTGTCCAGGTGCTTGAGGGTGCGAAAGTGGATGTATGTGGATTAACTGAATCTAAATGGCGAGGTGAAAATGTGAGAGAATAGGAGTAGGTGAGAATAAGAGGGCAAAAGGAGTGTGTAATGTTGTGAGTAACAGATGGAAGAAGAATATAAGAGAGTATGGATCTGCTGGCTCAAGGACTGTGTGGGTAAGACTGAGAGTTGGACTACAAATGTGGGCAATTGTGTGCGTGTATGCGCCAACGCAAGATCGTGTAAGTATAGTGAGAAAAGAGTTCTGGACAAATTGGAAACGTGCATGGAAAAGTTTGAAAAGAACGAGAGAGTGTTGTTGACTGGGGATATGAATGGAAAAGTAGGGAATGTGAAGGTGGATGGAGTAGTTGGTGAGTGGGGGTGTGCCTGCAGAGATAGATGAGAATGGAAGTGCTTTAGGAGACCTATGTGCCGGGAGGGGGTTGGTGATAGCCAATATCCTCTTCAGGCACAAAATGATCTATAGGCATACGTGGCGAGTGATGAGGAAAGTGGATGATGAACTGGATGACCGGAAAGCAATGACTGATTATGTGTGTGTGGATGACAGGATGAAAGGGTGGATGATGGCTGCAAGAGTATATAGAGGTTGGGGGAGTGGACTTTCTGACCACCACTTGGTCCAAATGAAATGGAGAAATAAAAGAAGGGAAGGACATGTGGAAGTAGTGCATACACGGAAGGTGGAAAGGTTACAAGAGGATGGAAAATAGGCAGAATATAAGAGGAAAGTGGAGGAGCGATTGGGTAAAAATGGACTGGAGCAGATAGGGGATGTGGAAGGCATGTGCAAGATATTCACAGAAGAAATCTGTGCAGCATGTGAGGTGGTGTGTGGGCGAAGAGAAGACGAAAAGGGGTGCAGGGAACAGTATAGTGGAATAAAGAGGTGAGAGAGGCTGTGGCACAAAAGAAGAAAGCATATAATGAGTGGATGAGAAACAGGGGCGTAGAAGAAGCTGAGAAACAGAAAAGAGAGTTATATGTAAAGAGGAAGAGAGAGGTGAAAAGATTAGTATGAGAGAGTAACGAGAGGGTGGATAATAAATTTGGATGGAATTTGAGTCTAAAGTGGAGAGATTGTAAGAAAATGTTCTGGAAAGAGGTGAAGAGAGTTAGACAGGGTGCCGAAGAAGTTAGTTGGGGAGTGAAAGATAAATATGGTAGATTACTAGTGGAGAAAGGAGAGAAAGTGTACAGATGAAGAGAACACTTTAAGGAGTTGCTGAACATAGAGAATGAAAGTCTGGGGAATGACTGGGAGATGGGGGGATGTGAGAAGAGAGAAAGAAATCAGCAGGTTGAAAGTTGTGGAAGCAATTAAGAAAGTTAAAATGGAGAAAACCCATGGAATGGATGGACTGTATGGTGGAATGCTGAAGCATGGGGGAGAGATAATAGTAGAATGGATGTGGAAATGTGCAGATTGGCCTGGGAGGAAGGCAGAATCCCAGAGGATTGGAAGTCAGGTATAATTATCCTCTTGTACAAAGGAAAAGGGTAAAAAGAATTGTATGGTAATCATAGGGGCACTTGTCTTTTTAGTGTAATATGAAAAGTATATGGTAGGGTACTTAACAGAGTTAGGGAAATAACAGAGGAATTAGTTGGAGAAGAACAGGGAGGTTTTAGGAAGGGAAGAGGTTGTGTAGCTCAGATATTCATTCTTAGATCTTTAGTGGAAAAGTTTCTACAGAAGAGAAAGAAGTTGTATGCAGCCTTCGTGGATTTGGAGAAAGAATATGACAGGGTGGATAGACAAGGATTGTGGTAAGTATTAAGAATATATGGAGTAGATGCGAACTTGAATGTCGTGACGAGTATGTATGAGGGTGCTAAGGCTGCAGTGCGTGTGGATAGTGAAGTGAGTGAATTCTATTTGGAGATTGGATTGAAACAGGGATAAGCCATGTCTCTATGGTTGTTCAATCTCTATACATATGGATGGGGTTATAAAAGAGATACAAGGTGGGGCAATGGATGTTGGAGTGGCCCTAGTGAGAGAGGGCAGTGTTTGGAAAGTCCCTCTACTGTTGTTTGGAGATGATACTGTGTTGTTAAGTGAAGACAAACGGGAGCTGCAGGGCTTGGTGGATGAGTTTGAGAGAGTGTATATGAAACGGAATCTAAACGTGAATGTAGGGAAGAGTAAAGTTATGGTGTTTGAGAAAAGTGAAGTCAGTGAATGTACAGTGAGGCTGGATGAGGAGGAAATGGAAAATGTGAATGCGTTCAAGTACTTGGGTAGTGTGATGAGTAAGGATGGAAGTTTAAAGGCTGAAGTGCTTGAAAGGATACAACAAGGAAGAAAGGTTGCTGGTTCCTTGAAAGCAGTGATAAGAAACTGGGAAGTGAGCATGGAAGAGAAAAATTAATACATGACAATATTGTGATACCAACACTAACGTATGAAAGTGAAACTTGGACCTTGCTGGAGGGACAGAAGTAAGAAGTGAGAGCAGTGGATATGAGTTATTTGACAGGAGTCTGTGGAGTCACATGGAGAGACAGACTGACAAATGAAGAAGTGAAGGAGTGTTGTGGTGTGGCTGTGGATCTGATAGGAAATGTTAGGAGAAACACACTGAGGTGGTTTGGCCATGTGGAGAGGACGGAGATTGAGAGACTGACGAGGAGGGTGTATGTGAGTGAGGTGGAGATGGGGAGAACGAGGGAGAGGCCGAGGATGAGATGGAGGGATGGAATGGAGAGGTGTAAGAGAGAGGGGGGGGTGAGCTGGGAGCAGGACACTGAAATGGCGGGGGACAGGGCAACATGGAGGTATCAGAACTCCATATTATAATTACAAATCATAATAGATAGCATGATAGATAGATCGATAGATAAATAGATAGATAGATAGACAGACAGATAGAAGCAGCAAGTCAGGGAATGAGGTAGGTAGTGTGTCTGCGAGAATCGAGCAGTGGTAAACATGCTTACACACTCTAACTCAAGGAATGCTTGATAGGCACACGAACAATGCCTCGTGACCATACACACACATACTCACACACAGGCTTCTAGAACATTTCAACAACAGTGTAACACACGTGACACAACCCCTGCTACACCAGAATTTAGGCAGCAGAGCTCAGAAGGAGGTTAGCCACAGAACCGACAGGTAGTGGAGATAGTGAATAAGAAGAGGGGTCCAACTAGACTTACTTAGTATATTAAGTCTCTGTAATACATACGCTGCTCAACTTAGACTTTCTCTGAAGATAATAAATCAAGATCAACTCCCTGTATTCATCTTTAACTCCTCCTGCTCTTCAATTAACTCGACTCACCTATTACAAGAATTAAGAGTTACATATATTAAAATGTTGGCTACAAAGCTTTAACATTAAATGGTGACAGCGGTGGGATGATTGGATTCCTAGAGTAGAAGCCTCAATTAATGGATCTATAAATAAATCCACAGGTGACACACCACATTTCATTATATTTGGGACAGATAAAAAACTACCATATGAGCTCCTAAAAGGTGACAGCCTGCCCATATACAATTACGATGATTACTCTAAATTCCGTTTACGTGAATTCCAGGACATACACAAAAGGGTAAAAAAAAAATTGACGATGTCCAAGGAAGAAATGACGGAGGCATTTAATAAAAAGGCAAGAGATTCGCATATCAGCTTAGGAGACATTGTTTATGGTATCATTCATACGAAAGACAATAAATTATCCCCAAAATTTGAGGGCCCATACAGAGTAATTAATATAAAAGCAAACAAAGTTTTAATTAAGTCACTGTCAAGTGGCGAAGAGAAACAAGTTCATATTGACCATTTAAAACGAGTTTCAAGGGAACTATCCAATAATTATTCAGACTCGGATACAACCGAACAAACGAACGTAACTCATGAAACCAATCAAGAAAACAACAATAATTACAAAAATAAATTAAGGTCGTACACCAAACAATCAAACACAGGTGCAACTGTTCCAATAAAATCTACAGTACATCATTTACGAAATTTAAATATCGATTTAAACTCCTTCTATAAATGAAATATCAATCAAGTTATTGTTCTACATTAGTCAACCGTAACGCACATCATCACTGTCATCGACCACAGCATGACCATATTAGAAAATTTTTTTGTCGGTAGGTAGCGATGAAGGGACTTATGCTATGGATTCTCCTCTACATAGCAAGAGGATATGCGCACTTAAACCCCCAACACATAGTACGGCAAGGATGCCTCATAGCTCCAACGGCCACGACGTCAATCGTGAAAGACGTCATGAGTACTGAAATAAATCTGGATTACTTGTATGAATTACCTTCTTACCTAGAAAATATCGCAAGACCAATGAGAACCCTGGACTTCATGATAGGAAGCTATGTTTCACAAGCACATAACACAAAGGAAGTGGATGAAATAGTGAGGTTAGCGAAATGGAAAATAGAACAGGCTAAGTCAACTATGCTTATCATGATCCAAGATCTCCCATCTTATGGAACGGAGGTACTGAGCGACAGGAACAACATCACACGTACTCGCCAAAAGCGCGGTTTGTTCGACCTGGGTGGCGCAGTTCTTGGGAACATCTTTGGATTGGCTACAGAGGAAGACCTTAAAGAAATAAACAACAAATTTAATAAAATAGCTCAGGTACTAACGTACCAAGATAAATTCATCACAGGACATAACTCAGCGATGAAGACAATTGTGAAAAATCTGAATAAGGCGGAAAACATAGCTCTCGAAAGTGTGGATAAAATATACTACATGGAAGATAACATAACACTTTTTCAACACCTCCATCATCACGGAACACATTGACACAATTCTTCTCCAGTTAGACAACACTAGAGTTCGTTACAGGGCACTTATGCAAGGAATTTCGAATGCCGGTGATGGCAAGATCACAATTGACTTACTTCCAGTTCATAAGCTACGTCAGATAATTAGTCAAGGCATACATAAACATAAATTGAAGCCCTTGCTGCGAAGTAGGAAATTCATGCAATATTATCCATATTTAGAAGCAACACTAACACCAACATCAGTAGTAGTTCATGTACCATTTATAACTGATGACCTGTTCACAGTATACCAAATACACCCCTTCCCTTCTAAGAATAATAACACTTTGGTCATCATCAACATCAACACAGACACCGAACTCATCATGGTCTCCAAGAGACGGAACACTGTCACTTTCGCAAGTGAATCAACGATTGAAAGAAAGTGCCGCACATCCTTACATGCTGTTCACCTTTGTCCTGCATATATGTTCACGTTTCAGTCTACTGATACAGTTCCTTGTGAAATGGCTATCATAGGAAATCTCAATATTCATAATCATTGCAATTTCACTCTTGCTCCAGATAAGCTTGTACACCATCAACGCATTGGACACTCACAGTTTTTTTATTTCACTCATAACACATCAGTTTATATAGTCTGTCCAGATATACCACCATCTCATACTTCAGCCTCAGGATTATACATAGCACAAGACTACTGTGCGGTATTTACACCATCCATGTCCACTTTATCCACCATCCATCACTAAGCCATCCTCAATCATACACACAAACATTTCCACCCACTGCCTGATATGGACTTAAACATGAGCATAAGTATTAAGGTGGCCTCACCTAAGTTTGAAACTAAGCAACTGATCAATGAAACAATGAAGCCCTGGGAAGATTTGAGTTTGAATATGTTCAACCCATATTATGTTTATAGCCCAGCACCTATTGTCTTTATAATCTTCTGTATTGTATTTGCAGTAGTGCTGTTCGCAATGCACAGAATGCATGCAAGAATCGCAAATTTGGAGTCAGTATTTCGTGGGGGTAGAATTAGCATCCACACCAACCCCCCTGTATGAAGTGTACATATTTTGTATATAGTATTAATTATATATATATATATATATATATATATATATATATATATATATATTTATATATATATATATATATATAAGAAGAAGAAGAAGAATGACCCATGATATAAAAGTATACAAGTAACATTATCTCAGTATGAAATATTATTATACCTTACCATAATGTTAACTTTGAACTATTAATTTTTTTGCATATATGTATTTTACTATTATACATACACATTTTACAAAAATGACATACAATTACCAGTTTAACCATATTCAATTATGTATACAACTTGTTTAAAATGTATTATTACTGAATCATTACAATATTATACCTATACAATATTATAATCAATATTATGAGTTAAGAAGAAGACTATTATGTATTAAATTAGCATATGTCAATGATGATTGCTGTCGGAGGACCTCCAGCTACGTGACAGCGCGATATCAGAACTCCATATTATAATTACAAATCATAAATAGATAGCATGATAGATAGATAGATACATACATAGACAGACAGAAGCAGCAAGTCATGGAATGAGGTAGGTAGTGTGTCTGCGAGAATCGAGCAATGGTAAACATGCTTACACACTCTAACTCAAGGAATGCTTGATAGACACACGAACAATGCCTCGTGACCATACACACACATACTCACACACAGGCTTCTAGAACATTTCAACAACAGTGTAACACACGTGACACGACCCCTGCTACACCAGAATTTAGGCAGCAGAGCTCAGAAGGAGGTTAGCCACAGAACCGACAGGTAGTGGAGAGAGTGAATAAGAAGAGGGGTCCAACTAGACTTACTTAGTATATTAAGTCTCTGTAATACATACGCTGCTCAACTTAGACTTTCTCTGAAGATAATAAATCAAGATCAACTCCCTGTATTCATCTTTAACTCCTCCTGCTCTTCAATTAACTTGATTCACCTATTACAAGAATTAAGACTTACATACATAAAAATGTTGGTTACAAAGCTTTAACAGAGGCGATTAGTTTGTGGCCAACCCTTACGGAATTAAGACATCTGGCAATTTATATATATATATATATATATATATATATATATATATATATATATATATATATATATATATATATATCCTATCTATCTATCTGTCTGTCAATCTATCTATCTATATCTATATCTATCTATCTATCTATATCTATATCTATCTATCTATCTATATCTATCTATCTATATATATATATATATATATATATATATATATATATATATACAGTGTGTAACGCGACGTATGACAAAAACTTACACCATTGATCTAACATGAAATTTTGAGGGTATTTTGTTCTATAACATATACTCTCTGCGACCCCAGTTCAGTACCCAGCATTCGGCTTTTAAGTGTTAAAGTTTGGTGGGTAGCATGCGCCATTGGGTGGGAGCTTCGCAGGGCGAAGGGAGACGAGTATTATTAGCTCATACTGTACTGTACATAAGAATACCATTTCCTATCAGTAGAAACGAGTTTTAAGAAGAAACTTTACGAAGTCTATTGACTCTTTAACATCGTCATGCATTTCTGCAATTCTTTTGCACAAATCGACTGTAAATTAAGGATTAAATTCAAATTTTATGGCTTGTGAGGGAGAAGGGAGGGAGGAGAGGGGCTGGTGTGTTGTTGCCAGTTATGTAATATGTGGTTTGTAGGATATTGCTAGCAGCATTATCATAACACCCACAGCTCATTCAGTGGAAAGACATTAGTATAGGTAGTGACTAGCATCACACTTAGTCAGGAGTAATATTATTAATTACAATTTTTCTGCTGCAAGTAAACGTGGCACCAGTGCTTTCATATGATGTTGACGTGAGAAAAGTGACACAGGATTGCCAATGTAACGACTATGCAGCTAGACCTATTTTTTGCTTCTACCTAGCGGCACTACTTAACATCTGACAACATGGTATCTAGCTACATTTTGGATATTATTTGCCATTTTTAGGTAATATTCTAGAGATTTAATCGTATTTTCTAGCGATGTTTTGCAGTGTTTACTATCTAGCGACATTCTAGCAGGTTTTCATGACTAAACTAGCGAGACTGATGATCAGGACTTGGCAGCCCTGCGTCCAGCGTCATTTGAACGGGAAAATTTGCAGGTGAGGCACGCACTTCAAATATTGTTCTCCGTTTTCAGCTGTTCACTGGGCTCATGAAACAGCATGCCACGTACGTATAGCAATCAAGAATATGCAGATATCGTTTATTTTTACGGATTCTGCGATGGTAATGCCAGTGTTGCAGAGAGGAATACAGGTGGAGATACCCAATGGCGCCACGTTTACTTGCAGCAGAATAATTGTAATAAATAGTAGTCTTCCTGACAAAGTGAGGCTAATCGCCCATTACAATAACGTTTTTCCACTGAATGAGCTGTGGGTGTTACGAAAATGCTGCTAGCAATATCCTACAAACCACACATTACGTAACTGGCAACAACACACCAGCCCCTCTCCTCCCTCCCTTCTCCCTCACAAGTCATAAAATTTGAATTTAATCCTTAATTTACAGTCGATTTGTGCAAAAGAATTGCAGAAATGCATGACGATGTTAAAGAGTCAATAGTCTTCGTAAAGTTTCTTCTTAAAACTCGTTTGTACTGATAGGAAATGGTATTTTTATGTACAGTACAGTATGAGCTAATAATACTCGTCTCCCGTCGCCCTGCGAAGCTCCCACCCAATGGCGCATGCTACCCACCAAACTTTAACACTTAAAAGCCGAATGCTGGGTACTGAACTGGGGTCGCAGAGAGTATATGTTATAGAACAAAATACACTCAAAATTTCATGATAGATCAATGGTGTAAGTTTTTGTCATACGTCGCGTTACACCCTGAATATATATATATATATATATATATATATATATATATGAAGCATGTCATTTTCCCATTCGTTGCAATTAGTCTCTCTATTTTCTTCTGTCACCTGAGATTTATTCTGTTAAAAGCTCTGTCATAAAGCACAAATGAATTTTAACTCCCAGTGTATACATTTTCGTCCTGTCTTCATGCCGACGTTTCCTCGCCAGGCTGATGTGGCGTGAAGTGATTAGAATGGATCTAATGTGGGCTGTAAATTAATGATAATAGACTTAAAAGTAATTACATGAATTTAACAGAATTATCCTGACATCTGTGTTGGATATGATGGGTCCGATCTGGCCTGGTGGTTTCTGAATTAATCTAACTGGGAACTCAACAAGTCTATGACACTTACGTAACTGGGACTGAACAGACCTTGACTGAAACTGAAATAACTTGACTGGACTTCAGTATACGTGAATGGGCATGAATTTACCTGAACTGACCTAATTGCAGTGTCATCATCTGGCCGTAAACGACGTTACTACACCACAGTGATCATGACGTCACTGGGTATTATTTATCAATCTATACTAGGTTCACGGTAGGACCGGACCCTCTTATAGGGTGAGTCATAGTCAGAAGCACGAAATACTAATGGTTATTTGTAGGAAGAGTGATGCATGTGAAAATCGAAGTTTTGTAATGGCTATGTTGGTGAGTGTCAAAATGTGTAAATGATATCAATGGAACCGAAAGGGTGTGGACTGTGTATGAGTCAAATAGATTTTGATGAAAATGAAGTTCAGCTGATCCACCTTTTCTGCCCTTAATGACCTAGAGCAGCTTGTACAGCACCCTACCCGTATCCCTGACCGCCTTGGAGAGAGCTCCAACATACTTGATCTCTTCCTTACAACTAATCCTTCTGCTTACACTGTTAGTCTTTTCTCTCCGTTGGAGTCCTCCGATCACAACCTTATCACCTTAACCTGTCCTATCGCTCTGGTACGGCCTGCGGACCCTCCAAAAAAACGTCGTCTCTGGCACTTTGGAGCTGCGGATTGGGAGGCCCTCAGGCAGTACTTCTTTGATTTTCCCTGGAATGATTATTGCTTCCATGGCCGGGAGCCAGCTGGGTGTGCCTTGCGCATTACGGAGGTTATTCTCTCGGGCATGGAAGCATACATTCCTTTCTCATATCCTTTGACTAATGCACGAAAGCCTTGGTTTAATCACGCTTGTTCTAATGCTGTCCGCAACAAGGAGAGGGCCTATAAAAGGTACCAGAGCCAACCCACCCCTGAATCACATCTTTTATACATATGTGCCCGGAATCGTGCTAAGTCTGTTCTTCGCTCTGCTAAAAGTAATTTCATCCTTACAAAATGCTCTCAACTCTCTAACTCGAACTCTTCCTGCTCCTTCTGGCACCTTGCCAAAAACCTTTCTAACAACTTTACCTCATCATCCTTCCCTCCACTTTTCTACTCTGATGGCTCTGTAGCTATTTCTTCTACTGATAAAGCAGATCTCTTCGCTCACACTTTCTCCCCCAATTCCACCTTAGACGATTCCGGTGCTGTTCCTCCATCACTTCCCCCCTCTGACTTCCTCATGGCTAACATTAAAATTTCTTCAGCTGATGTATTTTCTGCCATTGCTGGCCTCAGTACTAATAAGGCATATGGGCCTGATGGAGTCCCTCCTGTTGTTCTCAAGAACTGTGCTTCTGTGCTTACACCCTGCCTAGGCAAACTCTTTCGCCTTTGTCTGTCAACTTGTACCTTTCCTTCTTGCTGGAAGTTTGATCTCATTCAGCCAGTCCCAAAGAAGGGTGACCATTCCCAACCCTCCAACTATCGTCCAATTGCTTTAACATCCTGTATCTCAAAAGTTTTTGAGTCTATTCTTAATAGAAAAATTTTAAACCATCTTTCCTATCACAACCTTCTTTCTGATCGTCAGTATGGGTTCCGTCAGGGACGCTCCACAGGCGATCTTCTCACCTATCTTTTAGACTCCTGGTCATCCTCCATTCGGGACTTTGGCGAAAGCTTTGCCATTGCACTTGACATCTCAAAGGCTTTCGATCGAGTCTGGCCTAAATCTTTAATTTCCAAACTGCCCTCTTACGGTTTCTATCCTTCTATCTGTGCCTTCATCTCTAGCTTCCTTTCTGGTCGTTCTATAGCCACTGTTTTAGACGGCTATCGTTCTTCTCCTAGATCTATTAACAGTGGTGTTCCTCAGGGCTCTGTCCTATCACCAGCTCTCTTCCTTTCATTCATCAATGACCTTCTAAGCTGTACATCTAACCCTATCCACTCATACACTGATGACTCCACCCTTCACCTTTCCATTTGATTCCCACAACGTCCATCTCAGCAGTTACTTCAACAGGCAAGGGATGAGGCTATGGCACACCTAATGTCTGACTTGGCTCATATCTCTGACTGGGGTAAAAATAATCTGGTTGTTTTTAATGCAGCAAAGACTCAGTTTTTGCACCTATCAACCCAACAAAATCTTCCACAAGTATACCCACTTATGTTTAATAATACTCATCTTAATCCTGCATCATCATTAAACATGCTTGGGGTTTCACATGCTGGGGACTTGTCTTGGAAAGATCATATTACATCTCTTGTAAAATCTGCTTCCAAGCGATTGGGTGTGTTAAGCTGACTCCGTTCCTTCTTTGCCCCTGCACAATTGTTGACTCTATACAGGGGTTTTATCCGCCCCTGCGTGGAGTATAACTCTCATGTGTGGGGAGGCTCCCCACATACAGCTCTTCTCAATAGGGTGGAGTCAAAGGCTTTTCGTCTCATTAACTCTCCCCCTCTTACTGACTCCTTTCAACCTCTGTCTGTTCGCCGCAGTGCTGAATCTTTATCTCTTTTCTATCGCTACTTCAATGGTCACTGTTCCTCTGAACTGTCTGCATGCATTCATCCACTTCTATGACGGGCGCATAGCACCCGTCTAGCAGCAAACTCTCACCCCTTTTCTGTCCATCTCCCTAATGCAAGAGTTAACCGTTACTCCCAGTCCTTCATTTATGCAACAGGTCAACTCTGGAACTGTCTCCCTCTGTCTGTATTTCCTGCTTCCTATGATCTCCAGTCTTTCAAATGCAGTGTGTCCAGGCATCTCGAAATGAATGGATCTTGAATCTGGTTCTCTCTTGTATTTTGTTTTTCTCTTGGAAGGAACAGTTTTGCGGGCTCATAGCCTTTACTTCCTTCTTCCTCACATAAAAAAAAAAAAAAGCTCAAATGTTATTCAAAGTCAACATTTACTATTATCATTCACCTTTTGATTTCATTGTTGATTTTCGTTTAACCGTTTGCCTTCCGAAAAAACAAGTAACTTTCGACTCGCGCCAAGCCTGTGTCAGTGGTAAATTGGTACCAGACATCAGCTGACAAAGTCGGCCACACATAATGTCTCATAAGATCATTATTTCTGATTTTCTTTTTAAAAGGCAAATGTTATGCTCTCTTGGATACCCAGTCAAATGAATAACTATAAAAATATTTAACATCAGTAGGTGCAGTGCTATAACAATTTTATAATACTGTTGAAACTTTTGGCAGTTTGGAGATTAGCAAAAATTCTATTTTACACAGTCAGGTTAATTTTCCATGAGGATTTCAAAAAAAAATATAATTGATTATTTGTAAGTTTTAATATTTCCACAAAATTGCACTATTAGAGTGGCTTCTGTTCACCCACCTGCTGGTCTGAGGAGCAGATTTTGACTGTTCTTAATATCCTAGTAGTATTAATAATCCCAAGGCGGCTTCGTAGTTCCTTTTCTTTTGCGATATATTTTGAAAATTACCCTTTACCTTCCCTTTAGGAAGGGAAGAGGTTGTGTAGATCAGATATTCATTCTCAGATCTTTAGTGGAAAAGTTTCTAGAGAAGGAAAAGAAATTGTATGCGGCTTTCATGGATTTGGAGAAAGCATATGACAGGGTGGATAGACTAGGATTGTGGAAAGTGTTAAGAATATATGGAATAGATGGGAAGTTGTTGAATGCTGTGAAGAGTATGTACGATGGTGCGAAGGCTGCAGTGCGTGTGGATGGTGAACTAAGTGAATTTTTCTCTTTGAAAGTTGGGTTGAAACAGGGATGTGTCATGTCTCCATGGTTGTTCAATCTGTACATGGATGGGGTAATAAAAGAGGTACAAGGTAGGGTAGTGGATGTTGGAGTGGCCCTGGTGAGAGAGGATAGTGTTTGGAAACTCCCTGTACTGTTGTTTGCAGATGATACCATGTTGTTGAGTGAAGACGAAGGGGAGCTGCAAGGCTTGGTGGATGAGTTTGGGAGAGTGTGTAAGAAACGGAATCTAAAGGTGAATGTAGGGAAGAGTAAAGTGATGGTCTTTGAGAGAGGTGAAGTCAGTGAATGTACAGCGAGGTTGGATGGTGAGGAATTGGAAAATGTGAGTACGTTTAAGTACTTGGGTAGTGTGATGAGTAAGGATGGAGGTTTGGAGGGTGAAGTGCTTGAAAGGGTACAGCAGGGAAGAAAGGTTGCTGGTTCTTTGAAAGCAGTGATAAGAAACAGGGAAGTGAGCATGGAAGTGAAAAAGTTACTACATGACAGTATTGTGATACCAACTCTAACGTACGGAAGTGAAGCTTGGACGTTGTTGGAAGGACACAAGTCAAGAGTGAGAGCCGTGGAAATGAGTTATTTAAGAGGAGCCTGTGGAGTCACATGGAGAGACAGGCTGACGAATGAGGATATAAAGGAGCGTTGTGGTGTTGGTGTGGATGTGATAGGAAGCGTTATGAGGAACACACTGAGGTGGTTTGGCCATGTGGAGAGGATGGAGGGTCAAAGACTGACGAAGAGAGTGTATGTGAGTGAGGTGGAGGGGGAAAGAGGGAGGGGGAGGCCGAGGATGAGATGGAGAGATGGGGTGGAGAGGTATATGAGAGAGGGGGGTGTGAGTTGGGAGCAGGGGAGTGAAATGGCGGGGGACAGGGCGACTTGGAGGCGATTTGTTTGTGGCCACCCCAAACGGGATTGAGGCGTCTGGCAATAGATAGATAGATAGACCCTTTACCATTGTTTTCTGATATTTATATGGTTTTATCAGGGGACTCACCTATTATCAATAACACAAAAGAGAAGACTGAGGTGCAATGTGCTGAATAAGTCGAAAAAGAAGTGTTATTAAGATATCAAAAGGCCTTTAAAATATAGTCCCCAAGTGTTCTTGATCTCTCGCTTCATTCTCTCCCTTAAACAATAAAGGGGCATTACCACCAGCTGCAGGTTTAAATATCCGGCAAGGCTTGGGTTCAGATGGGTTCAGACTCTACACGTAAGTTTCCCAAATATTTAACTGTGTCTACTTCATTCTCGTGTCAGTTCGGTTATGTTCTCTTCAGATGCATTTCACCAGACAAGGAACTATACTGAGCCTCTCTCAGCATAATACTATCCACCAGTATCCAGTGAGTGGTAAAGGTGTCAGACAGAGAGGGAAAATGTGTATAATCGTGACAGCATGTATGATACCCGTACGATCAAGATCAGTGTCAAGGGACCGTATTCTTGTCGGTTAAGGAAGCTCCCTGACTCCATTTCCTAAGCGATTTATTTTGTCTCTTACACTCTAGTCCCCTCTTGTTACGTAATTCCTTCTAATATCGCCATACTCTGCAAAAATAACGTAGAAAAGGATATTAATCAGGCATATCCAAAAATAAATAGTTAAGGAAGAGGTGTTAGGGCGCCTCCTCAACCGACGGGAATAATAGCCATTGTGTCACGGAAGGGGGCTGGGGTAGAAGAGCTCAAGGAAGAAGATGTGGAGACTGATGACTGCTCCTCCCACCACCACCACCAGCGTCCCCTGTGATGGAGGATATGAATTAGTCTCTTGTGGCTCTCAAAAGATGGGTCGCAACGCAGAGGAGACACAGGAGGAATTTCCATGAGTTGCAGAGACATAGAACAGACCTAATGCTTTTACTGTATCTTATTTATTACACTGAAATTATATAGTTTCACTAATAAACCAAGGTAAGTTTTATACGGGTTATGTACTCTATCTGCATGCAGAATGTTATTACAGCTGTTACCTCATAATCGAAAGGAAGGCTCCTTGAAATTTTTTCCTCTTACAAATAAATAAATATATATTAAAAAAAAAAAAAATGATAAACAGATAGGTAGGTCCCCATGCACCCCATTAATAGCTGTCAATGCAGTTCCCCTCACTGATCCAGGTATCTTCAGTCACATGCTCATCCAGTTTATCCCTACACCCTGTCTTCGGATTTTGCCTCCAACCCATCACCCCTCCTGCCTACATACTACAGTTGCTGTTTGTTGCCCAGATGTTTAGTGACCCAGATGTTAAGCTACACCGATGTATAGTTATCCAGATGTTTAGTGATCCTGATGTTTAGTGATGTAGATGATTAATTATTCAGATGTTTAATTACTCAGATGATAAGTTACCCTGATGTTTAGCAACCCAGATGTTTAGATATCCATATATTTAGTGACCCAGATATTCTGTAACCAAGATGTTTAGTGATGCAGATGTTTAGTTACCCAGATGTTGGTGATGCCGAATGTAGTGCGAAGAGTAGTTTTCTTTGAGGGGTTGAAACAAGCGGTGTAGTTCGGTGTGTATGATCTAACCCACAGGTCATAAAGGCCAGCTTCCAGTGCCTGCATTATTCTGTTCATAGAAACTTGATTTATAATATTAACCAATCGCAAACTAAATATAATCACCTGCTGTTCTATTAGTCACTCACTATAATTTTACTCACTGTTATATTACACTATAGTTGTACTCACACAAATATTTTACTCACACTATAATATTAATCACTCACTATAATATTAATTACTCACACTATAATATTAGTCACTCATACTATAATATTACTCACACTGTAATATTACTCACACTGTAATATTACTTACACTGTGATATTAATTTCTCACATTGCAATATTTCTTATACTATAATATTAATCTCTCACACTATATTATTACCCCACCGTGTGCCAATGCCGTTTTAAAACGGTCTGACATAATTCCGCAGCCAGTGCCAGTGCTGTTTTAAAACGGTTTAAAATAAAAAACTTCACTGTGACCGCATTTTTCAAGATTCGTGCATAAAAATTTGCAGGTGTGAAAGGTAACTGTTCCTCTACCATCCCCCAGGCTGTCAAGGCCATACTCTCACTCACTCCCCCCCTCACGCTCGCTCTGCCTCACTCTGCCTGTGTGCCTCACCCAGTCCTGTACATAGTGAAGGCATTTTGTAAATATTTTCATGTAAGTGTAAGTTGTAAATATTTTCTTTTAAGTATAAGGACTATATAGTGAAGTCAATTTGTAAATACCTTCTTGTAAGTGCCAGGACTGTACATAATGAAGTCAGGTTGTACCTATCTTCAAGTAAGTGTAAGATAATGCATTCACGGTTAGAAAGACACGCAAATTGTGATAGATCCTGAAGTAATACGTTATCAGATAAGTGTACTGAACATTGCTATACCTTCCCTGCATAAATACCTGAGTATACCTACAATAGAAAATGGCTTTCTCTCACGTATGTGGTGAGCGTGAGAGAGCAGCTATACCTGTACATGAGTATGCAGGACTCAATAAAACTCATTTCCGAGCCTCAATGAGCATTAATGGCGAAATTCGTTGTTTCCACATCAAAATCTATCACTTTAGCCAAAAACAAAGGTTGAGAAATGGCCAGCACTGGGGTGACCCATAGGGCTAAAAATAGCCAGCAGGTTGCAGGTTAATCACTCACAGTGTAATATTACTCACGGTAAATATATTACCCACAGTAATATTAATAACTCACACTATAATATTAATCTTTCACCCTATTCTGTTACTCACATTATAATCTTAGCCTCACTCACTGATCCAAGGAGTCCTGTTAACGTATGGATACGTCGTAACGTTTTGTCATTGTTACTCCCTGCGATGTATCAATATGTTTTACAATCGCAAGGTCCATTATTTGCACATTTTTCAAATTTCGTGCATGACTTTTGGTACGCCAATGGAGGACAAAATCCTCTACCTGCCACCAGGCAGGGAAAACCCAACCCCGCATGACCCCCGCATGCCATTGTCTCAGTCACTCACCTGTTAGCAGTGACCCCTTAAAGACATAGGGTGCCAAGGTCTCTCTGACGACGAAATTCAAGCCGCCCATGATGCCTTCCCAGGCGAAAGTGATTCCCCAGTTGTTGATGATGTGGAGGACAAAGATATGTGGCACTGGAGGAAGAAACAAGCAGCAGTGATAAGGAGGTACTGTCACCAAGGAAGCGGCTGTATGTTACGTACTGTGGGGCTAGAGATGGCCAGCCTGGACCCCAAAACATGTGCACACACCTCTCTCCAGCCTGTGGATGAAGGGTCTGATGAGGACGAGGACGAGGACGAGGATGGAGCCATAGGACGTGGTGTTACCTCGTGGTGGGGAAGGAAGAGGAGTTTGCCACGGGCAGCTGAAGGGGCAGCGAGGAGGAAAATAAGGTATGGGGCTTTTGCTTTGTTTGGGGAAGGCGCAAGTGGTGTGGCGGGAGTGAGTGAAAGTGAAAATGGTGGTGGCAGAGAGGCAGCTCCCAGGCAAGCATGTGGTGCACCTGGGGAGCAAGCAGGTGAGGAGCAGCTGCCCCCTAGCACCTCTTTCTCTCCAAAAAATTTCCGCACTTCCTCCCTACATCCCCATGATGTGGGGTAAGGAAGGAAAGGGAAGGGAAAGGGGAAGGGAAAAGGGAGAGGGAAGAGGGGCGCGAGTGGAGAAGGGCACCACTCTCCACCTCCCCAACCACAGACACCACCCTCTCCCCCCCACCCTGATGAACGCGATGACGGGAATGTTGGTGTGTCGTGGGACTGGAAATATGAGAGTGACTCCACGCTTATCATTCACCAGTTCACAGAGGAGTGGTGGTCTGGCTGTACAGCTCCTGGACTCCATGCAGGCTCCACCGGGGTGGATTTCTTCCACCTATATTTTGGTGAGGAGTTTGTGGAGTGGATTGTGGAGCAAACCAACATATTTGCAAGCAGCCAGCACTGTGAAAGCGAGCGTGAAGGTACAACAAGCAGGCTGTCTCAACAATATGACTACCCAATTACCACAGATTACATGTTCATCCTTTTTGCCCTGGGTCTCTTGATGGGTATTGTACGGAAAAGACAAATTTTGGAATACTGGTCTATGGACCCTATGACCAACACACCTTTTTTGGGGAAGGTAATGGGTCAGAATAGATTTCAGCAAATTCTGAGCCGCCTCCACTTTTATGATGCTGACAACCCTGCAAATGCTAATAACACCGATAGAATAAGGAGAATAAGGATGGTATTTGATCACATGCAGGAAGAGTTCCACTCCTCCTTCTATCTTTACAGTGACTTGGTCATAGACTAGAGTCTTGTGTTGTGGAGAAGCAATGTTTCTTTTCGCCAGTACATACCCAGCAAGAGACACCGTTTTTGGGTTCAAGATCTTCGTTATGTGTGACTGTAAGACTGGTTATGTGTAAGACCTAGTCTTGTACATTGGCGCACAGACAGACATAACAATAAATAAAAGGACTGGACTCTCAGGGGCCATGGTGAAGACCATGATAAAGCAGTACTTTCATCATGGTCACGTCTTGTACTGTACTTAGACAACTGGCACATTAGCCCCCTTCTTGCTCGGTACCTCCACCTTCACGACACCGGAGTCTGTAGCACTGTGATAAAAAAAATGCCAGCTTATGGTCAAGGTTGGGAGAAAACTCGACAAGAATAAGTTTTTTTTTTTTTTTTTTTTTTTTTCAAAGCTAATAACATCCTCGCCACCGTGTGGAATCAAAACGGAAGTTTTCCTCCTGTCAACGGTACATCACCCACTGATGCACCCCACAAACTCCATGGATTACCACAGCGAGAGGAGGCTCCACGTCTGGAAACTGGAGTCAGTGCTGGACTACAATGTGAACATGAGGCAAGTAGACTAGTCTGAATCCATGATTTCCAGTGTGGAATGTGCCAGGACCACCATGTAGTGGTACAAAAAGTTACTTTTCCACGTGCTCAATATCACGGTCCTCAATGCCCACCACCTCCACGCCTTGACTATGGGAACTTCTGAGACCTTTGAGGGGTTTGTAAGGGAGCTGCCTCGAGAAATAATCGCAAAATGTGCATAGGACAGGCCCCACCGCCATCCCCGCCCCGCCACTGCCGCCCAGACTCTCCTAGCCTCTCAGGACGCCACTTCCCTACCACCACCCCTCCTCAACTGAACTGTCCTAGACACCAGCGCTGCTGCCACGTATGCAGTCACTCAAAAGTGAGAGAAACCACTCAGAGAAAAGACACGAGGTACAAGTGTGTTGATTGCAACATAGGCTTGTACGAAGAGCCATGTTTCAAAGAATACCACACCTTAGTGCATTATTGATACTGTGCGTCTTGCAATAATATGATGCTGACGATAATAGTAAGACCTGTAAATATCCGGTAATATGACGCTCACTATAATAGTAAGTCCTGTAAATATGTGATAACAGTTCTATAAGGTAGGAACTGATAGAATGTTAGTGGAAAAGTATAATGTAGGTGGAAAAATAGAATGTAAGGTGAAACAATAGTCATAATGAGTCATTTGTACAAGATCTTGGCAATTTTCATGTGACTGGTGAAAGGAACAATGCTTATATCGCCTATATTTTTGTGTGAAAACCAATATATCCTTGTACTACATGTATATTTGTACCAAATTAATAAATATTTATGCATTTTGAGTGATTTCCAATACTTTCCCTTACCACAGAAAAAGTGAAAGCAGCAGCGTGGCTCTAGAGAACACGGTAATGGGTGTGCGGAGGGTCACCTGTTTAGACCACTTCTAAGCTTAGGTGAGCACCTTCTCTTTGAACTGCCATTGTTTCTCACAAAAAGCAGAGGTTTGAGCAAAAAAACAATCCAAAATCTGCCGGGATTGAGGGGGGGGGGCAGTGGTGAAATATCTGCCAGGATGCAGTGGGTTAATATTACTCATACTATAATAATACTCACACTAAAATATTACTTAGACTATAATACTACTCACACTAAAATATTACTCACACTATAATATTACTCACACTGAAATATTACACTATGATATTAATCATTCACTATAATACGTCTCAACCTCACTTCTAAGAAGGATATTACCCATAATTAAAAAAATTTTCAGTGTTTCTTAATATGTCCCTCAGGGCCGGTCAACACACAAGGCACAGTACAAGAAGGAGATCCAGTCAAATGAAGCAATGAATACACTCTATGCCATATTTAACTGTCTGCACATTATGTTGTAAAAGGAAATATGCAGTATTATTTTTTCTTATCACTTTTACGACTTTACTCATTATCCGACGTCATATTTCAGTACCTCTATGATCCACATCACAGGGGGTATCATAAGGACAGTTTGACTGTGCAAGCTCCCTCTGCCAATTTGTTGCGCACTACACTCTCCCAACATCCCCACCCTGCAACAGTCTCTCCTACCTGTTTAGTGCTGGGTCACAGGAGGTCGTGACCGCCTTGCGGTGACACGCCCTACTGCACTCATACACCATGTTACGTAAACTTGCGTCAAAGACATCATGTTTGTTATAATTGGAATCGGTATTATGCTTGGCCAGGATGGGTAAAAATTCTTCTGTATTGCCTTCCAATCACAAAATGGATTTTCAAACAGTTGCTTTGATCGATGACTTCTCAATACAGCATGCTCTCCCTGCATCGTGACTCTCAAGACAAGCTGCTTTACATCAGGTGGAATATGAAGATCAACAGATATTGTGGGCGATCTGAAGGTGGCTACGATCCTTGTGAACAGTGAAATTACCCAGATGATCAAGAAGTCTGGCAGATGTTACACAGGGATCTATCTTTGGCATCGCCACATTTCTTTTCTTATATGTCAAGTTGCTTTTATGTTGTCTTGATCCGGTTTTAAAATTAGCAACCACAAACCACAGTCTTTGCAAAATGACCCTAGATTATATGCATTGTTGTTATCGGTACTAGTTATATCAGGTATCCATGGGTATAAGTGGGCATAGACTATAGCACCAGTCGAACAGGGCAGTACTCCCAAGGTGGATGGAAAGCTGATGAAGGGGACAGCACGTTTCATCGGGTCCTAGGGACTAGCTTCCAACCATTCTTCTTTGCTGAACTTTTTCAGTGTTTCAGTAATGCATAGAGTAGGCCAGCATACTCTCCTACACAGTTTCCTCTAACTGTCAACACTAAAGTACTTGCATATTACATATCACATTTCCTTTCTCAAATTTAACGAAAAAAATGGCATTTCAACAATCAGCCTTGGAGTCCCCAGTGGGGGAAGGGACCATAAAAGCCACCAACATCTGCCCGTCTTCCGGTGACGGCTTGGAATCACTGCCTGACTCACTTCTTCATTTTAGTAACATTTGCAGCATTTCATCTAATCTTCTCTTTGTTGAACACCAGCTGTCTTCCCCTAAGCATCAGTTTCTTTAACTTTCTGAGACCCAATTGTCTGAGGTGAGGGACAGCAAACCCTGCTCTGTATCCTCCTACTTTCTCTATAGTCACTTCAAAGCCAAAGATGGCTGTTGTGTATATGTATGCAACAACATATCTTGCTCTCGTGTTCCTAAACTTAAATCTTCTGAATTCTCTACCGTCTGGCTTCGGCTACCCCGCCATTCTTTTATTTAATATATCTCTGTTGTTTACTTATCCCCTAATTCTACTGACTGATTTTTATTTTACTATCTTACTTCATAGATATTTCAGTAGAGGGTGAGATTTGTGTTTCTGTGAGGAATAGGGCCAGAGGGGATATGGACTGTAGGAAAAAATGAACTGAATTTAAATTGGTACTAAGACCACGGATGTTGGTGAAGAATAAGGCAGCACTTTCACTTCCCCGCTGACGGGCATGACCTGAAATTGCACTAGTCACTGCCGGCACAGTCGCATAATGGCTACCGGGAGGACCCTATGATATACTACCGGTGGTGGCAATCCGAGGTACTACCTCGTTAGAAAGTAATATTGCAGCGGCCATTGCTAATGAGAGTGGGAATAGAAGATGTGATGTCTTATGTGCATGTAGTGTAGTGTAGACAGTTGAAGGTAGAGGTATTAAGAGAGTATGCTGGCCTACTCTCTGTGTAAATGAAAGCACTGAAAATGTTCAGCAAAGGGGGATGGTCAGGATCAAGTCCTGAGGGCTGGTGAAACGGGAGATCCAGCTCTCCCTATCACCAGCTTGCTATCCACCTCGGGAGTACTGCCCTGTTCGACTGGTGCTACAGTCTACTCCTCATACCAATTCTACCCAGTCCCACGTTTGCGACTTAATATTAGCTGATATGGATTTATTCATACCAAGTCAACAGTTCACTAAAAGATCGAACTCTCCAAAATGGTTTGATAGCACTGTGCCAGAGTAACAGCCCAAAAGTCATTAGCATATAACTCTTATGTAAAATCAAAAACCTCTGAATCACTCTTTCAATTTAAAATTGCTAGAAACCATGCAAAAGCTGTAATAAATCTCGCAAAATCAAACTTTCTTCAAAATCAAGCATCAAAAGTACTTAACAACCCTAATGACAATAGAATATTCTGGTCAACTCTCAATTCTTTCAATAATAATATTATGTCCTCACCCCACACTGCCACAAGGCTCCAACAGCAGTAGTACAGTACAGGAAGGACGTTGCCTTCCTATTGTCAGCCTTTAAGTGTACAGTACACATGATCAGCTGAGGCGAAAATAAACACTTGCTCCTTAAAGTTCACTGTTTTTATTTTCCAAATAATTCCACTTAATTCTTTCCAACTTCACTGTTCTCAGTAATTACTGGAGCTATACACACTTTACTAACTGCTATTACACTTAATACAACACTTCAAAGGTATTACACTTAATGCTTGACACTTCACTGTTTTCTCAACTTCCAGTGATATACAAACTTCAATAACCCGTCACTGTTTGCCACTGTTTTCAGAAGTACCAAAAATGTACAATCTTCACTGACACTCCACTGAACCAAAACCGACCGCACTTCACTCAAACTGACCTGACACCCGACTAAACTCGTTCTAGTCTCTTATCCATCCTTATATAAACTTGCGTTGTTCGAGAATCATCTGCATTCTACGAGAACAACAGATGCCAACTCAGAGACATCAAAACATGCTAGAGTTGTCTTTTTACATAACACCTTAAATCATTTACCATATGAACTTAAAATACATAATTCAACAAGCAATCACTTAAATAAAACATTATAGAGAAAAAGAGCACAAAAATTAATGCATAACTTACGAAACAACTACGCTCACAAACAACAGGCAAACTGGCAAGTCTGATGACTCGTACTGGAACTTGCGGTACAAGAAACGTCTCGAAGGTAGGAGACTACCTAACTGGCAAATCTCCCTTCGTAACACTACTCACTCCCTAGTTCTTTGTCGTCCCGACAAAACTACACAGTATATACAAAGATAAACTCTAATCCTAATGAAACATCCAACTGTACACAAAATAATCATTCAACTTATCAGGTCTTGTTCTATGCCGCTTCTGACGATGTTCTTGTTCCTCCACACAGTAACCTCCTCCTGGAAGGTCTTGGTCCTCTTCTTGACACAGCACACATCACAGGCCCGACATTATTCTTCAACATCCTGACGCATGCCACTCAGGTAGAACTTGTGTCGCAGCTGGCTTAGAATTGTCTTCACTCCCAGGTGCCCACTGGTGATCTTGTTACGGGACTCATCCATGATCTCTGACCTCATCTTCTTCAGAACCACCAGTTGCCAACACTCGCTGAGGCCATTGAGCATCTCCCACTGACACTCCAGTAGTCCGTTGCAACAAAGAAGGTCCCACTGACTCCAGCAGCTCTTGGTCACAGGGCCCAACCTGGAAACTCCTCCCCATGATGGTTGCACTGCACTCCGCTGCAGTCACTCCAGCACCAGTTGCAAATCTGCACCCTCCATCTCCATCCTTCCCAGGTCTTCTCTGTCCGACGCCGGCCCTGTCACTACAGTACAGCAGCATTTCTTCCTACGATTCCCATCCCTTCTACGCTGCATGTCGTCTGTCCTTCTGTCTTCTCGCACACTATTCATCAAGGTTCTCTTGCGTTTCTTCAGTGGTGGGTCTTCTGCAGCCTTCTTCTTATCATCCAAACCATGCTGATCCGCAAGTAACTCAAACTGTGCACGGTAAACTTCCCAAGATACTCTACCATCACTTTCTTGAGGTTCCTTCTTAACTGGATCCCCATTATTGCCATGCACATCTCTGGTTTGGGGCCTAAAAACTGAGGCATCATAGTTATGTCCAAGACTTGAACCTCCAACAAACTGATTAATCAACCATGCAATACCATCTCCAGATGCCTGGGATCCGCCAAGATTCACCATACACTGTCCACTCTTTTCATATGCTCTCTGTACACTAACCTGAGGCTCAGCAGTGCAATACTTCTCTACAGCCTCAATTTTCTCACTGATTATTTTCACATGGTCGACTGCATGCATCAACTGGTTATCTACATGCGTCTGCACTCTATCACTATTCCCTCATTAATCATCAGCTGGTTGTCCACATGCTGTTTGCACTCTGTCACTATTTCCTCACTAATTGACTTCAACTGGTCGTCTACATGCTGTTTGCATTCAATCACATTATTGCTTACCCATACTTCTGCTGCCATAGTTCAGCGTATACCTCCTCCTTCAGTTGTACCTGTTCTTCCTTCACTTCCCGCATGAAAGCATCTAGCTGTCCTTGCATCCTCAGTTATAGTTCCCTCTGTTGCTCCTGTAATGAAGCTATTCATATCGCTCTTTCTCCTCTTCGTTCTGTGCCTGCAATTGTTCTTTGATTTCTTGCTGTCCTGCATTCTGTGCTGCCAGTAGTTGGGCACTTTGTGCTTGTAATTGTTCTTCATATTCGTTCCTGAGCTCTTCACTTTGGGCCTGTAACTGTGCTTGGAGTTGTTTCTGTCCTTCACTCAGTGTACAGTATGTATTAGCTTCACGACTGTCGCCAGGGAAATTTCATCCTCCGCCCAGCTCGAGATCTTGTCTTCACACCTTCTGATTCCATGTCGAAGGTTAGACTCACTGCAGCCTTGAAATAATAATCCCACACTCCTGACACCAGGGTTACGTCCTCACCCCACACTGCCACAGGCTCCAACTGCAGTAGTACAGTACATGAAGGGCGTTGCCCAATGAGTTGTTCTTCCTATGGTCAGCCTTTAGGTGTACAGTACACAAGATCAGCTGCGGCAAAAATAAACACTGGTTACTTTAAGTTCACTGTCTTTATTTTCCAAGTAATTCCACTTAATTATTTCCAACTTCTCTGTTCTCAAAATTACTGGAGCTATACACACTTTAGTAACTGCTGTTACACCTAATGCTTAACAACACTTCAAAGTTATTACACTTAATGTTAGACACTTCACTATTTTCTCAACTTCCAATGATATACAAACTTCAATAACCCGTCATTGTTTGCCACTGTTTTCACAAGTACCAAAATTATACACTCTTCACTGACACTGCACTGAACCAAAACCGACTGCACTTCACTCAAACTGACCTCACACCAGACTAAACTCGTTTTATTTTTTTTTTTTTTGGGGGGGGGCTTAATGGCCATCACCCTCCTGGTGGGGTATTAGGCCAGCCTAGTGTGTAGGTCTAGTGGCATCAAACTCCCGCACCACACACAAAAAAAGCCGATCTAGGGGACCAATCTAGGGAGCATGTGGTAGAATGCTCGTAGATCGGCCAGACACACCTCCTCCCCCCTGACCATCAGCACAGGTCGTATCTCCTCACCCTGGTCGGCAGCCCAGAGCAGATCATTTAAGGTGGAATAGGTCGTTGCTCCGAGCTGGTACGACTGGGTGTGGGTGCTGAGGGCCAGGAGGTGTCGGTAGGAGGCTACGTCTAGCCAATCCTTGAGGTCAGTGATGGAAGGACGAGATGGGGTGCCCTCCACCACCGGAGGAGAGGAGAACCCACTGACCTCCTCGGCCGAGGAGCTGGTCGACGCATCCTTGGCCATGGAGGCAGTGTCTGAAGAGTCCTGCCCCTTCTCTGTCATCAGTGGTGGTTCGTGGACATCTGCGGTGGTCCAGGCCGTTTTCTCGTCCGTAGCCGGGTCAGTAACCGTGGTAGCAGTCCGCCTGTTGAGGGGAGCCTCCAGCCTAAGCTGTTTCCTCGGGGTGGTGCGAGGGGCAGCAGGTCGTGCCTGCCGAGCCAGATGTTTCCGTCGGCGAGGAAGCAAGTGTACATCGCGGACGAAGCACTCAGGGATGATAAGGCAGGGCATCCTATTCTCCTCAAAGATCTTAGGGAGAAGAATGCGCAAAGCCCCCTTATCACTTGCACAAAAAGCCTTCGCCATCACGATGCACATCTCCACCACAAGGTTTACCTGTCCAGGACACCTAGGATCCCTGACCTGACGTCCCTGGGCCATGAGATTTCACCGTGCATGGGCAGGACCCTGCACGGCCACACCTCCCGGCCCAGTAACATCCCGGGCCTCAGGACCCTGAGGGGTCCCAAACAGGCTAAATTCCACTGGCTCTCCATCACCTAGGGAGCGTTGGAGGTGCCGTGGGTTTGGCTTAACTATTGCCTGGCGGTGCACAAAAACATCAATGCCAGTATCCTGGCGTTTGATGAATCCGTACCCCGCCCAGACGTTAAACGAAACCACGGTCCCCTGGATCTTCTGGGCAATGTCAGCACGTCTGTCTTCCATGGCTGTTCTGGTCGAACTCCAATCCCCTCTCGTTCTCGTCTCTTATCCATCCTTATATAAACTTGCATTGGTCGAGAATCATCTACATTCTACGAGAACAACAGTTGCCAACTCAGAGACGTCAAACCATACTACAGTTGTCTTATTACATTACACCCTTAATCATTTACCATACGAACTTAAAATACATAATTCAACAAGCAATCACTTAAATAAAACATTATAGAGAAAAACAGCACAAAAATCAATGCATAACTTACGAAACAACTACGCTTACAAACAACAGGCAAACTGGCAACTCTGATGCCTTGTACTGGAACTTACGGTACGAGAAACATCTCGAAGGTATGGGACTACCTAACTGGCAAATTTCCATTCATAACAATAACTTAAACAAGTCATCATCCATTCCACCGCTAAAATCTTCAGATGATATCATTGCAAATGACCCACATGGGAAAGCAGACATCTTTTCCATTACATTTGCCAGAAAATCTATCATAGAGGAAGCGAGCCAGAACGTCCCAGTACTAGAACTTGACTCTCCCGAAACTGTTCCACTTTTTTTTTTTTATATATATAAATAACAGAACGGAGGAAGGAAAAACAAATGAGTAAAAAAAAAATAATCCATACGCCAGATTACTGGTGTCCTCTGTTCATAAAATATCTGTAACAGTTAGACTTGAACAGTTGTACGTTGAAGTTTGGAGGGAAACAACTCTGGGGAAGCGAGTTCCAGAGAGATGCAGTTCGGGGAATGAAAGAATTCTGATAGGCAGAAGTTCTGCAATATGGGTGAGTGACATTCCAGTCATGAGCGCCACCAGATGCCTGTGTAGCACGAGGGAAGGCATGGAGAGGTGGCACCATGGACACAACTTCGTCTGAGCTTTGGCAAAAAAATATACGTAAAATAATGCAAGGGAGGCAACATTCCTTCTTACTTGCAGGGGAGGTAGTTTATATGTAAAGGCAGGGTTGTTCATGATTCTAACAGCTTTGTTCTGAATATTGTCTAGTTGTCTTGATGCAACCTCTCCACAACCATTCCACAAGGGTGAGCAATATTCAAGCTGAGAGTGCACATGACTCTTATAAATTATAGCTAACTGCTCATCGGCAAAGAAGTTACGGACTCTGTACAATAATCCAAGTTTCTTTGAGGTAGTTTTAGCAAGTGATCTGACATGAGAAGTCTAGCTGAGGGCACTGTTAAGTGAGATACCAAGAATTTCAATACTTTTGGAGATGGGAATATTAGTAGCACTGAAGGTAATGTATGAATCTGGCAATATCTGTGTATTAGCAAACTGTATATATTTAGTTTTACTAGCATTAAAAGAGACAAGGTTGTTTTTTCCCCATTCACTGATTGTAGATAGATCTTGATTTATGGAAATGGCTGTACTGATTTGAGAGGTAGAGATATTAGACTTTGTAAATGGATGTCTGAGTGTGAATGAACTACGTAGTGTTGAGTCATCTGCATATGAGTGAATGGGATTGTGAGTGACAGATAAGAGATCATTAATATGAATCAAAAATAGGGTTGGCGCCAGAACTGACCCCTGCGGCACGCTGGCGTTCATTGAGTGGAAATTGGAATATACATCATCTACAGTACTTTTACTCTTATTTTCTTGTCACTAAGATATGAAGAAATCAAAGGAACAAAAGACGTTAGTCCATAGCACGGGAGTTTGGACAGCAGGGAACGGTGCCATACTCTGTCGAAAGCTTTAGAGATATCAAGAGCTACTGCATGAGTTCCTCCAAAAAGATCAATTGATTGATGGATGGTATGAGTTAAGAGATTGAGTATGTCAATGGTGGAGCTTTCGTGGAGAAAACCATATCGTCTATCAGTAATTAAGTTATTGGATTCAAGACGTAAAATACAGACAAGATACTTAAAATCCATCCTAGACAATTTACTAACCAATAAAGCTCGAGGTCTAGATGGAATTCCGCCAATTGGTTTGAAAAAGTGTTCCCCAGAACTTGCCTCTGTTCTTGCTAAGTTATTCCTGCTATGGATACGTACTTCTTCATTCCCTAATTCATGGAAAGAAGCTAATATCCACCCAATTCCAAAGAAAGGAAGTTCCTCTGACCCCTCTGATTACATACCAATAGCTGTCACATCTTCTCCTGGTATTGTATTTGAAACTTTAAATAATAAGCACAGTGTTAAACACCTTGAATCCAACAACTTAATTATAGACAATATTGTTTTCGCCAGGAAAGATCCACCATTGACATACTCAGTCTCCTGACTCGTACCATCCATCAATCAATCGAACTACATGGAGAAACTCATGCAGTAGCCCTTGATATTTCTAAAGCTTTCGACAGAGTATGGCACCGTTCCCTGTTGTCTAAACTCCCTTGCTATGGACTAAAGTCTTTTGTCCCTTTGATTTCCTCATATCTCAGCGACAGAATAGTAAGAGTAACAGTAGACGATGTTTATTCCAATTTCCACTCAACGGTTCATATTAATGATCTCTTATTTATCACCCAGAATTCCATCCATTCATTTGCAGATGACTCAACACTTCACAGTTCATGCACACTCAGACACCGATTTACAAAGTCTGATATCTCTAACTTTCAACTTAGTACAGCCATTATAAATCAAGACTTATCTACAATCAGTGAATGGGAACAAAACAATCTTGTCTCATTAAATGCTAGTAAAACTAAATATATACAATTTACTAATAGACAGGTATTGCCAGATTCGTATATTACCTTCAATAGTACAAATATTCCCATCTCCAAAAGTATTGAAATTCTCGGTGTCTCACTTAGCAATGCCCTTAACTGGACCTCTCATGCCAGATCACTTGCTAAAACCGCCTCAAAGAAACTTAGATTGTACAGAGTCCGTAACTTCTTCACTGACGAGCAGTTAGCTATAGTTTATAAGAGTCATGTGCAATCTCAGCCTGAATACTGCTCACCCTTGAGGAATGGATGTGGAGAGGTTGCATTAAAACAACTAGACAAAATTCAGAACAAAGCAGTTAGAATTATTAATAATCCTGCCATTACTAATAAACTACCTCCCCTAAAAGTAAGAAGGAATGTTGTTTCCTTTGCATTATTTTACAGATAATTTAATAGCAAATGCTCAGACAAAGTTGCGTCAATTGTGCCACCTTTCCATGCCTTCCCTTGTGCTACATGGGCATCTGGTAGCGCTCATGACTGGAATGTTACTCAGCCATATTGCAGAACTTCTGCCTATCAGAAGTCTTTCATTCCCCGAATTGCATCTGTCTGGAACTCGCTTCCCCAGAGTTGTAAACTTCAACCTACAGCTGTTCAAGTCTAACTTTTATAGGTACATTATGAACAGAGGACACCAGTAATCTGGTGTATGGATTAGTTTTTTTATTCATTTGTTTTTCCTTCCTCTTTTCTGTTATAAAAAAGAAAATGGAACACATCCTATCTGTTTCTTCTTTCTCTGAACTCTCCCTTCTAGGTGATTTCAATGTTCAGCACCATCATTGGCTCTCCTCCTCCTTAACTGATCCATCTGGTGAACAGTCTTACAACTTTGCTGTTCTTAATGACCTAGAGCAGCTTGTACAGTACCCTACTTATATCCCTGACAGCCTTGGAGAGAGGTCTAACACACTTGATCTTTTCCTTACAACTAATCTTTCTGCTTATGCTGTAATCTTTTCTCTCTGTTGGGGTCGTCTGATCACAACCTTGTCACCTTAACCTGTCTTATTTCTTCAGAAATGCTGCAGACCCTCCCAAGAAGCAGAGGCTTTGGCACTTTGGAGCCGCTCATCAGGTGGCCCTAAAGCAATACTTTGTTGATTTTCCCAGGAATGCTTATAGTTTCCATGGCTGACAGCCATCCAAGTGTGCCTTGCACATTACGGAGGTTATTCTCTCGGTCATGGAAGCATACATTCCTTTCTCTTACCCTGTGACTAATGCAGAAAAAAAAAATGGTTTAACCTTAATGCTGTGGGTCCCAACAAAGGACAGAGTGGAGCTCAGCCCAGGGCACAGCTCCTGCCTTGTCACTCAACATGACCACTTTCATGCCATTGTTTGAACACTTGCCTGGGATTTTTCCCCACTTTTCCCTCCCCCACAATCAGCTGACACAGCAGAGCACGTCACTTGAACCCATCAGTTACAGTCCCGCCACCACGAGTGATTAATGTCATGGAGCAGTCTGACACGTTGTCCACTTCCTCTCCAGCCTGCCCAGGCCAGGCAACCACTATGCCAGAGAAACAGCCTCCACCTTTGACAGTACAGTAAAATCTCACTATAACGGACTAATTGGGGCCCAAGCCATTCCAAAAAAGGCAACATTCTGATAAAATCGGCATCCAACTTTCCCCTGCTAACCCAGGCTTTTTCCGATATATCCGACATAAGTCGGATCACATCAACGGTTTTATACTTTTTTCACCACCATTGCAATACTGTAGTGTATTATACATTCACTACAACAATAAAATGGTATAATATATATCATAAAACTGTGCTGCACACAGTTTTATATATATTATATTTACCTTGTTGTGGTGGACATATATATTACATATTATATTTACCTTGTTGTGGTGAACATAGCAGAAGTGGTCAGGCAGTATGACCTGGTTCTGGCTTTATCGGACTTTTTCCTATATATAATAATTTAGTCTGGTAGTTCCTCGATTCTGATAAAAGCGAATTCCAGTATATTAACATCTGTTATATGAAGGTTTTACTGTATTTCTGAGAAGGCTGTGAGGTTCCTCTGTGCAGAAAGTACTACTTTGATAATTATACATTGGAAAAGTTCTAGTACGTGTCTTGGTAAGAAAGTGACAGCGAAATAAGAACGATAGTGATGTTTGTGAAATATACGATAGCGACATTTGTGGTATATTTATGAGAATGACGTTTGTGAAATATTTACTGATGTTACATTTGTGTAGTATTCACGATTGTGAAGATTGTGTACTATTTATGATATTGATGTTTATATTACGATAGTGACGTGAGTCATGTGTTTTCACGAAAGGGAAAGTGACTGGTGAAACATTTATAACAGTGACGTTTATGTTATATTTACGATATCGACGTTTATGAAATATTCACAGTTGTGACGGGAGTGATGTCTTCAAGACAACGTTATCTGTGCAATATTTATTCCAACAGTAGTGAACGCTAGGAAAATGGTAATCTCGTTACTACCTCAGTGTAATCTCAGTGGAAGTGTAAATTATGACAGTGGAAAAACGTGTGGGGGTGACGCCTTTAAGACTCTTACGACAGTGACGCTTGTGCATGATATTGTAATCAGTATATATATATAAGTGCCTGCGTATAATAACTACACATAGAAACTACGTGACTTAGTCATAAGTGAAAGGAAGTAAAATAAGCAAAGTATGAAATTAAGTTTAGTGTGCCATTGTGCAGTATGGAAGAAAATGGGAAGCTTCTACAGAAAACCTGGTGATTGGATATTTTCCCCAGCAATGCCCAGCATTCATGTAGCTTATTTGCAGCCACACACCTCTCAGCACACAGTGACAACACTGCAGCAAAGAATGATAAGATAAAATAGGGTGTGATTTTGAGCTAAGGCACCAAGGTGATGAGACATGACCTAAGAAAGCAGGGGGAAGAGACAGTGAGTCTTTGGAAAGACCAGGGCTTTGAATGTGGAAGGCTAATGAGAGCGCCAAGCTCTGTCTGGCTAGGCTCACACACATGCACATTGAGGCCGTGGTCTGATGCACCTATTTGAAAACAGCCTTGTCAAAAGCCAAAAGCTACCTCCATTTAACTCGTCCTCACTCCAAAACGACATCACTTACTGACCGCTAGATACTTGCATTGGAAAGAGGAAGAACTGATGAGAAATATAAGCTTTATTTGAACTTCCTATCTTGTGTGGCTGATTAGCTGTGAGAGTGTGAAAGAGAGCTATTTTGTGAAATTTGCGTGTAGGCTGCGTGAGGAAACTATGAATAATGCCTTTTGCCTAACGGCTGGTTCACACAAGCTAAATCGCGGCCGTTTATTTCGCCGATTTGCGGGAAAATAATGCCAATTTCGGTCTTTCTCCCAGAAAAGTGTTCACACATACAGGGACTTCAGAGTCAGGAAAACGGCAATATTGTTTCCAAAGATGGACCACTGTACACAAACTAGGTGTGCAGCTCTTGCTCTTGCACTTTGCCAATTCCAAGGTGAGCCCCTCACGGTCGCGATTTAACTCGTGTGAATCGGCCTTAAGGGTTAATCACGCTTGTTCTAATGCTGCCAACAACAAGGAGAGGGCCTTCAAAAGGTGCCCGAGCCAACCCACCCCTGAATCTCATCTCTTTTATGCTTCTGCCTGGAATCGTGCTATTTCTTTCCCTTCGTTCTGATTAAGATAATTTCATTCGTATCAAATGCTTTAAACTCTCCAAATCAGATTCTTGCCACTCCCTCTGGCTCCTTGCCAAAAACCTTTCTAGCAACTTTACTTCATCATCCTTCCCTCCTCTTTTCTATTATGATGATTCTGTAGCTGCTTCTTCTACTGATAAAGCAGAACTCTTCACTCATACTTCTCCTCTAATACCACCTTAGACAATTCCTGTGCTGTTCCTCCATCACTTCGTCTCTCTGACTTCTTCATGGCTGACAACGGAATCTCTATAATTGCTGTGTTTTCTGCCATCTCTGGCTTCAGTACTAGCATGATATATGGGCCTGATGAGGTTCCCCCTGTTGCCCTCAAGGACTGTGCTTCAGCTTTTGAGGACAACAGTATTGGTTCTGCCATGGATGCTCCACTGGTGATCTCAACTTTCAGATTCCTGGTCATCCTCTTTTTGAGACTTTGGTGAAAGCCTTGCCATTGCACCTGTAATTTCCAAGGCTTTCGATCGAACTTGGCGTAAATCTTTAATTTCCAAACTGCCCTATAAGGTTTTTTTTCTTTCCATCTGTGCCTCCATTGCTATAGTAGGACTCGCGCACGTTTGTGGCTGTGGTGTGCCCGCACCTGTGTACAATGGTGCCACGTTTCCCCAACTTGCGATATGAAACGGAAGCTATTTATGTACAAGGCATCACAAATTCGATAAATTCAGATGAATAAAACTTACACTTGTGTATTTTGATGGATGAATCAACAGTAATCTTATTATGCATAAAATATTTATACAGTAACACAGAAACATGGCATACATATTGTACAGTGTTGCTAAAAGAAAATGTAGTCACTTTTAATGGTTTTTAGCGTAGTTTTAGGGTGGGTAATGATATCACAGTTATGGATATAAGATAATGAGCCTGAAAAAAGAAGAAATAAGCCAATATCCAAAGTAAAAGAAATAATTCATGTAATTCTTGTGAGTGGCAACACTTACACACCACAGTCTGGCCTAAGGTAAAGTACGTACCTCCGTAGACCCAACCATAGCTTGTACAGGTGTTGCTAGGGAAAAATGCTCACATTTACCGGCTTTTACCATAATTTTAAGGACGAGGAATAATCACATTTATAATCATAAGCTAATATGTAGGACAAAATAGTAGGCATATGCCAATACCGAAGTAAAAAAAAAAAATTATTCACTCGCGAGCGGCAACACTTCCACACCCAGTCGGTGAGAGAGAGAGAGAGAGAGAGAGAGAGAGAGAGAGAGAGGAGAGGGGCATGCATTGAATGCATTGTCGGCATCACTAAATATAACAAAACCAAATTAACAAATGAAAGCACAATTATAAATAACTTATAAAAGAATCAAAAGTACTCAGGGTGGCTCACATTTCCCGCCAGGAGAGAGAGAGAGAGAGAGAGATAACGGTATAGAAAACGTGGCAACACTGTACACAGGAGCGGACCACACCACAGCCGCAAACGTGGGCGAGTCCTACTTTAGCTTTGTTTCTGGTCATTCTGTAGTTGCTGTTGTAGACAGTCACTGTTCTTCTCCTAACGCTAACGTTGGTGGTGTTCCTCAGAGCCCTCTCCTATCACCAACTTTTCCCCTTTATTCATCAATGGCCTTCTAAGCTGTACATCTAACCCTTGTCTGTCATATGCTGATTACTCAACCCTTCACCTTTCCATTCACTTTCCACAGTGTCCACCTCAGCAGTTATTTTAATAAACAAGGGATGAGTCTATGGCACACTTAATGTCTGACTTGGCTCATACTCTATTTCTGATTGAGGTAAAAGTAATTTTGTTGTTTACAATGCATCAAAAACATAGTTTTTACATCTTCGACCCGATAAAGTCAACTAAATGAATTTCCTCTAATTTTGAACAATGACCAACTCCATCCTGCATCATCTTGAACATACTTTTTTTTTTTTTTTTTATGTTCTCGACTCTGGGTATAGGTTTCACAGCCTGCTCACAAGGTCCAACAGTCCTACATATCATACACCTCTACATGTCACCACTTCGGCACTAACACCCACCGTCCATATTGAATACATGCTAAGGCTGTCTCATACAGGACTGGTGTATTGGTACGAGTATTAGCGGGAGTTTTTTTACGACATGTCGGCGGGTCTTCTGGTAGATCATAAAGTCTGCTTTACATGAAATTCAAATCCTTAAACTGTTCCCTGCCCCAGCGGGGATTTGAACCTGGGTCTGGTAGGACCGCAGGGCACCTCTCTATCGACTGAGCCACCGCCTTCCCCAAATTGGGGTTTCATAAATTAATTCTCATGGGATTTCTCTTAGAAAGTTCATATTGCCTGTCTTGTAAAATTTACATCCAAAAGATTAGTTGTGCTAAGCCGACTCCGTGCCTTATTTACCCATGCACAGTTGTTAACTTTATACACGGGTTTTATCTGCCTCTGTTTAGACTACAGCTCTCATGTGTTGGAAGGTTCCCCACATACAGCTCTTTTCAACAAGGTGGAGTCAAAAGCTTTTTTGTCTCATTAACTCTCTGCCTCTAACTGGCTCCCTTCAACCTCTATCTCATCGCCGTACTGTTATATCTTTATCTTTTTTCTATCGTCAATTCAATGGTCACTGATCCTCTAACTGTCTGCTTTTATCCTTTCACCACTTTTGGTAGGCGCAAGTCACCCGTCTAGCAGCAAACTCTAATCCGTTTTCTAAGTTTCTAATGCAAACCATACTCCCAGTCCTTCATGTATGCAACAAGTCAACACTGGTACTGTCTTCTTCTGTCTGTATTTCCTACTACCTATGATCTCCAGTTTTTTATGCGCAGTGTGTCCAAGCATCTGGAAAGAAATGGATCTTGAATTTAGTTCTCTGTTATCTTAGTTTTATTCTTTTCTTGAATGGAACAATTTGTTGGCTTCTAGCCTTTAGTTCTTTCCTTGCATACAAAAAAGAAAATGTATACTCGCGTGAATGCTCGACCTGCGGCACTTGCCATCAGCTGCAAAACGAAAAGGCCAAACCTAGCGTTCATGTCACCCATAAAAAGAAGCACTTCATTACTTGTGGAAGTTTTGAATCTCTCCTGTATGACACTAAATGAATCTTAGTCACAACAGGGCGAGTCTGTAGATGGCACATAGCAGAAACCCAGTACTACACCTGACAAACAGGATATATGCATCCATACTTTATCATTAACGTTAGTACAAACATGTGTAACATACAAATACAGTTTAATGAGCACTACCATTCCACCTCAATGGGCAGCAATATTATCAATACCCTTGTAAAATATATATTAAGGAAATCCAACATCTAATGGTGTTTTAACCTCACATGCAAATTACATCAAAATTACATACTAAGCTAGGAACGTTTGTGTTTTCAGTTTTGTGTGAACACCATTGATGTTCCATGAAGCAATACGTATACTGTATTACAAATCCGTGGTACATTTTAAAAGGCTGTGGGTTCCATCTATCAATGAATGCTCAATCCATGTACAGTTTGTACTCTCGAGGCTCAAGCCGAATTTCACGTCCAACATTTTCCGCACTGGCTTTTTCTGTTGCTTCCACCCTGCGCAAACATTTCAGCTGATTTCTTATGCAGGTGTGAACATCGCAACATTGTGCTTGATATAAATTCGCTTGTACTAATCTCCAGCCTTCTAGTTTTTTCCGACTTATCCATGACTCCATCCCCTGCAGATCTGCTCTCCACCACCACTAGTATGGGTCTCTTATGGTCGTTTTCTCGATGTTTTAGCCTGCGGTGCAAGATGCTGCTGCTCGTCTCGCTGAATGTCCAATGAGATTGTCTACTGTGTCACTGACCGTGTTCCATATTTGCTTCAGTTTATCATCGTCGGACGAGGCATCTCCCAGCGGCTGCTCCTCCTTGGGACACCCAGCACCACCAACTTTAGTTTCACGTTCCCGGCGATCCACCTCTAGGAAATTCTGCTGCTGTTCGGTGGTTTGGACCTGTTGGTCAATTAGCACTTGCACTGCAGCAATACGGCAATTAATAGTGCTGTCAGGTGATTACAACATCAACTTCAGATCTGTGATACCACTGGTAAACCAATCAACCCTTGCGTCCTCTGTCCGTTCTTGAAGCTGGCTAGCAGGCTTTCTCCATGACAGAATGGCATCAATCAGAATTTCCTTTTTTACTGACTTTAATTCTCAGTGCTCCATTGCTCGTAAATATGATATTGTTTTACCCATAATGTGGGTGAGGGAGGAAGGGGCAGCAAGATGGTGACGCCTATAGCAGGTCTTCCTATGGTCTATTTAACCACAATTGCCCATGTGCGGATTTAACTGAAACCTTGCAAATTAACAGTATGAGTGGATATTGGATTTATCCACCTTGTTTTATCTAAGTCCAAAAGTAACTTCACAATCAATATACACATAATTTTGATCTAGATGTGCTTACTGGCAGTCCTGTTAAGCATCACGACTGTGCACTGTCTGGACATTGACAAGATATCTTGATCAAACAGGAGCTTTTTACAGGCTAAAGTTTACTTCATCCAGCGCCATGCAGTGCAAAACGATATTATCCTTTATAACTACAAATAAATAGCTAAAGAAGAGGCATTAGGGAGCCTCTTTTACCGACGAGAATATGGGCCAAAGAGTTCACCAAAATATTTATAGCTCCCAAATACCACAATACAGTACATATATAAAATGAAATAATATATCTTCAGTAAATGTTGGCATAGTCTCAGTTCCAAATATGAAAGAAAATGGACCAATGCTATTAAGAGCATAACCACAGTATACACATTTTACTCTAACATGACCTAAAATTGACAGCACACTGAAAGTTCAGCTACAATGAGATCAACTCCAGAATATGATGCTAATCACTATGAAGTGCTATGGAATGGATGTACAACTACTGTGGTGTTGTTTATGCTGCTGAGCTGCATGAAAAAAGCTGCAAAGAGACAAAAAAAACAGGCAAAATTAAAGAAAAATAGTATAGTATTTATTTTACAATTAACAGAAACGACCCAAGTCCCATATATTTTTATGCGGACATGAATACAAAGCCATATAACTTTCAAAAATAATTCAGATTTGCCAGTGAATAAAACACGTTGCAGACACTTGTACAACCGTATTCTGTCATTAGCAAAAATCACTGTTAACACTGAGGCAAAAAAACTGTTAACGATGAGCAAAAGTCACTGTTGTTAATAATCAAAAATCACTGTTAGAACACCATCTGGTGCGTTGGAGATGCACCTTTCCACGCACATGTTATGTGGGTGGAAAGTGATGCCTCCACTTGGTGGCACGGTTATAACTTGGCAGATCTGCTGACCGGTTTTTCTAATGTCCTTCAACTACCTCCCTATCCCCCAACAGGAGGATGGTGAACTGCACGTGAAGGACAACTCCATCCAGCAGTCCTCTGAATTTGCATTTATTTAGCCAAAAATAACAATGCCGAGATACGGCGTTCATATGCTATAATGTAAAGAAGAGAGAAAGAGAGACATATAACTGAGTAATCTATAGGTTTAGCCTTTTCTTTATACATTGAGCCCTAAAGAGTGTTCCCTCAAAAGAAAACAATATGAGACCCAAATGCAAGATCTGCTCAATTCGAGATGCCAGGAGACATTGCTTTTAAAAGAGTGGAGGTCATAGGCAGAAGAAAATACAGAGAAGACAATTCCACAGTTGACCTGTTGCATACATGAAGGACTAGAAGTATCAGTTAACTCTTGCATTTGAAAACTGGACAGAAAACGGGGTAAGAGTTTGTATCCAGATGGGTGCTGCCGCCAGCTGTAATGGAGAATGGATGCAAACAGACAGTTCAGAGAAGCAGGGACCTTTGAAGCAGCGATCAAGACGCAACAGTTCGGCGAAAAGACTGTTGTTGAAGGGTTCTGTTTCATAGACGAAGTCATGGAAACAAAGTTGGCCCTATTACTGAGGTATCACGGTGAATGGCAACGTTGGATCTGGTGCAGTGGACAGCATACCATTAAAACCAGAGTATCATTCCAGATCCAGCATTTACTTATAAGTATTCACCTGTGGTTAAGTGCATCCACAATTGGACTCCCTTTTGGGCCCGCCATGGAACCCATTGCAGGAACAAAGGCATCTCGGCCAACATAAAAATCACACCGGCCTGTAAGAAAAAAAAATAATGATGGGCTAAAGAAACTTTGTGTTAGACGGGATGGTCAGAGTAAGAATATGTGGAGGATCACTATAACAGTTGATTACAAATTACGTTGATATGCTTTGAGGAAAAATTGCTTAGCTAGTAATAATCACAGATAATGATTCTTAGGATGTTAAGGTATACTGTATTATGCAGTGGAAAGCGTTAAAAGAGGTGATACAAAATGTGCAGTGCCACAGAATAAAACCCCAGTTAAAATCATACACGCTGCGGCCATACGGGACATTGCTCTAGCTCACACTCCAAGGATCAGCCACCTGACCCTCAGTATTTGAGGGTACAGGGTTCCCTTAGGAATCTAGTATAAGTTATAGAGTTTTGACTTAAAAATCAGAGACCTGGTCATTAAACAAACTGAAATCCATGAAGATCAACACGTACAATATAAGAAGCCTCACAGAAGATTACAAATTTGATATCCTAATGACTGAAGAGGAGAACGTTAGTTGGGATTTTGTAGGTCTGTGTGAGATCCACAGAAAAGAAAATAATTAATCTTCAAGACAGCAACCGCCTATTTTACAAAAGAGGAAGGCAAAATGAAAGAGTTAGTGGTGTAGATTGTCTAATCAACAGAAATCATGCAAGGAACATTGTTATATTCAACAGTGTATCTGACAGAGTAGCATAGATTGAAATGAGACTAGGTAAAAGATGCAGCCTAAATGTAGTAGAAGTATGTGTGCTGACTTTTCAAAGTTAAGAGAAAGAAAAATAAACATTCAATGACGACATCTCCAGGAAGACCACATATACCATACTCATGGGAGACTTCAGTGCAAAAGTTGGCAATTCGAGAAATGAAGAAGCATGTGTGGGAAAATTCGGAGTGGGAGAAAGGAGTAACAGATGTGAAATGTGTGATAATTTTTACTGAAATATATAACATGAGAATAATGACCACATTCTTTCACAAAAGAACAAGGAGAAACTAAACCTGGAAAAGTCCAAATGGAGAAACAAAGAATGAAAATGACTTCATTATAGCTGAAAAGAATAACACAGTCATAAAATTAATGTGACATTAATCAACAAGGCAAAACTAGGAAAACCCAGTTTACACAAGTAAAATACCAGAGATAACACCACATAAAGTAAGTATTTCTCTTAAAGTATGAAAAGAGGGAAGGCACCAGGAAAAGAAGGAACAGTAGTAGATTTACTGTCAGATGCTGGAACAGAATTACAAAACAGGCTCGCACATATATTTATTCAATGTATAAAGAGGAAGAAAATCCCCAAAACATGGTGTAATGCAATAGTTACTGTGCTTTACAAATAATGGTAACTTAAAAGATCTTACAGGTAGTAACAATCGAGCTATTAGCCTATTATCATTTACTTACAAACTTTTCAGTAAAGTCCTTACAAACAGAATAACAGCCAATTTGGAAGAAAACCAACCTCGTGAACAGGCAAGATTTCGAAGCGGGTATTCGACTACTGATCATCTACGCACAGTGAATAACCTAACTGGAAAAGCTTCAGAATATAATTAACTGCTGTGCTTAGATTTTGTTGATTACGAAAATGCTTTCGACTAAGTCCAACACATAGCAATTATTAATTCACTGCAGGCACAAGGAGTAAATGCGAACATTGTAACACTACTTGAAAACCTATATAAAGAGGGAACTGCTACAGTTAGATTACATAAAGACTCGGGATAAAAAATAAGACTAACAAGGGTGTGTCAGGGAGATAAAAGTTCATTAGACCTGGTGCCATGGCTTCTTTGCTGTGGGTCTACCCTCCGAGAGGCTGTCGAAGCAGAGGAGGAGGACAGCAAGGTGGCCAAACCACCGCAAACCCTGTGGTATCTTGACCATATAAAATGTAAATCTTGGGATGCATATATTGTACTCGTGGACGAGCAGTAATTACACTAAGTAGGTTTGTAAGTAGAAATCTTAGTTCCTTTTGTTATGCAATGACAGAAGTTAAAGATGGATACTGGGTCTTGATTTGTAGTTTATTATCTTCAAAGGTAAAATTCCATCTATCTATCTATCTATTGCCAGACGCCTCAATCCCGTTCGGGGTGGCCACAAACAAATCGCCTCCACGTCGCCCTGTCCCCCACCATTTCACTGCCCTGCTCCCAGCTCACACCTCCTTCTCTCATATACCTCTCCACCCCATCCCTCCATCTCATCCTCGGCCTCCCCCTCCCTTTCCCCCCCTCCACCTCACTCACCTACACTCTCTTCGTCGGTCTTTCACCTTCCATCCTTTCCACATGGCCAAACCTCCTCAGTGTATTCCTCCTAACACTTCCTATGACATCCAATCCACACCACAACACTCCTTTTTTATCCTCATTCGTCAGCCTGTCTCTCCATGTGACTCCACAGGCTCCTCTTTTTTTCAAGTTGAAAAAAAAATAAAAAAAACAGTAAGAGCTAACTAACTTCCCACTGGGCCTCTCTTCTCTTTCCCTCTCTCTACAACCTCTCGCTCCTGTAGCTAGGCTCCTTCTGCCTCTCTAACTCTTCCTTCGGTCTCTACGAGGGCTTGTGTCAAGTGTATAACCCGTGTGTACGGGTTCTGGAACCTTGTGTTTGTCTGTGTATATGTAGCACTTCCGGTGCCCTCTGGCATTCTTTTGCTTAACTCTTGCTGACACATTTCCCGTTCCCACACCCAGCTTTACTGGTGTTTCTATCTATTATGCTGTCTATTATGAGTAGTATTATGATAATGTAGCTTCCAGCATCTATCTATCATGCTATCTATTATCTATCCATCTATCTATTGCCAGACGCCTCAATCCCGTTTGGGGTGGCCACAAACAAATCGCCTCCAAGTCGCCCTGTCCCCCGCCATTTCACTCCCCTGCTCCCAACTCACACTCCCCTCTCTCATATTATGATGTGAATTATTATAATATAGAGTCCTGACATCGCTTGCCACACCAGCTGGAGAACCTACGACTGCATAATCAGTGACACTAGTCTATTAATACATAATACTGACTATAATATTGTATAGATATAATATTCATGATAATATTGTACTGACCTAATAATATCCTAGAAACATATTACATTGTAAACATATTGTATACGTAATGGAACAAATGCACTATAGTGAAACTGAGTATGGAATATTCGATAACATATTGTAAAATGTGTATGTATAATAGGCACATACATATATGCAAAAAATAGTTCAAAGTTAAGATTATAGTAAGAGTCAATAATAACTATTTTATATAGATATAATGATATTGGATTAATTCCATTGTTGTCCCTTAATTTTCCGTTTTTTTATATATAAAATTTACACTATTTACAAAATATTTACACTTCATTCAGGGGGTCTCATTTGAATGTTCACTCTTTCTCCAGTAAATACTGACTCTATGTTTGCAATTATTGCAAACATTCTGCGCATTGTGAACAGCACTGCTGCAAATACAATAGAGAAGATTATAAAGACGGTAGGTGCTGGGCTTTACACATAATATGGGTTGAACATACTCAGACTCAATTCTTCCCAGGGCTTCATTGTTTCAGTGATTAGTTGCATAGTTTCAGATGTAGGAGAAGTCAACTTAATACTTGTACTCATGTTTAAATCCATCTTAAGTAAAGGTTGGAAATATTTGTATGTATGATTGAGGATGGCATAGTGATTGGTGGTAGGTAAAGAGGAAATGGATGGTTTAAGTACTGCACAGTAGTCTGGTGCTATGTATAATCCTGATGCTGAAGTATGAGATGGTGGTATATCTGGACAAATTATGTAAACTGATGTGTTATGAGTGAAGTAAAAAAACTGTGAATGTCCAATGTGCTGATGGTGTATAGGTTTATCTGGAGCAAATATGAAGTTGCAATGGTGATGAATGTCGTGATTTCTTATGATAGCCATTTCACAAGGGACTGTATCAGTAGGCTGAAACGTGAAAAATATATGCAGGACAAAGGTGAGCAGCATGTAAGGATGTACGGCACTTTCGTTCAATCGTTGATTCACTGACGAAAGTGACAGTGTTCCGTCTCTTGGAGACCATGATGAGTTTGGTTTTTGTGTCGATGTTGATGAAAGTGTCATTATTCTTAGAAGGGAAGGGTCATATTTGATATACACAAAGTGTCATTATTCTTAGAAGGGAAGGGGTACATATGATACACTTTTAACAGGTCGTCAGTTATGAATGGTACGTGAACTATTAATGATGGTGTTATTGTTGCTTCTAAATATGGATAATATAACATGAAATCCCTACCCCGGAACAAAGGCATCAAACCATGTTTATGTATGCCTTGACTAATTATCTGACGTAGCTCATGAGCTGGAAGTAGGTCAGTTGCGATCTTGCCATTAACAGCATTAGCAATTCCTTGCATGAGTGCCCTCCTAGAGACTGAGTATAATTGTGTCAATATGTTTCGTGATGATTGAGAAGTGTTGGAAAAGTGTTGTTTCCCTTCATGGCATTTATTTTGTCCACGCTTTGGTGGGTTATAATTTCTGCCTCTTTTAGATTTTTCACGATTGTCTTCATTGCTGAGTCCTGGTCGGCAACGAACTTGTTTTGATATGTTAGGACTTGAACTATTTTTTTAAAAATGTTGTTTATTTCTTGAAGGTCTTCCTACGCAGCCAATCCAAAGATATTCCCCAGAATTGCACCACCTAGGTCAAACAAACCGCGTCTTTGGCAAGTACGTGTGATGTTGGTCGTGTCACTCAATCCCTCTGTTCCATGAGACGGGAGATCTTGGATCATGATGAGCAAAATTGATTTAGACTGTTCTATCTCCCATTTTGCTAAATTCACGATTTCAGTCACTTCCTTTGTGTTATGAGCTTCTGAAACATAGGCTCCCATCATAAAGTCAAGGGTTATCAGTGGTTTGGCAATGTTCTTCAAATTACTAAGTAATTCGTATAAGTAATCCAAACTGATTTCAGTACTCATGACATCTTTTACGATTGACGTCGTGGCCGTTGGAGCTATGAGTCATCCTTGCCGTACTATGTATTGGGGGTCTAAGTGAGCATATCCTCTTATTATGTAGAGGAGAATCCATGATATAAGTCCCCTCATCGTTACCTACCGAAAAAAAAAATCTATTAATTTCCTTATCCAGTCATGCTGTGGTCGATGATAGTGATGATGTGTGTTAGGGATGGCTCATGGAGAACAATAACTTACTTGTCGTTTCACTTATAGAAGGAGATTATATCGATATCTAGATCATGTAAATACTGTACTGTAGCCTTTTTAGGAACCATGGCACCTATGTTTGTTTGTTTGGTATGTGACCTTAATTTATTTCTGTAATTATTGTTTTCTTGATTGATTTCATGAGTAATTTTCGTTTTTTCGGTGGTGTCCGAGGTTGTATAATTGCTGGCTAATTCCCTTAGTACCCGTTTTAAGTGATCAACATGAATTTGTTTTTCTTCGCCACTTGACATTGACCTAATTACAACTTTGTTTCATGTCTTATTGATTACTCTGTATGGGCCCTCAATTTTCAGGGATAATTTTTTGTCTCTTGTATGAATGGTATCATATATAATGTCTCCTAAGCCGATAGGTGTACAGGACTCCATATTATAATAATACAAATCATAATAGGTAGCATGCTAGATGTAGGAAGCTACGTTATCATAATACAACTCATAATAGACAGCATAATAGATAGCAACACCAGTCTCTTTGGAGGCATGGGTTTGAATCCCACTGCTGCTACCAATTATGATACGTGGTATTTTGACCATATACTATGTAAATCTTGAGATGCTTATATTGTACTCGTGGACGAGCAGTAGTTACGCGTGAGTAGGTTTGTAAGTAGATAATCTTAGTTCCTTTTGTCATGCAATAACAAGAGAAGTTAAAGATGGATACTGGGTCTTGATTTGTAGTTTATTATCTTCGAAGGTAAAATTCAAGTTGAAAAAAAAAAACGTGTGTAACATGAGAGCTAACTACTTGCTAGACCCCTCTTCTCTTTCCTTCTCTCTACAACCTCTCGCTCCTGTAGCTAGGCTCCTTCTGCCTCTCCAACTCTTCCTTCAGTCTCTAGGAGGGCTTGTGTCACGTTTATAACCCGTATGTACGGGTTCTAGAACCTTGTGTTTTTTTGTGTGCATGTAGCGCTTCCAGTGCCCTCTGGCATTCTTTTGCTTAACTCTTGCTGACACCTAGCTTTACTGGTGTTCCTACTTATTATGCTATCTGTTATGATTTGTTTTATGATGATGTAGCTTCCTACATCTATCTATCATGCTATTTATAATGATTTGTATTATTACAATATGGAGTCCTGACAACCCCCCCGGCCTCTTACAGGGCCCGAGAACTTGGGATTGGCTTCGTTCGCCCGGAGAAGTACCACATCTCTCAACAAAACACTCACAACAACGCCGTTTTTTCTACACCGAGAAATGACTCCCCAGTGGTCATTTCTAGAAGACTTCTTTTAGCCAGGGACATTGAGAGCAATCCAGGATTCACCAACATGCTCAAATCCTAACACTTCGAGCTGACAGACACAGGTGCAACTCCTGCAAGAACTGGACCCGTTACACCTGCACAACACTTGCATCCAGAAAATATTACACAAACACCTGGACCTGGTCCTTTTGCTCCTTCCTCTCACCCACTAACCCCTCCATCAATCCCGCTCCTATTTTCTCCACACCGCCTCTCCCTAACCCACAGATCCTTCCCACACCATCCAATCCCCCAACCCCTCCCATTCCATCCCAGTCTAATTCACCCCAACCCTTACCTCCATCGCAACCTTCTTCCCCTCCAGCCACACCCCCACCTCCCCCCCGTGCTGCAGCACCCAACACACATCGTACACACAACATAAACATTCTTCAAATAAACATAGATGGGATAAACACCAGAACACAAGAACTCACACAATTCATCAAACCACAAAACATACACATTGCCATCTTACAAGAAACAAAACTATATACAACACAAAAAACACCTACATTTCATAATTTCACCACTAATAGACAAGACCAAGCCAAGGCAGTGGCGGTTAACTCATCACCCTGGTACACAAATTCATCATATATTCAGATACTAGTGTACAGACAAAGCCACTTCTCCCCCCACATGACACCGCAACAGAAAATACAATCAGTTAATATACACATTGGTAACAAAGCTCACATAACAATCGCCAATACATATATTCCCCCCCAGTCGTCGCTCACAGTACCACACAATTACTCTCCACAAATACACCACATCACTAATACTCAACATTATCTGGGTGGTGATTTCAACGCCAGGGTGTCAGCGTGGCATGTCAAGAACCCTGACACAGAGGGCTGGTACTACAATCCCAAACAGATAATCTTTTCAAACTCAATAATCTCGATCAACATACCCATATCCCACACCAGGCCCTCTTCCTCCCATCATTCCCAGACATCACCTTTTGCACCCCAAACTTCGCCCCTACAACACCCTGGAGAGTGGTCAAAACTCTTGGCTCTGACCACCTCCCGATCATCATCACTACCAAACCAGAATCACCCCAGCTGGCCACAAACACACATACACTAATTATAGGAAAGCCAACTGAGATGCCTTCACAACTGAAACAGAACAACACTTTGAAACATTAACACCGTTGTGCACACTTTCAATACAATTATTCAAAATGCAGACAAAAGACAGATCCCTAGAGGCAACAGAAAAAGACACAACCCCAACTTCATGCCAGAAATTCAAGGCCTCATCAGTCAATGAGACACACTACGACACTCCCCAACACCCCACACAGAAGACACCGGACAACAAATATAAGAACTCAGCACTCAAATAACAATAAAATATCAGAACAGCAAACACTAAATTGGAATAATTATCTCCAAACAATTGATCACAAAACAAACACCTCAAACTCTACAAAACACTAAACAGCATCACACTCTCCAACAGCAACACTACACAATCATACGCTGCCATCACAACAGCAGACACCATACCTTCAAACAAACAACAAGCAAACACTCATCAATCACTTTTCACATGTCAGCCATCAAAATCCCCACCGCGAGGACCGACGTGTCATCTGATGCAAGAGACAGTTCCCCACAGACCCAGACTTTGCACCTTTCACTTACAACCAGACGAAGGACATCATTAGCAGCCTTGAGCACTCATCTGCCTGTGGACCAGACAACATAAACAACATAGGCTTTAAACATCTTGGACCACAAGGCATACAAGCACTCACCAACATATTAATCTACAGCTAATCACACAATACCCAACATCTGGAAGCATTGCATTATCATCACTATCCCCAAACACAACAAAGACCCCATGTTACCTTCCTCACACCGCCCCATCACACTCCTCTGCACTCTCTTCAAATTCATTGAACGGCTGATATTACAACTAGTTACACCTCACACCCCCTAGCCCCATCACAACATGGCTTTAGGGCACTAAACTCCACAAACACTTCTAACAGACCTTACACACAGAGTTTTTGATGGCATAAATTCAGCTAGGCCACCACACAGAACACTCCAAGTCACACTAGACATTACCAAAGCATTTGATGCTATCCCCTGCCACAACCTTACAAACAAAATATTCAACACAAACATGCACAATGACACAAAAAGATGGCTAGCAAACTATTTAGCAGGCAGATATGCACACGTAATATTTGCTGGTCAGTCTTCAAACATTAGAAACTTCACAAATGCCTTCCCCCAGAGATCTGTTTTGTCCCCTACTCTCGTTAACCTATACATGCAAAATATAACGCCCCTCACACACCACAAACACACATAGCTTCATATTCGGACGACATAACACATACATGTACACACCAAAACGAAAACACAGCCGCAAACATCCTCCAACCTTACCTCAACACATTGCACGAATGGTTCATCACAAATCGGCTCAAAATAGCCCCAGCCAAATCCACAGTGACCTATCTCACAAACTGGACAGCAGAACATAGTCACATTCCACACCTCACCACAAATAACACTCCCCTACCACACACACACACACACACACACACACACACACACACACACACACACACACACACACACACACACACACACACACACACACACACACACACACACACACACACACACACACACACACACACACACACACACAAAATCCATGGTGTAGCATAAAATATATCAATGTCATTTACACAACACATCACAAACATTAAAGATAAACTAACACCTAGACTCAACGCCTTGAGGTCACTTGCCCATACAACATTTGGACACTACAGAGAAACCACTACCACAGTATACAAATAATATATACGTTCGGTGATGAATTATGCAAGCCCTGCTTGGGCTTCTATCCTCACTAAAACACACTACTACACAATACAGACCATACAGAACAAGGCCCTAATAATAATCACAGGCTGCACAGCAACTACACCCACAGACCACTTACACCAAGAAACCAAAGTCCTCAAAGTCAAGGATCATCTGGACATGAGAGGCATCCAAATTCTTGCTGCAGCTTCCACAAACCCACACCATCCACTACATTACATGGCAGCACATCCACACATGCCAAGGAACATCAAAACAACACCCAGCACACGATATCATATACAAAATTTAATACTGTCATCTCTCCTCACTCGCCCATCTCAGACCAGTTTCTAGAAGCATATCTGTACTCAGATCACCCGTCACTCCATTCAGTCATTCAAAGACAACACACAACTGCATGCACGGCCTCCTGATATCCACCCTTCTGAGTCCTATCTCCCTTCTGAGGACAGGATCTACCTGGCCAGGCTGATATGTGGGCATCATCCAGCCCTCTTGAGTTATCAGAAGAGGCTGGATGACTCTGTCGCTGATGCCTGTCCAGGATGCAACAAAGCACCCCATCCTATTAAGTACATAATGGAAGACTACATTGCACACAGTCTCCTGCGCCAACAGCTCTGTGGGAAAGTCCTGTCTCGGTCGTGGCCTTCCTAAGGGACTCGGGGCTGTTCGGCCAGACTGCTTAGGGAACAACTACTGCTACGAGTACAATCACTACAAGTTCACCATAATCATTTATTGCCTGCCTAGAGAATATTTTTATAAGGCTACACCGGGTATAGAAAAGAGAAAACATAGATGGAGAAAAGCAAAAGCATTTAAGATTTGCAGATGATATTGTCCTAATCTTAGAAACATTAGAGACATTACAAGAAATGTTAAATGACCTAAACAGAGAAAGTCTCTAAGTAGGGCTAAAGATGAACCAGAGTAAAACTGATGTTTACTTTAAATTCACGAAAAAGCGTCATCAGAAAAAGCGAAGAAATTCTTGAAGAAGTCGTGGAGTACATTTACTTGGTGCAATTACTGAAACTAACGAAAGACCATGATAGCGAAATATAAAGACAGATTGCTGTTGGATGGAAAGCTGCAGCAGTTTTCTTTTATATCGAGTAGTTTTACAATGTTCCCATTTCCTCCTTGTTCCCACAATGGATTTATAATTTCTCTGTACTGAGTCGATAGATTTTTCGATTAAAAAAATTAATAATAATAATAAGCACAGTGGTTTATTATGTTACACATTTTTCTCATTTAGTTGAGTCGTGTGTAGAGGATCAGTAGTCGAACACTCGCTTTGGAATCCTGCCTGTTCACGAGGTTCATTTTCTTCCAAATTTGTTGTTATTCTGTTTGTAAAGACTTTAGTAAAGAGTTCGTAAACAACTGATAATAAGCTAATGGGTCAATAGTTACGAAGATCTTTTGACTCGCCTTTTTTGTAAAGCAAAGTAACTATTGTACTACACCATGTTTTGGGAACTTTCTTCCTTATACACTGAGTAAATAAGTGGGCGTGCGTGTTTTGTGATTGTACTCCTGCATCCTACAGTAATTCTGCTACTACTCCACGTTCTCCTGGGGCCCTCCCTCTTTTCATACTTAAATGTTTACTTCGTCTAGTATTACTTCAAGTATTTCACGCCTGTCACCTAAAAAAAGCAGCTTATTGGTAGTACTGTCTTTGATGCATACAGTTCTTTGTAAATACTTCAGCTTTGTTCACTATACTACCACTGCATTTAATGATTTATCCGTTTTTGTCTTTCAGCAAAATAATTTGTTGTTTTCGTAGTGCCATTCTACTTCGGACCTGTTTCAAACACCCTCCTTTTTTTATTGTTTATTTGATCTGATCCATACTTTTTCATTTTCTTCCGTCTCTTGTTCATAAGCTAATTTAATTTCGCTCTTTCTGTTCCATGTTTTTTTTTTCCTTCAACGCCTTTCTTCTTTTCATGAGATCGATTGTCATTTCTGAATACTTATTGGCTTTGTTTGTATATGCTTTCCCTACTGTCTCCGTTGATTTTCAAAGCACTTTTGTTCGTCTATCATTTAGCTCATCAATGGCACACTCAGCATAACACAGCCTGAATCTGTTTGTTATTTCTATCTGAAAAGCTGCTTTGTTTTCGCTTAGCCTACTATTGTTGGGCAAATCTTTGTTTTTTTTAATCAATTTCTTTCTCTCACTTCTGAAACTGTATATATATATATATATATATATATATATATATATATATATATATATATATATATATATATATATATATATATATATATATATATATATATATATATATATATATATATATATATATATATTTATTTATTCATTTATATAAGCAGGTGAAAGTGACGGTGATTGTATCATATGCACCGTGTGAGGACAGGAGTGAGAGAGTGAAAGACAGATTTTGGGATGGGCTGGATGAAAATAGTGGGCGAAATGCCCAGGAGCCATAAAGCGATCGTAATGAGCGATGTGAATGGAAGAGTAGGCACTGATCCTGATGATAACATAATGGGTCGTAAACGAGTACCGGGAGAAAATGACAATGGGAAGCAACTGAATGATATGTGTCAGGAAAGGAGGTTGTGTATTTGTAACTCGTATTTCAAACACAAAGATATATATAAATATACATGGTATTGAGGGAACGAGGATCGTGCTGAAATAAGCCTGATTGATTACGTGCTCGTAGAGAGGTCGATGTTGAGAATGGTTGCTGATACAAGGGTTGTGAGAGGACAATGTAGAGGTCTGTCAGATCATATTATTGTTGTATGCAAGATCAATATGAGAGGAGTGAGGTGGACCAGGAGAGAGAGGAGCAGTTTGGGAGATAGGCTGAAAGTCGAGAAACTGAGGATCAAAGAAATGGCAGATGAATACAGGTCCAAAGAAGAGGAGTTACAATCAGTGAATTGAAATGACATGGATCTGGACAGCCTGGAGAATGCATATAGGGATTGCTTAGTTAGAAATGCTAAAGCGGTATGTGGTGTGTCAAGAGTAACAACAAAGAAGAAAGGTACAGCATGCTGGGATGAGGAGGTTAAGAGAGCAGTGGAGGAAAAGAGGATGGTGTGGCTAGAGTGGTAACAGGACAGGGGTTCAATTGAAATAAGAACTGAAACTACTGAGAGCAAGAAGCACATAAAGAGACTAGTGAAGACGAAAAAGGAGGAGATAAATGATGATCTAGGAAGAAAAATGAATTCAAAGTACTCTGAAAATAGGAAGTAATTCTGGAAAGAAGTGAGGAAATGTAGAAGTCAAAGCAGAAAGAAATGTAAAGGTGTGAAGGATGCAGGTGGCAGACCCATGGGGGTCAAGTAAGGACCAGATGGAATGAATATTTTGAAAGCCTGATGAATGGGAATAGACAGCGCAGAGCCACTGTAAACTTTAATGATTTTGGGGGTATGCAGAGAAGGAATCCAGTGGCAGGAAATGTGACACTTGCACAGGTGAAGAGCACTGTGAAGCAGCTGAAAAAAAGGAAAGCAGCAGGGGTTGATGAGGAGTATGCAGAGATCATTACGTGTAGTGGAGAGAACGGAATGAAGTGCTTATTGGAGATATGTAAGAAGGCATGGATGAGCGAAACTGTGCCAGCAGAGTGGGAAAAGGCTGTGATTGTACCCCTATACGATAGTCTCCAGGGTGAGTGCAAGAATTATCGTGGCATAAGTTTACTGAGTGTGGTAGGGAAGGTATGTGGAAGAATTATTATAGAGAAAGTAAGAGAGATATCAGAAGTCCTTGTGAGTGACGAACAGGGTGGCTTTATGAGTGGCAGAGGATGGGTGGATTAAATATTTACAGTGAGACAGATAGTGGATAAGGCTTGTGAGAAGCATAAGGTGTTTCATGGGCCTGGAAAAATCATATGACAAAGTGGACAGAGAAGGATTGTGGAAGGTTTTGCGCATGTACGGAGTAGATGGAAAACTGCTAGGTGCCGTCGAGAGTTTTTATGATTGTAGTGGGAGTGTTTAATGGGCATCTAAGTGAAGGGTTGACGATCGGTGTGGGCGTGGTTGTGTAATGTCCCCATGGTTGTTCAATATATACGAGTATACAGATGGGGTGATGAGTGAAGTAAAAACACGGGTAATGGAGAGGGGAATGGCGTCCGTAATGAATGGTGATGGATGGAATATCTCAAATTTGTTGTATACTGATGATGCAGTACTACTTGCAAGTACCGGAAAAGAACTTGGTCGACTAGTGCGGAGCTTTGCTGATGTCTGTGAGCATCGTGCTTTGAGAGTAAATGTAGAAAAGAGTAAAGTGATGGTCACTGAAAGAGAAGGCGACTTCAAGTGCAATGTAACAGTGAATGGAGAGAGACTGGAAATGGTGAGAGTACAAATCCCTTAGTACAGTGACAGAAGAAATGAGGAAAATGTCCAAATGAAGTGGAAAGTAGAGTGACACAAGGAAGGAAAGTAGTGGGTGCATTGAAGGCCCTGATAAGAAACAGAGGCTTGAGTGTTGCAGCTGCACGATGCTTACTTGAAGGAGTGTTAATGCCAACTCTAACATATGGATGTGAGACTATGGTCTGGCATGAAAAAGAAAAGTCAAGAGTGAGAGCAGTGGAGATGGGACTGCTGAGGAATGTATGTGGAGTACAGCGAGTGGACAGGGTACGAAATAGTGTGATTCATGAAAGATGTGGAGTAAGGAAGCCTGGACACCAAAATCGAAGAGAGTATACTGAGATGGTATGGTCATATAGAAAGAAGGGATAACAATAGAGTGGTGAAAAAGGTATATCTGAGCGAATTTGAAGGAGGGAGGAGGCAAGGTAGGCCAAGGAGAAGGTGGAGAGATATGGTGGATGAGTGTGCGAGGAAGAAAGGTTTGGAAGTTGGTGAGGCAAGGGGACTTAGAAGAGATAGAGCTGGCTGGATGAATACTGTGACGAGAAGCGCATGATCAGGGATTTGGCACCCCTTTTTAACGTGGCAGAGTCCGGACTGACTCTGTCAGATACGTGTATGTTTTTGGCATATCAGATAGAACCAGGATTCTGGGGACTTGAATGGTGTGTGAATGGAAGCTTGACCCATTGAATTAGACAAATCTGGGCTGTCTGGACATTGTTATTCTTCACCCTGCCCTAAAGTGGGAAAGGCCCGGATGATGATCACGATGATGATGCATATATATATATATATATATATATATATATATATATATATATATATATAGATATATATACACACAACGCTGGGCACCAAATCGTTAATCCGTTAATCGTTAATTAACGAAGTTAACTTTTTCGTTCAAGTTAACTGTGAAAGTCATTATCGGATTAATTAACTTCTGTTACGTGTTATTTCCATTAACTCAAGTCCGTTATCCCAAAAATATAAGATAACCAGTTACACTTCTCTTCTATGTAATTTACATTAGCCTTGCCACGGCCGCAGACATATCCTTATTTTGTGTGTCGTATGATTTAAGCTTTGCCTTTGTGTGTGTATTGTGAATTTTTTGTATCGTATTACAAAGACTCTTTGCCTCTTTGTTTTCTGCTAACTACCAATAAATCCACGGCTTCACAATTCATCTACTACACTACTAGCTGTTATGCTAGGTGTTCTTAGGCCAACTTCTCGTCCTTAGAACACTAGCTACTGAGCCGCGATTCTCTTTCGAGACCAGAACTAGAATACACAACAAGAGGAACAGGGCATAAAAACTTGGCTGACCAACCTTACATGTATATTGCCACAATTACAATTTTTACAGTACGGTAACAATGATACAAATATACAGGTTACGGGGAACACTGTCAGGCTGATAGACCTTGGCCTGGGTTGCTGTGGGATTGGGCTGCTTACAGATGACACCCAGGTGTGGGAGGTAGCTCGTCAGGTATGCCTTCCCATAGGAGGCACAGGTCTACTGCCAGGGGCAATGTTGTCTGGATGGGGCTGCTGTTCAGAGTGGAGAGAGGCCCTTTCCTGGTGGAGCCTCAACCAGAAAGGTGGCCCTCAGGACTGGGGCCAAACAGGGCTAGCAGGCGTGCTTACCTCCTTCTGCCGCCTGTGGGTGGGGCCGGGGAGGTCACGCCCCGGAGTCCTAGGGGTCCCCCTGGGTGTCTGGGTGCTGCAGTCTCCACAGGGTTGGGAGCTGCCTACGGTATCCCTTCCTTGTGGAGTCCATCAGCAGAGGGCGTCATCCAGGGGCAGGCTGCAGGGCGTGGATCCCCGGGCTCACGATGGGCCCTTGCCACAACTCTTCCAGCTGCAACTCCTCTGGGGGACTGCATCTGTGAGTAGTGAGAGGGAAGCATCCCATTCGGCCTCTGGATGAGTGGTGAGCCAAGCCAGGACTTCCTTCAAAGGGGTAGTCTCAAGGGCTGTGGACGAAGGGCGTACAGTGGCTGTCCCTTCCTGCACAGTACATACAGTGGCCATCACCATGGGTCCATGGGCCCCAAAGACAAGAGCCAAAGTGCATACAATGGCTGTCACTTCCTGCCCGGTGCATACAGTGGCCGTCACCATGGGGCTGCAGGGGGTAACAGCTCAAGGGCATACAATAGCTGTCCCTTCCCCAGTGCGTACAGTGGGTGTCACCGCGGTGCTGCTTGGGACTGTGCTAAGACGAGTCCCACCCCAATCCTGGCGAGTGCTGGTCTGACTGGAGTGCAGTGTACCAGTACTGCATACCTCTCATTAGGTCTTCTTGAAAGGAAGAGGGACGCATGGTGGCTGGGTATGTAGGACCCTCTGACTTGGATCCCTTACATGCTCTAACGCACCTCCCCGTGGCTTCCCCTATGGGTGGATATTTCGCCATCCTGGCTGTGGGTCCTCCGTGGGGAGGGTGTTGTGACACCCCTCCCTTGGCTTCCCGTGGGGGTGGGCACTTAACCACTATCGGTGGAGAAAAAGTCACGTCCCTGTGGCTGGAGGTGGTAGATGTCTGAGGTGGTGGTCTGGTGGGCTGCTTTAAGGTGGCAGAGGAGATTGGTCCAGTGGTGGGAGGGTGGATTGGGTCCCTGGTGTGGAGCGTAGGTGACTTGAAGGATGGAGGTCTGCGGTGTCTTCAAGGGGAGGTTAAGGAGTTGAGGTGTCCCTTGGATATGCTGGTATTTCTCCTGGGCAGGGGTCCAGGTCACTCCGCGTATCTTCATTCTGGAGATCGTGAGTGGCCAATGTCTCCTGGCTGAAGGTTGGAGACTGGTGAGGCGACTTGGATTTTAGCAGGTCACAACGAGCTGGTGGATGTGGTTAGTTTGGTGGGTGTTGGGGGCATTGGGGGTGTGGGTGAGGGTGTGGATGTGTACTTAGCTGGTGGGCGGAAGAGCTGGCTGGATCTACGAGTGGCGGTCGTGAGGATGGGTGTGGGTGACGAGGAGCTTGGGCTATGTGGTGACGTGGCCGGGCGTGGGCGGGTAGTTGATTGTCTTGGTGGTGGAGTATGTGGAGAGGTGGTGGTTGCAGTGGGTGAGAGGCTGGTGCGTGGGGTGTGTGTGGGGGGAAACTGGGTGTAGGGGTGGTGGTTGGTGGCGATGTGGTGGGGCCACATGGTGCATCGGCTGAGCATGGGCAGGTGTTTGATTGTCTTGGTGGTGGAGTATGTGAAGTTGTGGTGGCAGTCGTGGGTGAGAGGCAGGTGCGTGTTTTTGCCTTGGGAGTTGTTGAGGAGTGGGTGTGTGCTTGGGGAAAACTGAGTGGGTGTATGGGTGGTGGTGGGTGTTGTGCGGTGTTGGTGATGTGGTGGGGTGACTGGGGGTGGGTGGGGATCTCTGAGGGATGGCCCTGCTTGTCCGATTGTGGTGGTGTGGCAGCAAATGCTGGGGTGGGAGGAGAGGTCGCCGTGTGTAGTAGGGAGTCTGTGGTGAAAGTGTGGAGTTCGTCAAGGGTATGGTGGGAGGTGTGATTATGGAGGGGGGAGTGAGTGAGGGTGATGAGTGTGATGGTATGAGATAGTATGTGTACGAGTCAGTTGTGTGGTCAGGGGAGGTGGATGGTGGTGTGGCGTGCTGGATGGGGGAGTTACTGTGGCGTGGTTGAGAAGTGGTGGGTGGGGGGTGGAAGATATGCATATGGCGATTGTGATATGTGCTGGGGATGTTGTGGTGTTGGATGGAGGAGACTGTGTGGCAGCCTCGGGTAGCTGGTCTCTGTTGGGCTGCTATGAGTTGTTCCCACATGTCATGAATGGAGCACCGGTGATGACATGCTGAAACCTCCCGCGGATCTATGGAAATCTGGTTGTTATTTTCGTTAGGAGGGGGGTGCCTTTTGGTGGGGCACACCCTGGCCCTGCTGGGTGGTGTTGGTGAAACTGTGCATCTGGGGGACATCCGTTGTTTTTGGGGTTGTGCCGGATTCATAGGGATTCCGTTCACTGCACCGATGTGTTGTGGGGGGAATGAAGGGTGAGAAAATGCCCAATAAGTTGAACATCCCTGTCAAGGTCTCCCACTGGGTCAAAGATTATGAAATGTTCCCTTATGGTGCTGGAGAGGATCCTTAACAGGGTATTGAAGATAAGTTGTTCCTGGGTGGCTGTGTCGGTCTCAAGGTATGCGACGGTGATAAGTCACTGGCCTGGATGAGTGTGTCATCTAGATTGCCATCATAGGTGAGGGCGTCAAGCTGTGATGAGGCTATGACTTTCCCTAGAGAGACTGCTTGTATCACGAGTTGGGTAAATTGCACCCATGTTAATTCCAGGACAATCTTGGAGGCAATACTTGATACTGCCTTGTCCAGGTGTGGCAGGGTGACAGCTATTCTCTCCCTGTCATTTTCAGAGCCAATGTCCAGTAGTGGCTTAACCATGGACAGGTACACATTGATATCATACTTCTCAGGATCGAATTTTGGCAATTGAAAGTGAGATTTGGCCGCCATTTTGCTAGATTTCCCTGTTTTGCTCCGCTCTGTATTCTGATCGGGTCAAGAACCACTGCTGGCCACCAGTGTTATGCTAGGTGTTCTTAGGCCGACTTCTCGTCCTAAGAACACTAGCTACTGAGCCAGGGTTCTCTTTCGAGACCAGAACTAGAAACACAATGTGAGGAACAGGGCATAAAAACTTGGCTGACCAACCTTACACGTATATTGCCTCAATTACAATCTTTAGAGTACAATAACAATGATACACATATACAGGTTAAGGGGGACACTGTCAATCTGAGAGACCTTGGCCTGGGCTGCAATGGGGTTGGGGTGCTTACAGATGGTGCCCAGGCGTGGAAGATAGCTCGTCAGGTGTAAATATATATATATATATATATATATATATATATATATATATATATGATCACCATCATCCGGACCTCCTTTCCTATCCTAGGGCAGGGTAAAGACGAGCAATGTCCAGACTGCCAAAGTCTGCCCAATCGAATGGGCCACACTTCCATTCACTCATCATTGAAGCCCCCAGAATCCTGGTTAGTTATATCTGATATGCTAAAACTTTCACCACATTATGTAGCTTCTCATAATGTATCTGATATATGTAATATACTCATGTATATATATATAAACACACACACACTAGCACGGATACCCATCATTGCCCAGCCAAAAAGACGAACACTCTGATCCTATTTGTTCTAGTTCAATCCTTTCTACTTCAGATAGACGATGTACGTCTTATGCTTATGAAGAGGGATTATAAGAGGTTGGGGGACATTCTATTTCAGCTTTCACAGGGTAACCCACAGTATTTGTGAGCACCTGTTTACTGTTACCTGTGACCCCAAATGACCTCTGACAGGTGGCTTCAAATGACCTCGGAGATCAACCTCACATACATTATGTCCAATTGGAAGATAATGTGAATCACCATGCCAAAAATTGAACTGCAGAGGTACTCGGCGTTACACGGGTAGAAAAGGTGAACACTCTACCGGTGACCTAAAATGACCCAGATCTGCATTATGATATCCCTAGAACCATCCTTGGTTCACTTTGATTTAGAATATATGGGTCTGAGGGACTCTGACCCTTGGATTAGGCGTGATAGAACAAACAAACAAACAACACGGCTGTTTTATATATAGAGATACTGTAAATATCCATGTGTATATATCTATATATATCTATATATATATATATATATATATATATATATATATATATATATATATTGTTACATAGCCTATGATTTCATCATCCTTTGTGTAATTCTAACGTACAGTATGCTGCATGTTTGATCACGAGCGTGTTCTACCTCACTCCCCCCCTCCTCCCTTATAGTAGAGTAAGTCGTTCTTTCTGTTGTTCAGTGCAGGATTGTCAACTCTTTGTCCCCATGGCTTCATTTGCGCGTCCTTCTTACAAGTTGTATCAAACTCTGCCGGCTCCTATATAATGAGCTCAGTCTCTGCATTAATGGCCACTTAGATCTACTCCTCATTTTGTTCACATCTCTGTCCTCCCCTGTACAGTTGTTATTATTGTGAGTGTTCAGGAAGTCTCCAACCATCAAGCAGCTGTGTAATTTGAGTATGAGTGTTATTACATTTTGTTCTTGTACTGTATAGCATAAGGTGTTGATTTGTGGGCCTAGTGAGGTTTTTGTGATTAATGTAAAGTTTGGATGTCAGTCATTGGTAATAATATTTTGTATCTGTAATAATTTATCTTGCATTAACTGAGCGTTGCCCAGTGTATTTTCATTTTATCAGGGCTGACTTAGATAAATTTACTCATGCTAATTTCGTGTTAATAGAGGCTATTGCAGTTAACCATATATTTAACCTGTTTTTTGCCATTACATTATCCTTATGAGTCCTGAATGTTTTGTTGTTAGTTTGAGCATTAAACTTTAACTTGTAATTTTACCTAACTCTTTTGTTTTGAACCTGGAACTTTACGGGACAGTAGTGATTTTTAGTATTCTCACTTAAAGTGTACATTATCTTTCTCTGTTCCGTAACATAAATTTGGCGACCTCATATCAGGATATTCAGGATATTATCATTAGGATATTCCTTGATATTTTGTGACTGTGATTTATTCATGATGTCTACTATTACTACGCTTGATGAAGCCAAAGATTTTTTGTCAAATGTGCAAACAGTGTGTGATGTAGAAAACAGAACAAAGAATGAACTTAAGCTTGTTGCTCAACAATTGGGAATTGTTGTTCGCTCTCATCATTCTAAAGATCAAATTGTCGACATGATTAATGAAAGCTTGTTTAATGTAACTCCTCCAAATGAGCAAACGCAGATTGAATTAGCTAAGTTACAGCTAGCCCTGCAAGAGGCACGTGCTAAGGAGGCTGAGGCACAAGTTGAACTTGCTAGGATTCAGGCAGACCATGAGTATCGCATGAAACAGTGTGGAACTGGATCATCTAGCTCTGATGATTTTGATGTGGCTAAAAATGTTAAACTTGTCCCTCCTTTTAATGAATCTGATTTAACAAAGTATTTTCAGTTGTTTGAGAGGGTAGCTACAGGTTTAATTGGCCCAAAAAGTATTGGCCAGTACTCCTTCAAACTGTTCTCACCGGTAAAGCTCAAGTAACTTATGCATCTTTGCCTCAGGATCAATCTGATAATTATGATGTAGTTAAGAGCTTGATTCTTAAGGCCTATGAGCTTGTTCCTGAAGCCTATAGAGTAAAATTTAGGACAACTTATAAGCAAGATAAGCAATCCCATGTTGAGTATGCAAAAATCAATGAAAATCTGTTATGCAGTGGTTAAATTCTAAGAATGTGGATTCTGATTATGGTAAATTTAAGCAGACGATTTTGCTGGAGGACTTCAAAAGGTGTATTAGTAAAGATGTAAGCCTATATCTTGATGAGGAAAGAATAGATAATTTGTCTGATGCTGCAGTCTTAGCTGATGAATATGTTCTCACTAACAAGAGATATTCTAGAGAAAAAAGGAAAGCTGAGAGTAAGTACGTTGCCTCTACTCAGAGTACAGGTAACAGGAAAGAGAATAAAGATGATGTTTCTCATGAAGTAAATACCAGCTTCACCTCTAGATTTCAGAAAAGTAAATGTACTTATTGTAGTAAGCTTGGTCATACTACTGAGAAATGTTTCAGGAGACAGCGTGATGTGAACAAAAAGGAGTCTTTAAATATTCAGTCAATTGGTCTAGTGTCCACCCTTGAGAGTTCCCAGAATTCTTTAACTGAATTAACTGAACCTGCTTTGAGGGGTAAATTAAATTCTCATGATGGAGCTCCTCTTTTGAGCAGTAACGTGGGTGACACTCTCAAGAGTTCATGTGCTAATTTCCTGTCTGATGGTTTTGTCAGTCCTCTGGACAGTAATGACAGGAAATCAGTTAAAATATATCGTGATACAGGTGCTTGCCAATCCCTTATGCTGACCAGTGTTCTAGGCTCTAATGTTAATTCCTCTGATGAAACTGTAATCTTACAAGGTGTAGGGAATAATTACTTCTCTGTCCCTCTGTGCAGAGTGAATTTAGAGTCTGGTTTTGTTAATGGTTCCGTTATGGTTGGGTTGGTTGAGACACTCCCAATGTCAGGTGTAACTTTCTTACTTGGAAATGATATTGGTGGAAGTCAAGTGTGTCCAGCTCCTCAGTTGTCTAGTGAGCCAGTGGCTGCGGCCCAGGATTGTGATGTCCCTGATGTGTTCCCTGCATGTGCTGTCACTAGGGCTAAGTCTAAAGTTACTGGTGACTTAGAGGATAATGATGATGATGATGATGTTATCCTAGCTGACACTTCTCTTGCTAATTTGGACCACTCACCAGATGAGGCAGTACCCCGTAGTGTTGATAATTTGTCTCGTCAAGAGTTGGTTGAGTTGCAGGTTGCTGACCCTGAGTTGAAAGGTCTAGCTAGCTCTGCTTGCAGTGAGGAAGAGTCAGCTGGTGATTCTACTTGTTATTATATAAAGTCAGGAGTACTTATGAGAAAGTGGAGACCCCCAACAGCATCAGCCGACTGTGAATGGGAGGTTGTACATCAAGTTGTCATCCCTCGTGTTTGTAGGCAGGATATCATTAGAGTGGCTCATGATTCCAGTTTGGCAGGACACCTTGGAGTGAGGAAGACTGTCGCACGCATTTTGAAACACTTCTACTGGCCAGGTATCTTCAGGGATGTTTCCTGGTATTGTAAGTCTTGTCACACCTGTCAAGTTGTGGGGAAGTGTAATCAGACCGAAAAGGTTGCACCTCTACTTCCCATTCCTCCTTTTGAGGCGCCATTCACCCGTGTGTTGGTGGATATTGTGGGCCCTCTTCCTAACACTTCTTCAGGATTTTCTTATGTGTTGACCCTGATTGATATGGCTACTCGTTATCCTGAAGCCATTCCACTTAGAAATATCTCAGCAAAGAACGTGGTTAAGGAAATGCTAGGGTTCTTCACAAAGTTTGGTCTGCCCAAGGAGGTACAGTCAGACCGGGGAAGTAATTTCATGTCAAATGTTTTCAAGCAGGCTCTGAAAGAGTTGGGAATCACTCAGATCACGTCTTCAACTTACCATCCCCAGACCCAAGGAGCGTTGGTGAGATATCATCAAACACTCAAATCGAAGCTCAAGAAATACTGTTTGGAACATCAGAAAGACTGGGATAAAGGTCTTCCATTCGTTGTATTTGCCGCAAGAGAATCTCCAAATGAATCACTGGGCTTCTCACTTTTTGAACTACTGTTTGGCCATGAAGTAAGAGGACCCCTTAAGCTACTCAAGGAATGCTGGCTGTCGGAGGAAGATGACGTCAACCTGCTGGAGTATGTGATGAAGTTCAAAGAACGGCTGTCCACTGCTTTACAGCTGGCGAGAGAGAATTTAGGAGCTGCTCAGGAGAAGATGAAGACTTGGTATGATAAGAAGTCCAGGTTACGCCACTTTCAGCCAGGAGATCAGGTTTTGATTCTGCTACCGGTTCATGGGCAACCTCTTCAAGCCAAGTTTAGTGGTCCTTATTTCGTGGAGAAGAAACTCAGTGATGTCAACTATGTCATCGCCACACCAGATCGTAGAAAGAACAAGCAACTTTGTCACATCAACATGCTAAAGTTATATCACAGGCGGGACGAAAATAATCCAGTCTGCACTGTAGCTGTTCCACCCGAGTCTGCAAGTGAAGTTCTCCCATGCAGCATGAGCCTGAGTGATAGTTTGGGGAAGAATCCTGATATCATGATTGATCTCCAGACTAAGCTTTCTCATCTACCTCCCGAGGAAAGGCAGGAGTTTTCGGCATTACTGCAGGAGTACCCGCAAGTGTTCCGTGCCACTCCAGGAAGAACCACTGTGTTGATGCATGATGTCGATGTTGGAGACGCAAAGCCAATTAAACTGCCTCCTTACCGTGTGAACCCAGTGAAAGTTCCTGTCATCCAGAAGGAGCTTGGCTACCTGTTGGACCACAAGATGATTGAGCCCTGTCAGAGCGAGTGGAGTTCTCCTGTCACTCTAGTCCCTAAGCCAGGTGGGTCACAGCGGCTTTGCATCGACTACAGACGTGTTAATCAGATAACCAAAACAGACACTTACCCTCTCCCTCGCGTGGAAGATTACATAGACAAGATCGGAAAGGCTAGGTACATAAGTAAGTTTGATTTGTTAAAGTACCTATGACTGAACGTGCTAGGGAGATATCATGTTTTGTAACACTAGGATAGACTTTTGCATGTTCTGTATGAAGAATGCACCAGCCACATTTCAAAAGCTCATGAATGTTGTAACAGAGGGTTTGGCAGGGTGTGTTGTTTATATTGATGATGTATTAATCTTCAGTGACAACTGGAAAGATCACCTATGCCATGTCAGTAAATTTCTTGAGCGTTTGGTTCAGGCTAATCTTGTAGCTAATTTATCAAAGTGTGAGTTTGGTCAAGCTAAAGTTCAGTACCTTGGGTATGTAATTGGTGATGGACATGTTGCACCACCAGGAGCTAAGGTTCAGGTTATAAGTGATCTTCCCAGACCTAAAAGTAGGAAAGAGCTACAAAGATTTTTGGGAATGGTAGGTTATT